>NC_000080.6:92003277-92359944 GCF_000001635.26 Mus musculus
AAACAATGTATATGATTATCTTAAAAATATTTATTATTTTCTTTTTTGTTGCCTGTTTTCTAAACTCATGAATTGTCAGTAACCATGATTATGGAGCTGGAAGATCTGGAAAAGGAACAGACAAGAACCGAGGACATCTTGCTTCCATGGGTATAAGACGTGGCAGTAAAGAGGAAGCATGACTTTTAATTTCATATAAAATATGACATTTCTACTGTCATGAGTTACTGATACAGTTTCGATATTAATTTCTAAGTTGAAAAGATTACTATTTGTTTATTATATATCTTAACTTAGGGATGAAAACAATTGACATGTCTAACTTCATCTAGTGCTGGGTGATGTAAGCAGGTATTTTACAGAGAAAACTTAAATAAGTTCTAAGCATGGATCAAATAATATAAATACCAAGATTATAGTAATATTATTATTACAACTGTTTTTTTCCATGTAGTTTTTTTTTTTTAGACATCTTTGAGGTATCACTGAATTATAGGTCAGACATGAACTCCTTAGCCAATTTTATTGTTATTTTGCTAACTTGTCAAGGAGTTGTGGGAACATAATGATAAATCCTACTTTGACATTATCACTCTGAATTATATTTATTGTCTTTTTGGGACACCAAAAGAACATGGATAGAACCCTTGACTTCTTTATTTTGTGCTTACCCTGGAGCTGTATTATATATTTTTTTAATTATCTTTAATCTCTTTTTATAGTCCAGTCATTATCCTCTCTGGGTTTGCCTTCTGAAAATTCCTCACCCCATTCCACCTCCTCTGTCTCCAAAAGGATGTCCTCACCTTTCCACACCAGCAGGCCTCCCACTCCCTGGTGCCTCAAGTCTCTGACGGGTTGTACTCATCTACTCTAACTGAGTCGAGACCTGGCATCTCTCTGCTGTATGTGTCGGGGGCCTCATATCAACTGGTGTATGCTGCCTGGTTGGTAGCTCAGTGTCTGAGAGATGTTGGGGGTCCAGGTCAGTTGAGACTGCTGCTCTTCCCATGGGGTTGCCCTCCTCCTTAGCTCCTCTGGCCTTTCCACAATTAAACCACAGGGGTCACCAGACTTCAGCCCATTGATTAGGAGTAAGTATCTGCATCTGACTCTTTAAGTTGCTGGTTGAGCCTCTCAGAAGGCAGCCGTGCTAGGATCCTGTCTGTAATCACGCGACAGCAGCAGTAATAGTGTCAGGCCTTGGAAGTCTCTTCTTGAGCTGGATCCCAATTTGGGCTGGTCACTGGACATCCTTTCCCTCAGTCTCTTTTCCATTTTTGTCCCTGCAGTTCTTTTCGACAGGAACAATTCAGGGTCAGCGTTTTTAACTGTAGGATGGCAACCCCATTCCTCTACTGATGCCCTGTCTATCTACTGAGTGTGGACTCTACAAGTTCCTTCTGTATTAGATCTTAAGCTACATTTCATATGTGTATGTCTTAAATAAATTTAATGTTTCCCTTACATGGCACCTGATCACACTGTATGTTTGTTGTAATGATTCATTATCTGTTGACTATTGGCTTAATTTTGTTTATTTCTTTATTGTGTGACATACTGAAGTATATTT
This sequence comes from Mus musculus, assembly GCF_000001635.26. Classification (NCBI taxonomy): domain Eukaryota; kingdom Metazoa; phylum Chordata; class Mammalia; order Rodentia; family Muridae; genus Mus; species Mus musculus. Next base: position 92,004,851 of record NC_000080.6, read on the forward strand.
AAAAATAATAGAATTCATTTAATATGTGCAAAATATAAATATAATAACATCCTATAAATATATTCAAAATTAAATAATTATAATGTGTATATATATGTATATATGTAAACATGTATATATACACACACACATACACACACACACATACTTTTTAGGTATTAACTCTGGTTACATTAGGAATAACATTTTATTTTCTGTAGGGTACCACAGTTATTAGATTTCGTTACTGATGGTTGTGAGCCACCATGTGGTTGCTGTGATTTGAATTCGGGACCTTTGGAAGAGCAGTCAGCGCTCTTAACCACTGAGCCATCTCACCAGCCCAGGTACCACAGTTATGAGTATATATTTATACTTAATTTTTAAACAGTAATTCTCCACAGATTTTTGTGGAAGCCTAATTATAGCTTACTCATTATTTCAGTAGTAAAAATATGTGTCAGTTAATCTAAATCACATATAATTCTGATTTATAGTTACAAAATAAAATCATGTTGCCTTTTAAGATGAACACTGAATATTTAAACCCGTGCTTTAAGCAAAATCCGTATGCAGTTGATTTAATATGGTCCTGGTTAAAAAGAAAACAACGCAAGACTTCAACTTCAGTTCTAGGAGTTAACTTTTTCTTTGCTTATCTAATGGTTCAAAGAGATGTAACACCTATCTCACTTTGGTAAAAAGTTCTTCAACTGCAATGTAATTTTTTTAAAGTATTTTGCAACTGCCAAATTTCTCAGCTAGTTCACGGCAGCTTCCACCTTCATTGACTTACTGTAGAGTGTAAGGTGCCATTGAGCAACATCTACAGAAAATCCAATGATTTATATGAAATGTTTCCATAAGAATTTACTTCCTAGCCTGGCAGGCGGATTCCTGAGTTCGAGGCCAGCCTGGTCTACAGGGTGACTTCCAGGACAGCCAGGGCTACACAGAGAAACCCTGTCTCAAAAACCAAAAAAAAAAAAAAAAAAAAAAAAAAAAGAAAGAAAGAAAAAGAATTCACTTCCTTTTGTTACCAGTGTTGTTTTATTTAACTTGCTTCTGTTATTTTGCAAATAAATCACCTCCCAACAAAACAATATATATATGGAAGTTGAGAACTTCTTTTAGGGAAAACATAAGCTATCACTGAAAATGATTACGCCTAAACTTAAGAGACCAGCTGAAGTCAAATTGCAACTGTGTGGAGGAATTACACAAAGTACCTGTAAATGCTAAGTCAATATTTAGGTATCATCCCTAATATATCTTATCTTGCATTATAATATATTGTATGATAGAAAATATTGGAATAGTAAAACAAATCTTACCACTAAATGTTCAAGTAAAATGTTCTCAACATACATTTACTTTAAGGGTGTTTAGTTTAAGCACAACCAAACACAGGATAAACATATGTATGGCTATGTATGATGCGTGTATATGTGTGATGCATATTTTTTTTCTGTGTGCAGATGTGCATGCATAAGTGCATGGGCATGCTAAAGGTCAATGCCAGATGCATCCCTTTATTTCTGTGCATGTCATTTTTGAAGCAGTTTCCCAATGATCATGAAACTAAACAATTAAGTTAGGGTGGATCATTCAAAAGTTCTGTGGATCCACCTGCCATTGTCTGTTTCTAAGATTATAGGTATATATCAATGAACATGGATTTAAGAGGGAGTGATGGTCATCAAACTCAAATTATTTTGTCCTTGTATAATAAGCACTTTATTTATACTGAACTATCACATGAGCTTGCCACCCCAATATAGTCTTAATAAAATTATCCTATGGGTTTTAAAAATAAAGATTTCTTATAATGGATGCTTATAGATCAACTTATTTGGAATAATTTGGAACTTCCGACAATTTCATGCATGATTATTTTGATTGGTCAAGGTTAAAAACATTTCATTAGATAACACTGAAATTAAAATGCGTTTTAATGTCTCACTATTACATTTAAATGGTAACCAAACAGCATTATCATGTATTCCTCTGTTAGTATGTGAGAGCTCATCTTCTTAGAGAAATATATTCTGAAGATTAAACATTGTGATAGTGCAAGTCAATGTCACAAAATAAGAATGAACATTTCATGGACCATGCAGTGCTTACTGTACTCTTGGGAGCATAATGTGGCATAAATCTTAAGAGTAAATGTTCATTGACAGATGCTCTTTTTAATTTATTTATTAAGATGAAAATTTAAAGACTTATTGCTGGAATTTTCTTTAGCTCATATGACAATGAGACAATTCTGTATCAAGCTAACAAAGCTTAATCCAGGTTTTTTTTTAAAAAAAAAACATAAAATATAACAGAATTGGGTAATATATTTATACTTAATGAAGCAAAAAGGGACTTAATTGAGTTTGAAAATTCTTGTATTTCATGAGTGGTTTATGGAAGTTGAGATATGAGCTGAGTGTGCATGTAAAAAGACATACAGTAAAATGTTAATTGGCACATATTCACTGAAGCAAAACTTTGCCAATTATGTGATAGGATTATTGTAATGCTAGAAATTTGATTTTAAATTATAGTCATTCTAATACTAGTAAAAAAAGGACTTTGGACTGTTCTAAACAAAACTAGTAAGTTGTCACATGTAAAAATATTTAGTAGACTCAGAAATACATATTTCTTCAAGTATAAAATTATTTTAAATTCTCTTAAAAGCAATCTAATACTTTTGATAGGATTATTGTAATGCTAGAAATTTGATTTTAAACTATAGTCATTCTAATACTAGTAAAAAAAGGACTTTGGACTGACCTAAACAAAACTAGTAGGTTGTCACATGTAAAAATATTTAGTAGACTCAGAAATACCTATTTCTTCAAGCATAAAATTATTTTAAATTCTCTTAAAAACAATCTAATACTTTGATAAAGTTGGTGTTATAAAGTTACTAAGACAACTTTTTACTAATATGGATGTATATTTTTGAAAAAATAGCTTCAACAATGTTTCAGTAATTAATTTGCAGGAGTAAAATAAAAAGGAAGTGAGTTTTCAGAATTGAGGCTGAGGTTTTAAAGCTTACAATGGTGCATCGTCATTGTTAAGTCGACTGGACTTGGAACCATTGAAGGCAAGTCTTACTGCAGTCACTGCATTCATTACTTTGGTGATGTTCTACCCATGTTCTACAGGCTGCTCATGAGAAAACAAATGAAGACAACTTCTTCTAGGTATTCATCACCTGATCATTACCGTTGAAGTGTACAGCCCACTGGACAGAGTAATTCCATTTCAGACTGTTGAGTGTGGCACCCATTTTGGACTACTTAGACAAAGCAAATCTATAGAATCATCAGTTGATATATATTCATTTCATTATTTCACTCCTTTGTAGAACTGTTAAAATTATAGGTTGCATATTGGGCTGGGAAGCTAGCTCAGGGATTAAAATGCTTGTGGCACAATCATTTGTTTACAAAGCTAAAATGGCAGTGTTCATCTGTAACCCCAACACTAGGTATGCAGAAAACAGAATCCTGAAGACTATCGAGTCAAATGGGGTATTTTCAGGATAGCATTTGAAATGTAAATGAAGAAAATATCTAATAAAAATTGAAAATAAAAAGAAAAAAAACCACAGTGAGACTATGGTACAGTGAGAAACATTATCTTAAAAAAATGACACAGAATGTTGAAAGAAGTCAGTTTTGACATCTGGTCTCCACATGTATACTCAGAGTCAGGAGAACTCATGTGCTAACACACATAGGTCACATACCTGAAACATTGAACAACCAATGAAAACAGGCTTTAGAAAAGATATTATAGGATTGATCATTAGTAAATCATATCAAAGGTTCAGTAATGTTGGAAATTTAAAAAGGTTTATGTTGTTCAAATGTGTTCAATAACAGCATTTTATTCTTATAAAAATAGGACATTTCAAGTAAAATTACTGCTGATTTCCTGAAAATGTTATAAATTCTATACAACATATTAAAACAATTTAAAACTTCAAGAAAATTCTTTTAAGTAAATACATGTAAACTATCAGACATATACAGAATAATTTGTAGGATTTATAAAATGATTGATTACAACAAGCAAAGGGTATATAAACCAAATAAAATAATAACAGAGTCTTCCTGAATATTTTGTGTCAATGAACATTTATTGAAAGATATAAACATTTAAATTAATTACCAAAAACACATAACATTAAATTTATAAAACAGGGTTATTTAGTATTTATAATATCATTGATAATGGGGAATATCAATTTATTAAAATCAGTAGACATGTTACCTTAATATAAATAATAATACAAATAAATTGTTACCTTTAAGTATTTGATGAAAAATATAAGGTTTTTATATAATGAAAACTAATTTAGTGACATTGACTAAAAACAAATATACATGTATGTCAGTTTTGTACACAAGTTCCTGCTTTTTGGCTTAGAAAAGTCAGGGATTGCATCCTAGATGATGTGAACTCCAGACAGACTTTTTGTCCATGCCCATGAATGGCATAAGCATCTGAAAGGAAAACAGTACCTGCAGGGCAGTGGTTCTCAACCTTCCTAATGCTGTGAGCCTTCAGTACAGTTCCTCCTGTTGTGGTGACACACACCCACAACCATAACATTCTTTTCATTGCTTATGTATAGCTGTAATTTTGCTACTGTTATGAGTAACAATGTAAATATATTTTCTGCAGAATATATCACTCCCAAGGGGGATTATGACCAAGAGGTTGAGAACCACCGCTGTACACTTTCATAAATTTCCAATGTGTTTTAATTTCTTCTATTTGAATAAAATATTTTAAAGGAAACAAAAAAGGTTTATATTCAGTATCAATATATTTTATAATAGAAATCAGTACATTTTAAGATTTTTTTATTAAACATTATTTATAAAAATGAAAGGATTTCAATCCACCAAAGCTATATGTAGCCCTGCTGATAGAATCCTAATCCTGACTTCCCTGTTTTATATTGACATATGCTCTTCAAATTTCATTTTTTCTACAATGTAATTATTGAACAAATGTACCTATTTCATAATGTTCCTATGAGGAAAAAAATAATTATTATATATGTAGTTCCTATACAGTATCTACAGTACAGCAAATGTTATTAAAAATTAGCATGCATACACACATGCAAACACACACACACACACGCACACACTAAAGCAGGGCTGTAAATTCATTTTGAATAGCATGGAAGATTGCATGAAGTGAGAAAGGAAGATATATGTGAGCATATTCATTTTGGCAGTTGAGTATTGTCATTGGTTGTTTACGAAGCATCAATGATAGAAATGTAGTATTTGAACACAGAAGATCTTTAGCTACAGATTGCAGACATGACTGTGCTATAGACCTTACAGAGAAAGGCAATGGTCATCTCCTGCAACATGTGAAAGGCTAAGTAGCTTTAGTGTGCATGAGATGTAATGTTAAAGCCTAGAGTAAGGAGAGGGAAAGAAAAGTATAATTGAATGGGAATGGAATAGCCCTTTAAAAAAGATTAAGTCTGAGAAACTGCTTGAGAGATTGATTTTGATGCTAAAAAGGAAAGAATCAAGCAGAATTTTTTAAGTCCTGGTATTTTCTGAAGAAAATTTAACTTTCCTCCTAATTAAATAAATTTGGAGTTTACCAAGAGACATTCAGAGTTTTTTTTTCCTCTCTCTCTCTCTAAACTTGGAAGCTGTATTTGTCAACTTTATAACTTAATTGGGCTTTGATGTTGACAAATTGATTTTTCTTGCTCCTAATTTATTTAATTCAGTTTTCACAATTAGGCAAGCAATTAATCAATGGTGGAGTCATTAAGATTCATTGCATTGAAATGGTGTCCTGACAATCATCTTAACTAAGAACTGTGCAATTTATCAGAATGCAGACACTTGGGAAGATCTTAAGTAGAACACATTTAATATGCTTTTATTAATAGTAAACATTTCAAGATTGTTCCATTGCTGAAACATATAGGATGATGTTGAAATGAATACTTATGCCTTAGTTTGGCTTACTATGCAAACTTATCTGGAAATAAAGCAATATTAACCTGCAGTTATTAAGACAAAATGTGAAGCAGACAGTTACAAGGATAGAAAAGATTTTCTGTCTAAGCCACTAGTATTTTTCGATGCTTTAATATAGTAGGATAGAGGTACTAGCCAACGAGGATTTTTAACTATATAAACTGTATAAAATTGTTTATAACTATATAACCTATATAATTTTAAATTTATGAAACTTTTCTTCTATTTTACTTAAGGGTATATTGCATATGAAATAGTAATTGAATTTAAGATCAATGATTCTGTATTTCTGTGAGTTTTTTGATGTAGAAAATACATGTCTTTAATATGGCTAATATTAATTTAAAACAAGAAAATGGAGTTACCTGTTGGTAGGAACAATATGTCAGACTCACAGAGCCCCCACATGATGTTGAAATTCTTTATCTCTTCAGGTAAGTGTAACCCATTCTTAGATGTCTAAAGCCAGACTATATGAAGCAGCTGGGCATGATCTATGGAATTCAGACTTAATTCTTAAGCTAAATTGGTACAGTGGTTTAGCTATCATATTCTCTCTTATAAGATTTTCCAAATCCCGGGGGAACTGGAGAGATGGCTCAGAGGTTAAGAGCGCTGACTGCTCTTCCAGAGGTCCTGAGTACAATTTCCAGCATCCACATGGTGGCTCACAACCATCTGTAATGGGGTCTTCTGTTGAGTCTAATGACAGCGATGTACTCACATAAAATAAATAACTCTATATTTTTAAAAAGTTGTTTTTTGTGGCCTGAGCTTTGAAAGACTGTGGACTAAGAAAGTTCTTAGCTGGGGCCTTAGAGACTAAGCCTGTCCTGCCTAGAGTTGGCCAACGCACAAGGAGCAGGTTTCTTCTATAGAAGGGGGTTAGGCACTGAAGGAGGAAGCATGCTGACTTGAACATTCTGGGGCACAGACTACATTCTCCACCACAGATGGTGATGGGGAAATAAACCAGATGCCCTCTCATGTTCAAACAATGAAAAGAAGAAGAAGAAGAAGAAGAAGAAGAAGAAGAAGAAGAAGAAGAAGAAGAAGAGGAGGAGGAGGAGGAGGAGGAGGAGGAGGAGGAGGAGGAGGAGGAGGAGGAGGAGGAGGAGGAGGAGGAGGAGGAGGAGGAGGAGGAAAGACGAGAAAAGAAAAAAAGAAAAATTTTATCCCAAGATAAAATCAAGGGAAAGATAAAAATAATATATTAAAGGGACTCTAATTCTTTTAGAGGGTTTAATATACATATAATCAATTTTTTTCAAAAGAAATGTAAACTGAAAAGTTTTGAAGAAATTGTGCTTAGATTCTAAATTTGATGCAAACTACAGGTTCATTTATATAAGATCTGCATGTACTGGCAGTATTAAAGATATGTGAACATACATTCTCAGAATTTATATATATATTGAGTTTATTTCTAACTCTATAACACAAAATTCAGACATATATATATATATATATATGTGTGTGTGTGTGTGTGTGTGTGTGTGTGTGTGTGTGTGTGTGTGTATATATATGGTTTTTTTGAGACAGGATTTCTCTGTATAGCTCTGTATGTGATCTCAAACTCAAGAATCCATCTGCCTCTGCCTCCCAAGTGCTGGGATTAAAGGTGTGCGCCATCACTGCCCGGCCCTATATTTTGTTCTCAAAAATAACCTGGATTATTTTGGACAAACTGTGGTCAAACTATAGTGAAAAACGTGACATGATATTGAGGAAACTCTTGAAGGTATACAAGGTTTTGATATTTCTTTTCTGTAATTCTAATCAAAATGCTATAATTACTATAATCTTATTTTATATGTTAAGGAACTGTTTGAATTTATAACGATTATATATATTATTTCATATATTATATTCATTATTATTCATATATTATTTCATAGTTTCCTTTTAGACTGTTGTGATTTTGAAGGGACAGCCAAAAGATATATATCCCAAGTACAGAGAAAACTTTAAAGTGATCTAAATAAGCAGATTAAAACACCAAAACTATAGTGAAGAGTATTATGCAACAGGGTTAGGATACTGTTTTCTAGTTTGATTGATGGAAGATTTGATGTTTCTGTGAAATCTTTCTAATAAGTCAGCTCTTCTAACAGTCTTCCCAAGCACAGAGCTGTAATAGGTATACCTGTGTGTGGAAGTGAACCTCTTGAGGATTGCCTAATCAGTGCAGGGTGGGCCCTGACATTAAAGCTCTAGTAGTCTACATTAGAATTTAAATGTACTGGGCAAAATTATTTTTAAATTAATAGATTTTGAGTAAAATTACCATTTCTTCTTAAATAAATAAATATTATAAAGAAAATTAATGAATATACATGAATTATATATTTAAGTTATGAAATATATTTTAAATTAGTGTATAATTATTGAAAACTTTGTTTCTAACTCTATAACACAAAATTCAGACATGAATTTCACATGAACAAAATTCTTTGCTATTTTGTATATATTCTTATAAAAATTTTCCTATGCTATCCTTGAGTTCTTGATTATAAAACTTGGTGTTTATAGTATGAGTCATCATATTGACCCTGAATATACTTTCAGTAATCATTATGTTTATAAAATCCACACTGCATTGCAGCTTCCTAAAATTACAGCATTCTCTATCTCTGCCAATCACAAGAAAAAAAAATAACATTGTATCATCAAAATGTGAGAGAATTGCTCATTGCAGAGTCTATAACCATAAACTCCCAGGAAAAAAAATGCCACATGGAAAAATAATTCACAGAAGTACATAGCAATATACAAAATGTTTACAAATGTCAACTGTTATTTATATGTGGCCAAGTAGTTAATTGCATGCTATCTGAGCAGCTGTTGCTGCCTGTACCACAAATCAATGCAAAACTTGATCTATCTGGATCTGGTAAGTAAAAACATTATTATCAGATCTTCCTCAGAGATTTGGCATCATTTCCAGTCATAAGAATACTCTTCATAACATATTTTTAAAATGGTGGTTGAATTTATTTTTAAAGACTATATAACAAACATGCAATAACATGCAACTGCATTACATTCTTAATTCTATTAAATTTTTTCAAGGTACTATTAATTAAACAAGTCCCAATAATTAAGGTGCGTCTATTCTAACTATAGCATCTATGCTACCAAATTATAATTTTCATAGATATTCAAAAATAAATTGGGACAAAGTAATATGAAGATTGGAGTCTCAAAGCTGTAACCTCAAATTTTATGGATTCACTTGTTGGATTGGAAGCAAGCACAGGGTTTTCCTTATTTACTAGATGAAATAATGCTAAGTGTGTATCAGAAAGTACAACTACTACCTGACAAGTGTTATCATTTACATAGTGAAAACTTATGCAATGCATGAAATGAGTAGCAGATAACCAGAGAAGTGAGTTCTTCTAGTGATGCAACAAACTAGTATAACACCTGTCAAAATTTAGTTCTCCATATTAGAAAGAGATAAGTAGGGCTGAAAAGATTGCTCTCTATGGGGATGACCCTAGCTGACATTCCCACCAGAGGGGGTTATAAAGGCTGAAGTGGCCATCTCCTGTAGCTGTGAACAACTTCCAGAGTAGGGAGGGAGTACATCAATTCACCTATAAAATCTTCAACCCAAAATTGTCTTGCCTATAAGATGTTTCAGAAACAAAGATGAGGAAGAGACTGAGGAAACAGCCAACCAATGGCTGCCCCAAATTGAGACCAACCCCACCTGAGAGAGTCAACCCCTAACATTATTAAAGATACTTTGACGTGGTTGCATTCAGGAACCTAACATAACTGTCTCTTAACATGCTTCATTCAGCACCACATAGAGGCAGATGCAGAGACCCCCAGCCAAACATCAGGCAGAGCCAGGGAAGTCTTGAGGGAGATTGGGCGATAGAAGTGAACGTGGTGGAGAGGTCAAGGACATAACAAGAAGATCTACAGAGGTAAGTAATCTTGGACCACGGGTGACTCACAGAGCCTCAGCCACCAACCAGGGAGCCTGCAAGAGCTGGACCTAGGCTCGTAGACATGTGTACCAAACGTGCAGCTTGGTCATCATATGGGTACTCTAACTGCTGGAGGGGGCTTGTTCTCTGTTCCCTGCCATTGTATCCCCTTACCTCTACCTGGAGTTTCTGGTTGAGCCTCCATGTGAGAGGATCTCCATAGTCCTGTGGGGACTAGATATCCCAGGGTGGAGTGGCACCCAAGGAGTGACGCCCTCCCTCTTCAACCACCCTCTATGTTTGTGTATGTGCTTGTGTGTGTGTGTGTGTGTGTGTGTGAGGGGGGGGAGAGGGAGAGAGAGAGAGAGAGAGAGAGAGAGAGAGAGAGAGAGAGAGAGAGAGAGAGAGCAAGGAGAGTACAAACATTGGTAGTTGTGAGGAAAAAGTAAAAATGTAACAGATGTTTTCCTGAGAGAAAAATCTTAGACAATTAACTGGCTTTTAAACAGAAAATGCTAATACGATTATTGATTAACAGTTGAACTTCAGATTGACTTGATAGGAAATAATTATAATAGCCAATCAGGAGAATCAATAGGGCATAGTCATATAATAATTCTTTTGATTTACATTTGCAGAGGTAAATGTCATGATTTAATTTTTTTCCAACTCCTTTAAAGGATAAATTTGTATGTAAACATGAAAATGCTTTAGACACTTGTGTAATAACATAGGCTACAATCAGCTACAGTGATAATATATTACAATAGAATTATCATTTTGGCCTTTACAATCCCAAGTAGGTATATTAATAATGTTTAAAAAAAAAACAGTTGGCAGTTGCTTAGCCTGTACAGAAATGTAATAGTAAAAATTATGTAGACACATAACAAGAATGAAGTATGTAGGATATTAGCTGTGAAGAGAAGCAGGAATCTTGTTTAGCCAGCTGTTTCTAAAGCTTTACGAAATTTCAATAAATAAAACCACACCTCAATTCTCCCTTTTCTCCAACCTGGAGTGAACTGAAACTACAGGCAATAATCTGCCGTCATGTTGATCTTACCAATCATTTTGACTCTGAAAAAAATAAGTGACTTTTGGAATTTGAAATAACAATAAATTCTAAGAGTGTGTGTGTTTGGGGGGGGGGGAGTAGTTGCTCAAGTTGTTCATTACCAGTAAGTGCAGTGCAAAGTTTGCAAAGCTCTTAAATTCTGGGCTCTCCACACCTGTGCAGTGGAATGATCCCAAATTATTACTGATTTGCAGCAGCTGCTACAAATCACGACTGCCAGGAGACAAATTTGTTGTTGGTAAGGAAATCTCCTGCCAACCTTCCTGTCTAAAAAAAGAGATTAGGTGATTTCAACAGTTGCCTGCATTACTAAATCAGGACTGGGAAATCTCCTTCTCTATTCTCAGTACTGTCGTTCAAGGTATTTTGACTCTTCGAGACCTCAGCAAATAAGTTGTTTTCTATGGACTGTATTTTCATTCTAAAGGATAGCATTTTCCGAAGTGTTTGCAGTGTTGGAACCTTTCTTACAATGTAACAATAATAAAAAAAAAATCCACAATCAGGTATTTCATTCTTCCCCATCAGTTATATATGATTTAAAATTAAACTTACTCTAATTTTATTTTAAAATGGAATCCAGCTCTGGTTTAATATACGAATCAAACAGAAACACCTACTTGTTGAGAACACTGAGCAGAAAGAGTGATGGAATAGTTTCAAGATGAGTCTCATCCACTTAATAGGCTTATCAGAAACAAACACCTTTAAAACAATGTTTCAACTACATTAGCAAAGTCATGACAAACTAATACCTGCCTGGGCTATACTAAAACTCTATCTAATCAAGTTTCGTATATTATATCACTATTGTGATATAATAGTGAGACTCTAATGACTGTTGTTGGCTATGTATTCCAGTATGTTACTCTGTGTTCTTTTTCCCTCACAGTCTCTGTGTTGCCGGAACAGACTCCATTTTCAGGCAGATTTTTCCTCTCCATTAGTAAGTTAGTATAATTAACGTCTGCTCCATCTTTTAGGCATTGCCCATCCAACACAGACCAATACATTTTTCTTTGGGTTAGAAAAGTAGCCCTACTCTAAGTTTTCTGGGAAGAATTAAAACTGTGAAGGATATGTTGGTATACTAAAAATCATCAGACTACTCAGGCCCAAATATTTATTAGATAAACTGACTGAACATCCAATCCTGGTTGTGATAACTGATGTGTTGATCAAAGATTGAGAACTCCACAACTTGTCTGGGCTCCCCATTGTCAAAAAGTCTCCTCTTTGTGAATCCACCAGTGCAGAATGATCCTGGACTTGACCTTTGGATTCCTGCCCTTGCCCATTTACAGCTCCAGTGCTTTTTGGCCTTTAACCTCACAGCTGAACTCTGTAGCTTTGTTAAGAAACTTGACTTCTGTAGCTCCCTCCAGGCCCCTGTATGTTTCATTATCTTATGTAATACAACTCTTTCTAAATCCTCTTTTGAGGCCTCTTGTGTCTCTTGAAGCCTCTCTAATTTGTGTTCATTGTGTAAGTCAAAATAACATGCACAGATCCACAGATCTATTAACTCTGCAGTGTGTGATTTTAGAGATAATGGTAGTAATTAAGTTTGGAATGTTGGAACTTATATTCACCTTTGCCAGGCAAACAAAGTAGCTAGACTATATGAAAAATTACTATCATTGAAACACCAAAACTTTTGAATTTATAGTTATTAAGTACATTCTGATTTTAGGGAAGGATACAAACATGACTGTCTGTAATTCTGGCATAATGTGCTAGACACAGCTTTTCTGTCTTTCATGGCTTCTGTGATTTGTAAATACTTACTCTCTACCCAGTTCTCAAGCTTGAGTACAGCCTACTGGCAGAACAATTGACTAAAGTGCTAAAGGTTCTAAGTTCAAACCAATAACCAATCAAACAATCAACCAAACAAACAAAGAACAAAGGAAACCAGAAAATACCTAAAATGCAGATTACAATGTTTTCAGTGGTAGGGCTGATGGTGGGGGAGTGTCCTCATTTCTGATATTGATGCTAAAGCAAGTTTGTTTGCTTTTAACATTTCCTTCTTATTTAAAGGGTTAAAGCAATGAACATTGCAAGAATAAATAAAATATATTTTTCTTCCTTACAAATTAGAAAATGACATATCTAGAACTTCTAAATCTTTCAAATTATAAAATACTTTCTAAATAATAATAATAGTAAGCTAATAATTAGGAAGATTAAAAATATATGTCACATTGAATTACAAGTAACTATAATCTATTATGTTCTAAAATAACTATATCAGTTCTATCTTTAAATAGTACACCTTAAAAAATATAGTGTATTTTTAAAGCATATTTTTCTTATCTAAGCATTTATATTATTTATGTAAAATAGAGTAAATTATAGGAAAGTATGACTTAAAAATTAGAGAAAACTTGAGTAAATTACATAAGAAAATCATACATAATTTGCCAAATATTTTATTAAAGGTGAATGAATATGTACAACATTATAAAAAGAAAATCAAACCTATGTCTATGTATCTACATATCTCTCTATTTATCTATATCTATAGGTATGTACTTATCTAAATATATGTAGCAGAATGAGTATCATCACTGACTTGAGTAATTAAAGAACAGAGAAATTTCAGTTTTAATCTATAATATGATAAATAATGTAATTTTAAAAGTCATATATTAACATATTAAAATGTAGCTTGCCATGTTTAAAAGAAACAATATTTTGGGAGAATTATGCATTTGTATTTATTATTAAGCTTTATTTAACAAAATATATTTAAAGATTGTATGTGTATGTTGTACCACAAAATTGTCTCAGCTCCTTCATCTAGAAAACTGAATAATAATATCCTTGAGGTATTGTATGAGTCAGATGCAACTACAATGATAAAATATTGAACTTACAAATATATCAAGGGTGAGACATCATTATATTTTAAAGATTTAACTTCTCTTTTAAGAATCTTGAATAAAAAGGAATACTTAAACCAAGTTTGCCAGAACATGATGAAATATCTTTCAATAGCTGAACTTAAAGATTCATGTGTTTTGTGAAGAAAGCATTCAACTCCTCTAAACTACAAAAGTTCATTTAAATTAAAAATGTATGTACTAAAATATGCTCAACTTTTACACGGCTTGAGTATTATTAAAGAAATGAATTACAACATTCTCATAATAAAATAGGAAATCAAAGTAAAATATAGCAATAGTTAAGTTTACTTGGCAAAGACTAGCAAGCCAGGTTTTATTCCTAAAGCCCAGAATCAGTGTTATTACCAAGGAATGCAGAGTGCTTAATAAATCACAAGGTGTGTGAAATTAATGACTCAGAAAAAGGTTTAAATCCTCAACTCATTTAAAAAAATCTGTCGTTAACATGAAAAATGCAAGAACAGTGGATAATTTGGAAGTGAGGAGGACTTTGTTGAGTTACTTATTGACAAACCGAAGATAACAAAGCACTTGGCTCATATCGAAATGAATGCAAACATGCAGGATACAGAACTTGCGTTGCAGAGGAAATTAGAAAATCTGCTTACTCTGTTGAGTTGTCTTATAAAAGCCAGGGGAAGTTCAGAAATGTATTAGAAGATAACTGGATAAAGGAGACATGAAATAGCTAAAGATTTTAAGTTTGTATAATGATGTTGCAGTAATAAGATCCTTTTGTTTAGAAACCTCATTGTAGTTCTTAGTCAATGAAGCATCTTCAAATCCTATTACATAAACAAAATATAATTGCAGAATAGATATAATATTAAAAGGCATAAATTAGGTTATGGTTAACTTGGGCTATGCCACTGAACTAAGAGATGTCTGGAGAAGTAGATAGATATTCTTTATGGCATTTTTTTCTGAGGGAATTTGCAGATATGGACATATTAAGTATGAATGGGTCTATAGGGAAGGTCTATCCTTGAGGCAAATGTGAACTACTCAGTTTATGGTGAATCAGGTAGGAACAGAAACAAGACAGAAAGATCATTCTCTTTCCCGGAGCTGATATAGATAGATAGATAGATAGATAGATAGATAGATAGATAGATAGATAGATAGATAGATAGATGAGAGATAGAGAGATAGACATAGACACAGACATAGACATAGACATATATATATATGTATATATATATATATATATATATATATATATATATATATTTCCTGTTATCAGTTACCACACTTACAAATTCTCTGTACTGAGCACATTAGGAATGACAGCAGTGACCCTATAGATCCTCAGTCTTTCAATTTCAGATGGAGATTGACTTGGCAGCTATCCCAATTTTGTGGATTAGGTACTAGGACTGAATCACACTGTTGGCACACCAGGAACTCAGTTTTATAATGACAAACTATGGCACTACTTGGCCCCCATAAAATGAATAAACCTGTGTGTGTGTGTGTGTGTGTGTGTGTGTGTGTGTGTGTGTGTGTATGCATATATATTTTCAATGTAACATTTATCATCTGTTATCTAACTATTATTTATAATCTATCATCTATTTATCATCTATCTATCATGAAACAATTATCTGTCTATTTCACATCTACCTGGAACCTACATATATCATCTATAATCTATTCTATCATCTCTGTAGCAGCTTATCAATTTCCATAACTACTTAACTCCTAATGCTTCTACATCTCACAAGAATTCAAATTATTGCAAGATATAAACCAATTTAAAAGAAAAATCACTCAGCCTCTACTTCAAGAATGAAAAATTATACCTAAAACAAAGGAAATCTTTCTTCCCTGTTATATGTACATTTGTCATTCTGCTGACTCAGAGTCCTAAGAATAGAAACCACAACCACATTACAAACCAGAAGGAATCACCCATATATAGAGAATATTATATCACTCACACTAATATGCAGACTACACACAACTTGTGAGTAGACATAGAAATCAGTGCATCCTAATAATTCCCAACCTGATAGCATATTAGATTGCGTTATGAGTTTTGAGAGGAAAATAAAATGCTACATAGATCAGAGGTAAAGTAGAATCAGTCTTGAGGATTTAGTCTTAGTCTTGATTTTTATACTTCTCTACCTCTGTTTTTCTTTCCCCATTTTTTCTTTTTTCCTTCAGTCCTCTTCCTGCTTGATCTGCTTATATCTTTCCCTTCAATGTATTAAGGATTCCAATGTCCAAGAATATTTGGGAGAAACTAAAGCTCTTCTACTATACATTATAATATTGTATATTGAAGACCTTGAATTCAATAACGGTACCCTATTAATATATTGCTGTTACATTACCAGCAAACATTATACTTAGATATCTGATAAGTAAACAGACTAATGCTAAAATGTAAATTGTAATTGCAGACATCTTATTTCTTCTTTTTAAAGAAAATGACAGGAAATATTTACCAACCATTTTTTTTTCATTTATCTTACTAAAGAAAAGTAGAGGAATTATAGCTTATTTTTCAATTTAAATATTTCTAGTTATTTTGTCTGGCACATTGATTAGCAATTTATTATTTCTTTCTACTTCTTAGATACTTCTAACTTATTATTACAACCATGTCCTGAATTATTCCCTTGTCTTAATGCCAGGCTCTCTTTGTTCTCTCATTCAGCAACTCTTGTATGATACCCTTCTCTATATGAGTATATTACAGTTGTTTCAGATCTCTTGAAATACTCCATTATATTTAGAACAAAAGAAGGTTCCTTGTTCCCTGAGTTGGTGTATATCTTTTCCTGTCACATCAAAACTCTAGAGATTGTAAAAAGAAGACTTGGATACTGAACACTAAATGATATTGTCTGGTTAGTGTGTGAAGAAGCTGAAAGCCTTGGTGCAGTGTTAGGGGATTTTTATGTGCTTTCAGTTGGGGCTCTCTTCTGCAAACATTCTTGGCTCATGAATAAAGCAAATGTAACTATGGGAAATTTTTGGCTGTCTCTATAATGTTAATGCCGCTAATGATAGTCAGGGAATCAGAGTTCTGTAGCTCAGTAAGGACTACACTGTACGAGTTTGAAATCTCCAATAAGGAAAAGTACAATATTTCATTGAAAAATAATAATTTCCCCATTGCTTTAACATTATATAGTATAATGTCAAACTACCTTTCTGAAAGGTTCTTTTTTCAGGTAATTGACCCACCAATCTGGAATGTTAGGTTTCCATGAAAGATTTCATTTTCTTGGCTGTAGCTTTCATCTCAAGATGAAGTAACTTTTGAAATATTAATTATTTTATTTATTTATTTATTTATATAACAAATGTTGCCACCTCCCCATCAGCCCTCATAGAGTTCTTCCCCCCTTCCCTGTCCCCTTTGTCTCTGAGGATGCTCCCCCAACATTCCTCCACCCTGGGTTAGGTGCATCCTCTCCCACTAAGGCCAGACAATGCATCCTTCTACTATATAAGTGCTGGGGCCTTGTACCAGCCCATGTATGCTCTTTGCTTGGTGGCTCAGTCTTACCTCATGGAGCTCCTAGGGGACTAAGTTAATTGATAATGTTGATCTTTCTATGAGGCTTCCATCCTCTTCAGCCCCCTCAATTCATTCCTTAACTCTTCTATAGGGGTCCCTGACCCCAGTCTTGTGGTTGGTTGTAAGTATCTGCATCTGTCTCAACCAATTGCTCATAGAGCCTCTCAGAGGACAGGCTCCTTTCTTTAAGTACAATGTAGCATCAGTAATAATGTCAGAGATTGGTGCCATAGGATGGATCCCAAGTTGGGCCTGTCGCTGTTCAGCCATTCCTTGGTTCTAGACAAGGCATTTCTTGGCCTCTGCCAAAACAGGACCAGGGTCAATTTTTCTTACAATGAAAGAAAGGAGGTTCCATCCCTAAATGACCTGTCCCATTTGTACTTCATCATTTCCCCTTCTGAAGTAGTAGCTCTGACTTTTTTTTCTTTTTTTTTCTTTTTTTTTCTTTTTTTTTTCTTTCTTTTTTTTTAGAAACGATAGACATAGACAAAACCTGGTTTCTTCCTAATCGTTGTAGGTCATTGGTGTGGAAATTGAGGTCCCAATCCAGTGGGCTTATCTAGGAGATCCCAAAATAGCATAAATATTGTATAGAAAATATTTGGAGAAAAGAAAATTATTTTCTACTGCCTAAAAAGAGAAAAAAAAAAAGGAGAAGTAAATCTAGAAATGACTAGGGAGTAGTAGAAGTTTAGTATCAAAAGCCATGGTGAGGAAATCAGGATAAGCCAGAGTACATTTTCAACTGTTCAAATCAATATCCACTAGAATGTCTGAATAGGGTCTCAAGAGCATCTATTCTTTGGATTTCTACCGAGGTATTAGCTGTGATTTCCAAGACTGCAATTGGGAGTGAAGAACCAAGGGTTCACTTTCAGTCACATTTGTAGGTAAGAGGTGGAGAGAGAGTGTTGTACTGCACCCTGCTTCTTCAGTGGGAATGGTAGGAATGGTCAGACACCCTCTGGTATGAGGTCTAAAAAGTCCAAATTGAGGAGTCCAAAATCAATGTTTTACTTCACTGGGCCAGAAGACTCTCAGACAAATGCTGTGGTTTCTTGTCTTCTTTGCACAAGACTGCCGGGGTTCCTCTGGGAGTTAGGAATAGGGTCCCTGTCTAGAACCTGGGAGCACTGTTTGGTTGATATTATTGTTATTCCTATGGGGCTGCAAACCCTTTCAGCTCCTTCAGTCCTTTCTCTAACTCCTCCATTGGGAACCCCATGCTAAGTCCAATGGATGGCTGTGAGCATCAATCTCTGTATTTGTCAGGCTCTGCCAGAGCCTCTCAGAAGGCAGCTATAACAAGCTCCTGTCAGCAAGCACTTGTTGGCACCCACAATAGAGTCTGGGTTTGGTAACTGTATATGGGATGGATCCCCATGTGGGGCATTCTTTTGTGATTGTATGTCTTACTTCAGAGCACCCCTCTCTCAGCTTACAATAAACATTCTGTTAGATACCTACCAGGACAGACCCTCCCTCACTTACTTCCATTTCCTATAAATCCTTGTCCTGCTGAGGCTTTTAGTCTGTTCATCCTTCTCTTCCTGTAACGCTGTATCAGGGTTAGGTTGGAAGAGAGCCCATGGCCATAAAGGGACCCTAATTTTTCTTGGTCTTTTGAGGTTCATAAATGCTTCCTGGCACATCACTGTCTCACAAACAAAATCCCAAACTAAACCAACAACAACAATTATAATGACAACAACTGCTCCTTCCCCCTGCACACAAGGAAAAAGCAACAAGAACAAAACATTGGCCACTGGAGACCAAGGTTTAAGCATACAAATGTTCAGGGATAAAATCAAGCTAAGCTCCATCCTATGACAGCTTCTCCTTATGCTGCTTTCCACAACATTCTGCCCTCTGCTTTGCCTTGTGTTCCAGTTGTATCTTATATACATTTTATTGATTCTATTCACACATGTATAAATGTTCCTTATGCTAGAATATACCAAATACTTAAAAATTAAATCTACCTTGTAAAAAGAATTCTTGATGAAGTTCTTAGGTACAAGTCATTATTCTAGACATGACAACTATATCATCTAGTCTTATGGCAACATGACCCAAAATTAGAGTTATTGGAAAGCAGGAAACTTTAATTCAGAAAACACCTCCATAATACCTATCTGTAAGGCATTTTAATTACTGATAGATGTGGGAGGGCCCAGCCCATTACGGGTGGTTCCATCCCTGGGCTAGCAGTCCTGCATTCTATAAGTAAGCAGGCTCAGTAATCCTTGTGGAATAAGAGAGTAAGTAGTATTTCTCCATATCATTTTTATGAGTTCCTTTTCTATGTTCCTGTCTTGTTTCAGTTCCTGTCCTGACTTCTTCTAATGAAAAGCAGCAATAGGAAAGTGTAAGCCAAATAAACCCTTGCCTCCCCAACTTGCCTTTTTGGTCATGGTGTTTCATTCCAGCAATAAACACCCCAGCTAAGACAGTATCTGCATCTAAAATTACATTCCACAGTTTAGTAGGCTGTATAGCATCCCTGTTTACAACATTTATTCCCCAGAGCAAGACTGTGATACATCAAATGGTCAACTATCCAAAGTAAGCCCCACATTACTGTGACTAGCTTTAACATTTATCTGTTTATCTGAAGGGTTTGAACTTTTCTCTTCAAAATCTAGGTGTTGCTGTGATGGATTTCTTATGTCACAAACACTACTGCTGCTCCCTAAAACATACTTCATACACCATTTGGCTGCTTTGTTCTCCTGTACTTCTCTCAAAGGGACTGCCCAGTGTTTGTACTTCTGCCTCTGTAAATTATGCCATGTGAACAAGAAGTCTTTCATTAGACAACACCTTCATTTTGGACTGTTTCGCCTCTAAAACAAAAAGAAGTACACTTCCAATCTAGGCAAATAACAGTTTTAGTTTAGGCATTCCTTTATGGAAATGTCACATGTACACACACACATATAGAGGGGAGAGAGGGAGAGGGAGAGGGAGAGGAAGAGGGAGAGGGAGAGGGAGAGAGAGGCAATGTTCTCAATGGGTTGAGTGATAAATAAAAACTCTTGTGTTTTAAAATTATAATAATCACAGTTATATCCTTAAAATTCACTTTTTCCTAAATATTCAAGTTAAAGATAAAAATTCCTGTGAACATGTGGTTCAAATATTGGTTTATGGTTTCCTTATATTTCATGTTACTTTTGTGTATCAGCTACAACTAGAGCCATGCTGCGTTGTAGGTGAGTTATCTGTTTCACTCTGAAGCCCTGGTGTCATTTTCCCTCAGAATTATTAAGTTTTATTGAGTTTTTTATTGTCTCTTTGTTTTAGGAACTCTGGAAATTTTAATAAGCTCAATTACTATACAAAGGAAAGAGAATGTTTTGTTGAGACTTCATTATTAGTACTAAGAGGTTGTATTAAAATGGAAACCTCCACATTACAGTAAGAATTGTTCTTTATCCACCACTGAAGCAAGTGTATAGTTGCATGAAATTAAAGTCCCTATGTTAAAATGCCATTTTATGCACACAGATAATTTTTAAGGATTCATTTAAAGCAGCGAAGTTGTAACAACCAAGTTATCTAAGAACATTCAGTAAATGATATTGTATTTAGTAAAGAAGTTAGCTCCTCTCTGCATCACTGCTTTAGTTTCTGAAATTTTTAGATTTGCATGAAAATTCAAGTAATGCATTAAGTCTAGACTCTAGAATGGTTACTACTCATTGCTCCTTTCTGATATGAGGAAAGAAAACCAAACAACGTGAAGAGAGATGAAAAAGATGTAGAAAACTTTTGAGGGAAGGAAGTAGGCAAGTTAAAAATTTTAGAACAGATAATATAGAAATATTGTTCAGTGCTTAATGAGATTATTAAAACAACGACTAAAAAGAATCCTCAGTGTACTGGCTGGTTTTGTGTCAACTTGACACAGCTGGAGTTATCACAGAGAAAGGAGCTTCAGTTGAGGAAATGCCTCCTTGAGATCCAACTATAAGGCATTTTCTCAATTAGTGATCAAGGGGGAAATGCCCCTTGTGGGTGGTACCATCTCTGGGCTGGTAGTCTTGGTTCTTCTATAAGAGAGAGGGCTGAGCAAGCCAGGGGAAGCAAGCCAGTAAAGAACATCCCTCCATGGCCTCTGCATCAGCTCCTGCTTCCTGACCTGGTTGAGTTGCAGTCCTGACTTCCTTGGTGATGAACAGCAGTATGGAAGTGTAAGCCAAATAAGCCCTTTCCTCCCCAACTTGCTTCTTGGTCATGATGTTTGTGCAGGAATAGAAACCCTGACTAAGACACTCAGCTTTGTCTATAGCTGTAAGAAAACTGTCTCTAGAACTAGATTCCTCCGACTGAAGGCTACAATTGTCAGAAAGGAAAATTTATTTGATAAGGAAAAGCCAGGGAGAACCTTCATTCATTCTGTTAAGTAAGGGACATCTACAAAACTGTTTTGTCAAGGTTTGCCTATCAGATGCTTAGAGGCCTAAGAAGGACATGTAGAGACTCCAGAGTGATTTTCAGGCGGGCAGAATCATTTACCATTCTCACATAGTGCTGGATTATATGTTTTTAGGTACAAAAATGAGGAGGCCTGGAGGCCCAAGACAACACTATTAGAGAGCTGCTAAGTCAATAAGTAGTAAGACCAGCCTTACTGCACAAACCCCTAAACAGGCTATAGATGAAGGTGGGGAGGTTATGTTTAAAGTACAGTGGTTAATGCAGATTCTTTAGAGAGGTCAACAACTCAGGATTTTCATGGAATCAAAGAGACAGGGTGAGAATGGTGATGGCTCACTAAAAAAGCCATATGAGCTTCAGTCAACAGAGAGGGAGGGAGAGATGTACTCATGGTAGTTTAGGCCTAAAGAATATCATTATTTTCCTAGATGATGGACGTGTTTTGACCTTCTGTCTCTGACACAACGTAATGAGCAAGAAGTTCCTCAGCATACAATGGCTAGATTTAGATTATTTACTCTGTAGACAATTGTAGATACAGTTAGAGTTTCATGCTTCCCAGCCAGATTGTCTTTCAGTCTTGCTTTGTTCTGATATTTTCTTGCTTTATAAATGTTAGAGTGTAACCTATTCATCCTGCCATAACACGAACCATCCCTTTGCCATGTAGAAGAAGAAGTAGTGTTAGCCTTTTCTTATCAAATAAGAAAAGTAAAGTGGTAACAAATGCCAGCTAGCCGTTTGCTAGCACTCCCTAGTGGAAATAGAAAAGAGAAAGTCCTTTAAGTTTATAGGAAGTAGAAAGTTGCCTGAAGGTAGATCCCATTTTGCAACTTTTATGAAATTTTCATATAAGATAGACTTTGAGATTAAAAACTCTTTTTTCCTTTGAGTCCTCTAAAATGCCCTGATAAGTAATTTCTCATACAAACTGCAATAAATCGATTGTTCCAACAAGCTAAGCTTGGGTTGCATCATTCCATTGGTCTGTCGTCAGTGCATTATCTGAGAAACAGCATAAGATTCATATCTCTCAGGAAAAGAATGAAAAAATTTCCATTTTCCCTTTGTTTTCTTGTGTGACGTGAGAATATGACAACTGTATATTGAAAACATCACTTACAAAAATAATTATTCATAGTTAAGGGACTGCTTTATTGTTCACAAACGACTTTGGACCCTGATATTTTGGAGCATTTCGGAACTGAAAATATGTGGAAAATGTGAAGCTGAATGGAGTGTATATTTTGGTCAGTGGATGCCAGTGAGACTACAGGGGCACAGGCTGAAACACTATGGTTTTGATATAAAATACTTTCCATATGGTCAAGTGTTTTAGCACTCAGTCTCCTACTTGTTGGAATGATTTAGGTGGTTCAGAAAAATTGAGAAGGTAGAAGAAGTGAATTGGAAAGCAATAGACCTGGAGGGTTTTGGCTCAAATGTGTTCTGGATCCTACATATCTGTCTACTTCCTGTTCTGCTGAGATGAGAGAAAGTAGACTCTGATTCCTGCTGTCAAAGTCAGGAGGTCATCTTTCTAGTGTTTCCTCTCCACAATGATTGCTTGTGCACTCAAACCATGAGCAGAAATGCAGCCTGCCTTCCTTAAGAGTATTAATTTCTGGTATTTGCTCCAATAGTAGAAAAATTAAAAAAAAAAAAACAAAACACAGCTCCTATTGACTAGATAAGAACTCCTCAGTATTAGTAAGTGGTATACATGTCATATGACAGAATATAGTTTAATATTAGCTAGAAAAGATAAAAATATAATGGTAGATAAAATAGAATCGTAGGTATGAAAAGTAATCTTGCTATTTGCCCAACTACATATAGTTATGGGGAAATCCCCTTGTCCCTCATCACAATGTGGACACCTTGATTAAATCTCATATTTGTTCTTTCTACTTTAAATTTGGCTCGTTTAATTTACTCATTGAAGAGAGGTGGTCAGACCTAACTTGGGGCACGGGTTGTGGCCCACAAGATTTGTAACTCCAAGGTTGGCTATTGTTAATGGCATCTTTTTTTGTCTCTCCTGGAGCCATGCCTGGCTATGATAAAGATATTTTTGCTAAGCAAACACCCTTGATTGGTATTTTTTGCAGTATATAAACTTTAGATACACAGCTATATGCATTCCTACTTAAATACATAGGGCATTAAATGTACTAAAATCAATTCAAAATACTTGCTTACAAACGCAGTCATTTAAAGACTGCTTTAAGAAAAAATGATCCTTAAATGAACCTTAACTTTAAAACAATTTTCTAAGTAACCAGAAGTCTGAAACACAAGTGGCAGAAAATATGAAACATTAAAAAAAAAGCATAAAATCATGTCTTAGGTTTATCATATAAAACAGTTTCCCTCAGAGATGGAAAGCAGCCACTTATGAGATATAAATACATATAGTCCCCAACAGTCAAATACCATACAAAGCACACAGATTACTTTTCAAATAACGGCCCAGATACATCCATCACATATCAGATGTTAAGCAACTTAAGCTAAAAGGAGCTGTCTTTTTCATAACAATAACCAGATGAAGTTTCCCCAGGGTAGAAAAATGAAATTACAAAACTATTTCATTAGCTATCCTGTGTCTTTCAAATCACACACATTTTAAGATGCTAAATCAACACACACAAGCAGTCACATTTTAAAAGCAAGTAGCCAGTCAAAACACTGAATCATTAGCTATTCTTAAGGAACAGTGATCATACTACCTACTATGGACCACAGAGAAAGCATTTGCTGTCTCCTTCCCACTTCTCTCTTTCTCTTTCTTCCTACTCCTTCATAAATGTTGTAAAAGAAACAGAAGGCCTCCATCTGAGAGTCTCCCTTTGTGTCCCTGCTTCTTACTTTCTGACTGCAGCTTCTCAAAGCCTTAAAGCAGTCAGGTACACATTGTGTATAATGGGCACTCACACACAAACTAAACTAAGCATTTCTTCATGGGCTAAGTAAAAATTTACATACAGGACATGTGACATCCTAACACACTGTGTCATAATAGAAGGAACAATACCCCACATCAGATTTTTTTTTTTTCCGTCAATGGTCAGAGGACATACCTTTTTTTTTCTTTATTTTTCTTTATTTTTTAATATTTTTTATTATTATGTATTTTCCTCAATTACATTTAGAATGCTCCCACATCAGATTTTTAAGCATAGAAAATATTTAGCACTAACTACAGCTAATATAATGCCAAGGATTTTTTTGTTGTTGCTTTTTATGTTGTTGTTTGTTTTTGTTTTGTTTTGTTTTGTTTTTGTTTTAAAATCTCAGTACTCCAAAGGAAATATAAATATTTGAGCAAACTGGAAAAACTCAAAACAAAACAAAACAAAACAAAAACCTCAGGTAAACATGGCGAACGCAACTCACTGTTTTTATACAAAAAGACAAAAAATGAAAAAGAAGGTTTCAAGGGACTGTACAATGATATTGTCACTTACATCATGAGAGCAGCTCAGCTATCAACATACACAGTGAGCTTAATCATTCAGTAAACATTGTTTCTATATCTAAGATTATACCTTTGTGAACCATATTGCATTTGTAGTAACAGAACAGACTAAAATTATCTCACAGACAAATTAAAATTTCAAGGTGATCTGCCTAATCAGGAAATAAGTGGCTTTCTTTAGTAACAGGGGTGCAATATTTTGTTAGAAAACAAACAAACAAACAAAAAACAAAAACAAAAAACAAAACCATCCAGGAGAGACACAGAAAATCTCTACCACTCAAGAAACTTTCAGTGAAGAATGAAGAATTTATCTAAGCAAGGTATGGCTCCATCTATTTTCCCCAAATAGCCCCATTATCATGTATCACCTTGAATATGGCATCTGAATGTGTTCTCTGTTTTTTTCAGCCAGGACTCAAATAAAACTGTGTCCTCTACCAATAACCTTGTCCTATTTTTTTTTTCTTTTTGACAGAGTCTACAGATAGTAGTACCTATAGACCCCCCAACCCCCACCAGCCTCAGCCTCATATATCCTAAACTAAATGGCCCCCAAACTTCTTGAATCCTCATTTAAAATCTCTCAGGAAGGAAACTAAAAACCAGTGAAAGGAAACACTAGCAAAGTATTTAGGTACTAAAATGCATTCTTGATAATGGAGTGTAATATGTCTTAGCAAACATTTTAAAGCAAGGTAGCTCTTCTCAGCACTTTCAATGTGCATACATTTGAAATGAACCAAGGCAAACACATCTAGATAGAGGCCAATCCTAAAAGTAATCAGTTTACAGTGTAAGTTTTTCTATCAAAATCAATTAAGGTATTTTAGAAAACTTAACAAAAATGGATGTTTTAGCTATCTTTGGTTGTCCTTATTAAGTTATAATCAGGTATTTTTCTTAACCCAAATTTTAATTACTGGTATTTAAAAGAAGCAGACCTAAAAGATTTCAAAGAATGATTAATTTTAACATTAGAATTAACTTAAAATAAGCATGACATAGTAAATGTCTAAAATCCAGGTCTTTAAAATTTCTGAATCCTTGGATTATATCATTAAAAAAAAAAGACCAAAACCAAATAGTAAGCCATGATATCATAGTACACATAACATTATACAGACTACTCTATATATTTATGAATATATACACATATATATGCATGTAACAATATTAATAAAAAAGAGGTCATAAATTTTAAAGACAATAAAATGACTATGAAGGGGTTCAAAGGAAGGAAAGTGGGGGGATATATTGTAATTATATTATAATCTCAAGAAATAAAAATGATATATTTGGATATAATTCATATAAACTCCTTTTCCTCATATTCTAGACTATATTTTTTCACCCTCACTGAAGTTCAGCTGAGAGATTTGCAAATTTAAAAGTGAGGCAAATCCTATTAAACATTTTCCAGTCTGCAAATATTCTATGCACTGGGATCACTGTTTAGAAGCAAGGTGTTGCTTGTTTGTCCTCTCTTTTATTGTTCTCTTTTTATTTTTTATTGTTTCACATGTTTTGGACTGACTGTAAATGGATAATCAAAGGGTGTCTTTTTCCCTGAAGTAGCCTATCGTGAATGCGTGTAAGAGTTGGTGCTGAGACCCGGGACGAGAAGACCTGGGACGGGACGAGAAAACCCGAGACGGGACGAGAAAACCCGGGACGGGACGAGAAAACCTGGGATGAAAAATCCTGGGACAAGAAAACCTGGGACGGTTACCATCACTGGCGCAGGGAAGATCCCTCATTCCGGAACCAGAACTGCGGGTTATGGTAATGAAGTGTTCCCGTAAAACTGACTGTTGAGAAGGATTCAACTGCGTGAATTCAGAACTCTTCAGCTGGGGAACAGGGTCCCCGTAAGTATAGCTTTACAAGGTAAGTCTGGCCTTGAACTTTCTAACGAAATTCAAGACAGTCTATCAGAAGTAAAGTGGGAAATAGCTTTACAAGGTAAGTCTGGCCTTGAACTTTCTAATGAAATTCAAGACAGTCTATCAGAAGTAAAGTAGGAAATAGCTTTACAAGGTATGTTTGGCCTTGAACTTTCTCTAGTGTTAGGAGCCTTTTTGTTCCTTTTCACATGTTATCAAGTGGTTAAGGCAGGGCTGAAAATTCTGGATGAAATTCAGGGCAATCTATCAGAAGTAAAGCGGGGAGAGAGAGTAGGAGCAAAGAGGAAATATGGTACACAAAATAAGTATACAGGCCTTTCCACGGGTCTTGAACCCAAGGAAAAGTTTAGGTCAGGTAAGAATACCTGGGGAGAGATTAGAAGGAAGGAAAAGAAAAAAGAAAAGAAAAAAGATCAATTAGCGGAGGTTTCTAGGAGAAGGAGCCTATACTCATCACTAGGTGAGCTCAAGGAGCCAGTTCTTAATAGTTCTGAATCAGATGAAAAGGCTATTAGGGCCTGGAAGGCGCTCTCCCAAGCAGGTGAAGCCACTGGACAACTAACAAAGATCGTCCAGGGACCTCAGGAGTCATTCTCAGATTTTGTGGCCAGAATGACAGAGGCAGCAGAGCGTATTTTTGGAGATTCAGAGCAAGCCGCACCTCTGGTAGAATAGCTTATTTATGAGCAAGCCACGCAGGAATGCAGAGCGGCCATAGCCCCAAGAAAGAACAAAGGTTTACAAGACTGGCTCAGGGTTTGTCGGGAGCCTGGGGGACCTCTCATTATGCGTTACTTCCATTCAGTATGAGAAATTTACTAGGGCAACTAATTTGTCAAAAAGTCTTTCTCAGTATATGTTACAGAATTGGATGGCTGAATTTGAACAGACCCTTCGGGAACTGAGAATTGCCATCATTCAGGTCAACTCCACGCGCTTGGACCTGTCCCTGATCAAAGGATTACCCAATTGGATCTCCTCAGCATTTTCCTTCTTTAAAGAATGGGTGGGATTGATATTATTTGGAGATACACTTTGCTGTGGATTAGTGTTGCTTCTCTGGTTGGTCTGTAAGCTTAAGGCCTAAACTAGGAGAGACAAGGTGGTTATTGCCCAGGCACTTGCAGTATTAGAACATGGTGCTTCCCCTGATATATCTATGCTTAAGCAATAGGTCGCTGGCCATTCAGCTCTTGCACCCCACGAGGCTAGTCTCATTGCACGGGATAGAGTGAGTGTGCTTCAGCAGCCCGAGAGAGTTGCACGGCTAAGCACTGCAGTAGAAGGGCTCTGCGGCATATATGAGCCTATTCTAGGGAGACATGGCATCTTTCATGAAGGTTCAGTGTCCTAGTTCCCTTCCCCCAGGAAAAACGACACGGGAGCAGGTCAGGGTTGCTCTGGGTAAAAGCCTGTGAGCCTAAGAGCTAATCCTGTACATGACTCCTTTACCTGCACACTGGGGATTTGACCTCTATCTCCACTCTCATTAATATGGGTGGCCTATTGCTCTTATTAAAAGAAAAGGGGGATCTGTGAGGAGCCGCCCTCACATTTGCCATTACAAGATGGCGCTGACAGCTGTGTTCTAAGTGGTAAACATAATCTGCACACGTGCAGGGGCAGTTTTCCCGCCATGTGTTCTGCCTTTCTCGTGATGAAAACTGAGCCGATGGGCTGCAGCCAATCAAGGAGTAATACGTCCTAGGCGGAGGATAATTCTCCTTAAAAGGGACGGGGTTTTGCCATGCTTTCTCTCTCTTGTGCTCTTGCTCTGGCTCTCTCTCTTGTTCTTGCTTTTTCTCTCTCTTGTTCTTGCTTTTTCTCTCTCTTGCTCTTGCTTTCTTGTTCCTTTTCTCTCTCTTGCTCTTGCTCTCTTGCTCTCTGGCTCCTGAAGATGTAAGCAATAAAGCTTTTGACGCAGAAGATTCCGGTTTATTGCGTCTTTCCTGGCCGGTCGCGAGAACGCGGGTAAGAGTTATTTTTTTTTTCCATTTTTTATTAGGTATTTAACTCATTTACATTTCCAATGCTATACCAAAAGTCCCCCATATCCACCCACCCCCACTCCCCTGCCCACACACTCCCCCTTTTTGGCCCTGGTATTCCCCTGTACTGGGGCATATAAAGTTTGCAAGTCCAATGGGCCTCTCTTCCCAGTGATGGCCGACTAGGCCATCTTTTGATATATATGCAGCTAGAGTCAAGAGCTCCGGGGTACTGGTTAGCTCATAATGTTGTTCCACCTATAGGGTTGCAGATCCCTTTAGCTCCTTGGCTACTTTCTCTAGCTCCTCCATTGGGAGCCCTATGATCCATCCATTAGCTGACTGTGAGCATCCACTTCTGTGTTTGCTGGGCCCCGGCATAGTCTCACAAGAGACAGCTACATCTGCGTCCTTTCAATAAAATCTTGCTAGTGTATGCAATGGTGTCAGCGTTTGGATGCTGATTATGGGGTGGATCCCTGGCTATGGCAGTCTCTACATGGTCCATCCTTTCATCTCAGCTCCAAACTCCGTCTCTGTAACTCCTTCCATGGGTGTTTTGTTCCCAAATCTAAGGAGGGGCATAGTGTCCACACTTCAGTCTTCATTCTCCTTGAGTTTCATGTGTTTAGCAAATTATATCTTATATCTTGGGTATCCTAGGTTTGGGGCTAATATCCACTTATCAGTGAATACATATTGTGTGAGTTTCTTTGTGAATGTGTTACCTCACTCAGGATGATGCCCTCCAGGTCCATCCATTTGGCTAGGAATTTCTTAAATTCATTCTTTTTAATAGCTGAGTAGTACTCCATTGTGTAAATGTACCACATTTTCTGTATCCATTCCTCTGTTGAGGGGCATCTAGGTTCTTTCCAGCTTCTGGCTATTATAAATAAGGCTGCTATGAACATAGTGGAGCATGTGTCCTTCTTACCTGTTGGGGCATCTTCTGGATATATGCCCAGGAGAGGTATTGCTGGATCCTCCGGTAGTACTATGTCCAGTTTTCTGAGGAACCGCCAGACTGATTTCCAGAGTGGTTGTACAAGCCTGCACTCCCACCAACAATGGAGGAGTGTTCCTCTTTCTCCACATCCTCGCCAGCATCTGCTGTCACCTGAATTTTTGATCTTAGCCATTCTGACTGGTGTGAGGTGGAATCTCAGGGTTGTTTTGATTTGCATTTCCCTGATGATTAAGGATGTTGAACATTTTTTCAAGTGCTTCTCTGCCATTCGGTATTCCTCAGGTGAGAATTCTTTGTTCAGTTCTGAGCCCCATTTTTTAATGGGGTTATTTGATTTTCTGAAGTCCACCTTCTTGAGTTCTTTATATATGTTGGATATTAGTCCCCTATCTGATTTAGGATAGGTAAAGATCCTTTCCCAATCTGTTGGTGGTCTTTTTGTCTTATTGACGGTGTCTTTTGCCTTGCAGAAACTTTGGAGTTTCATTAGGTCCCATTTGTCGATTCTCGATCTTACAGCACAAGCCATTGCTGTTCTGTTCAGGAATTTTTCCCCTGTGCCCATATCTTCAAGGCTTTTCCCCACTTTCTCCTCTATAAGTTTCAGTGTCTCTGGTTTTATGTGAAGTTCCTTGATCCACTTAGATTTGACCTCAGTACAAGGAGATAAGTATGGATCGATTCGCATTCTTCTACACGATAACAACCAGTTGTGCCAGCACCAATTGTTGAAAATGCTGTCTTTCTTCCACTGGATGGTTTTAGCTCCCTTGTCGAAGATCAAGTGACCATAGGTGTGTGGGTTCATTTCTGGATCTTCAATTCTATTCCATTGGTCTACTTGTCTGTCTCTATACCAGTACCATGCAGTTTTTATCACAATTGCTCTGTAGTAAAGATTTAGGTCTGGCATGGTGATTCCGCCAGAAGTTCTTTTATCCTTGAGAAGACTTTTTGCTATCCTAGGTTTTTTGTTATTCCAGACAAATTTGCAAATTGCTCCTTCCAATTCATTGAAGAATTGAGTTGGAATTTTGATGGGGATTGCATTGAATCTGTAGATTGATTTTGGCAAGATAGCCATTTTTACAAAGTTGATCCTGCCAATCCATGAGCATGGGAAATCTTTCCATCTTCTGAGATCTTCTTTAATTTCTTTCTTCAGAGATTTGAAGTTTTTATCATACAGATCTTTCACCTCCTTAGTTAGAGTCACGCCAAGATATTTTATATTATTTGTGACTATTGAGAAGGGTGTTGTTTCCCTAATTTCTTTCTCAGCCTGTTTATTCTTTGTATAGAGAAAGGCCATTGACTTGTTTGAGTTTATTTTATATCAAGCTACTTCACCGAAGCTGTTTATCAGGTTTAGGAGTTCTCTGGTAGAATTTTTAGGGTCACTTATATATACTATCATATCATCTGCAAAAAGTGATATTTTGACTTCCTCTTTTCCAATTTGTATCCCCTTGATCTCCTTTTGTTGTCGAATTGCTCTGGCTAATACTTCAAGTACTATGTTGAAAAGGTAGGGAGAAAGTGGGCAGCCTTGTCTAGTCCCTGATTTTAGTGGGATTGCTTCCAGCTTCTCTCCATTTACTTTGATGTTGGCTACTGGTTTGCTGTAGATTGCTTTTATCATGTTTAGGTATGGGCCTTGAATTCCTGATCTTTCCAAAACTTTTATCATGAATGGGTGTTGGATCTTGTCAAATGCTTTTTCTGCATCTAACGAGATGATCATGTGGTTTTTGTCTTTGAGTTTGTTTATATAATGGATTACATTGATGGATTTTCGTATATTAAACCATCCCTGCATCCCTGGAATAAAACCTACTTGGTCAGGATGGATGATTGCTTTAATGTGTTCTTGGATTCGGTTAGCGAGAATTTTATTCAGGATTTTTGCATCGATATTCATAAGAGAAATTGGTCTGAAGTTCTCTATCTTTGTTGGATCTTTCTGTGGTTTAGGTATCAGAGTAATAGTGGCTTCATAAAATGAGTTGGGTAGAGTACCTTCTACTTCTATTTTGTGAAATAGTTTGTGCAGAATTGGAATTAGATCTTCTTTGAAGGTCTGATAGAACTCTGCACTAAACCCATCTGGTCCTGGGCTTTTTTTGGTTGGGAGACTATTAATAACTGCTTCTATTTCTTTAGGTGATATGGGACTGTTTAGATGGTCAACTTGATCCTGATTCAACTTTGGTACCTGGTATCTGTCCAGAAATTTGTCCATTTCGTCCAGGTTTTCCAGTTTTGTTGAGTATAGCCTTTTGTAGAAGGATCTGATGGTATTTTGGATTTCTTCAGGATCTGTTGTTATGTCTCCCTTTTCATTTCGGATTTTGTTAATTAGGATTTTGTCCCTGTGCCCTTTAGTGAGTCTAGCTAAGGGTTTATCTATCTTGTTGATTTTCTCAAAGAACCAACTCCTCGTTTGGTTAATTCTTTGAATAGTTCTTCTTGTTTCCACTTGGTTGATTTCACCCCTGAGTTTGATTATTTCCTTCCATCTACTCCTCTTGGGTGAATTTGCTTCCTTTTTTTCTAGGGCTTTTAGATGTGTTGTCAAGCTGCTAGTATGTGCTGTCTCCCGCTTCTTCTTGGAGGCACTCAGCGCTATGAGTTTCCCTCTTAGAAATGCTTTCATTGTGTCCCATAGGTTTGGGTACGTTGTGGCTTCATTTTCATTAAACTCTAAAAAGTCTTTAATTTCTTTCTTTATTCCTTCCTTGACCAAGGTATCATTGAGAAGAGTGTTATTCAGTTTCCACGTGAATGTTGGCTTTCCATTGTTTATGTTGTTATTGAAGATCAGTCTTAGGCCATGGTGGTCTGATAGGATACATGGGACAATTTCAATATTTTTGTATCTATTGAGGCCTGTTTTGTGACCAATTATATGGTCAATTTTGGAGAAGGTCCCGTGAGGTGCTGAGAAGAAGGTATACCCTTTTGTTTTAGGATAAAATGTTCTGTAGATATCTGTCAGGTCCATTTGTTTCATAACTTCTGTTAGTTTCACTGTGTCCCTGTTTAGTTTCTGTTTCCACTATCTGTCCTTTGAAGAAAGTGGTGTGTTGAAGTCTCCCACTATTATTGTGTGAGGTGCAATGTATGCTTTGAGCTTTACTAAAGTGTCTCTAATGAATGTGGCTGCCCTTGCATTTGGTGTGTAGATATTCAGAATTGAGAGTTCCTCTTGGAGGATTTTACCTTTGATGAGTATGAAGTGTCCCTCCTTGTCTTTTTTGATAACTTTGGGTTGGAAGTCGATTTTATCCGATATTAAAATGGCTACTCCAGCTTGTTTCTTCAGTCCATTTGCTTGGAAAATTGTTTTCCAGCCTTTCACTCTGAGGTAGTGTCTGTCTTTTTCCCTGAGATGGGTTTCCTGTAAGCAGCAGAATGTTGGGTCCTGTTTGTGTAGCCAGTCTGTTAGTCTATGTCTTTTTATTGGGGAATTGTGTCCATTGATATTAAGAGATATTAAGGAAAAGTAATTGTTGCTCCCTTTTATTTTTGTTGTTAGAGTTGGCATTCTGTTCTTGTGGCTGTCTTCTTTTTGGTTTGTTGAATGATTACTTTCTTGGTTGTTCTAGGGCGTGATTTCCGTCCTTGTATTGCTTCTTTTCTGTTATTATCCTTTGAAGGGCTGGATTCGTGGAAAGATATTGTGTGAACTTGGTTTTGTCGTAGAATACTTTGGTTTCTCCATCTATGGTAATTGAGAGTTTGGCCGGGTATAGTAGCCTTGGCTGGCATTTGTGTTCTCTTAGTGTCTGTATAACATCTGTCCAGGCTCTTCTGGCTTTCATAGTCTCTGGTGAAAAGTCTGGTGTAATTCTGATAGGCCTTCCTTTATATGTTACTTGACCTTTCTCCCTTACTGCTTTTAATATTCTATCTTTATTTAGTGCATTTGTTGTTCTGATTATTATGTGTCGGGAGGAATTTCTTTTCTGGTCCAGTCTATTTGGAGTTCTGTATGCTTCTTGTATGATCATGGGCATCTCTTTTTTTATGTTTGGGAAGTTTTCTTCTATTATTTTGTTGAAGATATTAGCTGGCCCTTTAAGTTGAAAATCTTCATTCTCATCAATTCCTATTATCCGTAGGTTTGGTCTTCTCATTGTGTCCTGGATTACCTGGATATTTTGAGTTAGGATCCTTTTGCATTTTGTATTTTCTTTGACTGTTGTGTCTATGTTCTCTATGGAATCTTCTGCACCTGAGATTCTCTCTTCCATTTCTTGTATTCTGTTGCTGATGCTCGCATCTATGGTTCCAGATCTCTTTCCTAGGGTTTCTATCTCCAGCGTTGCCTCGCTTTGGGTTTTCTTTATTGTGTCTACTTCCCCTTTTAGTTCTAGTATGGTTTTGTTCATTTCCATCACCTGTTTGGCTGTGTTTTCCTGCTTTTCTTTAAGAGCCTGTAACTCTTTAGCACTGCTCTCCTGTAAATCTTTAAGTGACTTATGAAAGTCCTTCGTGATGTCCTCTATCATCATCATGAGAAATGTTTTTAAATCTGGGTCTAGATTTTCGGTTGTGTTGGGGTGCCCAGGACTAGGTGGGGTGGGAGTGCTGCGTTCTGATGATGGTGAGTGGTCTTGATTTCTGTTAGTAGGATTCTTACGTTTGCCTTTCGCCATCTGGTAATCTCTGAAGCTAGCTGTTTTAGTTGTCACTGTTAAGAGCTTGTTCTTCAGGTGACTCTGTTAGCCTCTATGAGCAGACCTGGAGGGTAGCACTCTCCTTAGTTTCAGTGGGCAGAGTATTCTCTGCAGGCAAGCTCTCTTCTTGCAAGGCAGGTACCCAGATATCTGGTGTTCGAACCAGACTCCTGACAGAAGTTGTGTTCCACTCACTAGAGGTCTTAGGATCACGTGTGGAATCCTGTGTGGGCCCTTGCGGGTGTCAGGCGACTCAGCTGGCAAGGTAGCCGGGGCTCGAGTGGAGTGGAAGGGGTTTGTGCCCCAGATCAAGCCCGGGTAGCCTGCTTCCCTATGTACCGCAGTCTCAAGTTCCACGCGATTGGATTGGGGTAGGCGCTGTGTTCCACTCACCAGAGGTCTTAGGGTCCCGTGGGGAGTCCCGTGTGGGCCCTTGCGGGTGTTGGGCAAGACTCTGCTGGCAAGGTAGCCCGGGGCTCGAGTCTCGAGTCGAGCGGAAGGGACTTGTGCCCCAGATCAGGCCCGGGTAGCCTGCTTCCCTATGTACCGCAGTCTCAAGTTCCGCGCGATTGGATTGGGGCAGGCACTGTGATCCACTCACCAGAGGTCTTAGGGTCCCGTGGGGAGTCCCGTGTGGACCCTTGCGGGTGTTGGGCAAGACTCTGCTGGCAAGGTAGCCCGGGGCTCGAGTCACGAGTCGAGCGGAAGGGCGTAAGAGTTACTCTTACCTGCGTTCACGCACCAACTCTTACCCGCGTTCTCTCGACCGGCCAGGAAAGAAGCAACAAACCGGAATCTTCTGCGGCAAAGCTTTATTGCTTACATCTTCAGGAGCAAGAGTGCAAGAGAGCAAGAGAGAGAAAGAAAAAGAACAAGAAAGCAAGAGAAAGAAAAAGAACAAGAGCAAGAAAGAGAAAAAGAACAAGAACAAGAAAGCAAGAGAGAGAAAACAAGAGAGAGAAAAAGCAAGAACAAGAGAGAGAGAAAGAACAAGAAAGCAAGAGTGCAAGAGCAAAAGCAAGAGAGAGAATGGCAAAACCCCGTCCCTTTTAAGGAGAATTATCCTCCGCCTAGGACGTATTACTCCTTGATTGGCTGCAGCCCATCGGCTCAGTTTTCATCACGAGAAAGGCAGAACACATGGCGGGAAAACTGCCCCTGCACGTGTGCAGATTATGTTTACCACTTAGAACACAGCTGTCAGCGCCATCTTGTAATGGCAAATGTGAGGGCGGCTCCTCACAGCCTATTTCTCCCACTCTTGACCTTCCTTTGTTGGCTATGTTTCTCTGTGTAGGGATGAAAGGCAAGGAGGATATCACTTCTTAATCTTTCTGCACATTGCACATATTGAGATCTCAGTGACTAGTTTCTTACAGAATTGTCTGTCAATCTTAGCCAATTGTGTCCTCTACTATGATATAGAATTATCTTACACTTCTGTTTGTTTGTTGCTTTCACTTTTGAGACAGGTTTTCACTATGTAGCCTTGTTTGTAGCCCTTGGAGTTTTCTCTTTATTTCAGTCTGATCTCGAATGCATAGAGATCCCCCTTTCTCTCCATCAGGAGGGCTGGAATTAAATCAAGTTAATTTAAATAATATCAAAATTAAACTAAATTGAATATGTGCACTACCACACCCAGAAAGGAAGCAGTGCTATATATTTTACATACTCTAGCTTTCTGAATTAAAATAAATATAAACCTAATTTATAATCAGTATGTAAAATATTTTGAACATATTTTATAAAATATTTAGAAGAAAAACATTTAAAAAGTCATTTTGTATATTTCAGGTACTGTGCTGTGTATGATACCCAATATAGTAAGTGTCAAAACTGTAAGCATTTTAGATATAATTAAAGATGTTATTGAGTAGTTATATATTTAATTTCTTTGATATCAATGTTATTCCTCATTTTTAAGAAAAGTTCTTATACAACAGTCCAAATTAAGTATCAAATATCTTCAATGTGAAATAATATTTAGTTTTTCAATTGTCTAAGATTTTATTTTATTTCTATTCTCTTAATTTAAATACTCATTAATGTGATGCAAGCAAAATCATACTTTAATGCATGAATTATAAAAATTCTATCTATTTCATGTAATCTATTAGAAATGTTAATGATTATGATTTCCCAAGGCATATATGGTTTTATTGGTTTTTCAGCAAATGAGAGAAGAAGGAGGAGGAGAAGAAAGAAGAGAAGAAGAAGAAGAGTATAAAGAAAAAGAGGAGGTGGGAAACTAAAAAAGGAGGAGGAAGGGACAGAGACTTGGACCTTTCCATTATATATTATAATTTCTACCTATTATGCCTTCCCTCCCTCAATATAAGGTCCACTCATTAGTTTTAATTCACTCGACTTCTCGACTCTCAGTCCACTTATCATAAGTTTGAACTGAGTCAAAAGCTCCATGCTGTAACTTTATTAGTTTCCCCATGGCTTGCAAAGATCAAGGAAATTTTCAAATTTTACCTACGGATTCACTATTAACCTTCATGTCACATGAAGCTGCAGGCCTGTTGAGTATCTGTGCTGGCAGTCACAGGGGCTAATGATTGATGCACGGAGGCTTTTCAGGCAGAGTGTCCTAGGAGTAATGGCATCTTTAGACTCACATTTAAAGAGGTAAAACTGAATTTTGTTATGCCTAAAGGGAAAATAAAAGATCTTTGTCCATTTTGTAGTTGACCTTACTTTCACAAGGACCTGCAGATTGCTTGTTCTTCTTCGAAAATACGTAGATACAAGCAGATTGATTTTTGACAGACTGAAAAAAAGAATGTATTATTTTGTTATGTCTCATATTACTCTGCCTAATTTGTAATTTTTGAATATACTGAAATAATTTAATCACCTATTTAAATTTATATATAATAAATACCATTATACCTTCATTGTATTTTGAAACAGAAGGGTGTGGTCAATTGTGTGCAGGTAACATACATCTGAGACTTTAAATATGTCTCTTTGAGCGTGACATCCCTTTGACCTTATCTGAAATCCATTCTAGGGGGTCTCAGTTGGAACAGATATCTATGGTAACTGAAGTGCATTTCTCTTTGGCTTTTGATTTTCAAAACTTTAGAGTGACTTTTACTGTAGTGGAAAGAATGTTTTTGAAGGAGAAGTTGACTTTGTATCAATGTTGTATCTTTCCATTCTATAATACAGAGTAAAGGACAGAAACAACTTTTTGACCTAATTTTTTGGAAACTCAGAAAAAGAAGATTTTAATTTCTCCATAGTGTTAAAAATTTCTACTCTGAGTTGCTATTCTGTATTTGACAAAAGGTTACTAATTTCACATAATGTGTAATACAATAAATATGCTGTGGTTTGTCCACATGCTGAAATATTTCTGCAAAGTTTATTTAAACATAACCTTCTGAAGAAGCCTTTAAAAGTTACTAGTATTAAAATAAAATAACTTGCCAAAATGTCACGTTAAATACTCACTCTTTCTTTATACCTTTTGCCTAATGTGTTTCATGATAAAAATAGAGAGGTCATTTTGTGAGAGAGCATAATCCCACAGTTGTCTCACATCTCTGCCTCTTAAATAGACTCCTTTAATTTTCTATTTACTTCTTTAAAAGTAATCTGTGTTTTTGGTTTGCATGTACAGGTGGTAGGGTCCCTGTGACAGTCAGACGACAATGCCATATTCGCTGGTGCTGTAGAAACAGGTCATTGTGTACATCCCTATGTGGATGTTGGGAACCAAACCGTGGTCTTCTGGAGAGAAGCACTTTCTTAACCACCTTTCCATCTCTTTAGCCCCAGTTCATTCCAGTTTCTGCATCTCATCAGTCCTCTTGCAACAGTGAGCCATTTTTGACTTCACACTTTCAGAAACAGTACATTCTCTTGGACAAATGGCACTGGTAAGCCCTCTACAAATGATTTTTGGCATTAATAATGGCGGTGCTCTCAGTGATTATTTGCTCATCAAATTACTTCTACCACCTTTACCATTTTGATGGCTATTTTAGTAATCCATGCAAAAAGCAAAGCTAGAAAGAATACGATGGATTTAAGAAAGCAAATCTTGAGCTATTTTGCATTGCAGACTGTTTTTCTCTATAGTGTAGCTATATTGCTTTATAAATGATACAATGCAAAAACTAAATTAACAGCTGCTGGTCCCAGGGTCTCCATGCTGCACTTTAAGATTCCAATTTTGACAGATATTCCCTAGTGTATCACACTGCTTCTCAACCTTCCTACAGTTGTGATCCTTTAATATAGTTCTTCATGTTGTGGTGACACCAACATAAAATTATTTTTGTTGCTACTTCATAAGTATAATTTTGCTAATTTATACATTGAAATGCAAATAGTTTTGGAGAAAGAGGTTTGTCAAAGGAGTCATGACTTACAGGTTGAGAAGCTCTGCCTTAGACAAACATTAAGAATCTACTTAGCATCACCTTTGTGGTAGTAACTTTAGCATACCCCTGGTCCAGGTCATATTGTGGTCACTAGTAATAAATGTGATTAATTGCATTTTAATTTCTTATGCTTGCTTTTTCATATGTATTGCTATTTAACACTATAAAAGTTACAGAAGTTAACAATTAGTTAATAACTTTACAGATAATGACATTAAAATACATATAAGCTGAGATAATTTCAGAGAGCCACACCATCCAAAAGGCACCAGTCTTACATTTGAACTAAGATATGTTTGTTTCTGTGTCTATAGCTCTTTTTATGATTAAGGAAGATAAGAAAAAACTTTAATGAAACTGTGCTTTATTGAATCATTTTCTGAAATACATTTCAGGATGAGAGCATATAACAACTTCCAAAAAGTATAAATATATCTGTTTTAATTTCTTTAATTTAACAAATATCACAAAGTAATACTTCCTAGATATTTCTTGAAATATACTCATTTAAATTATAGATATTGTATCATTTATTTTTTAAACTAATTTTTCAAATAATTTTCAGAATTTCATACACTACTACTATATTTACTTCCGTCTCTCTCTCTCTCTCTATCCACTCCAGCTCCTCATATATATCTCCCACTCCCTTTCAAATTCATGTCCTCTTCTTGAGTTTTGTACATATATGCCTCTATACAACCTGTTGAGTCCCCTAGGTGTTGCTTTTATGGACATGCATTTAGGATTGTCTAAGTGGGGTTAAATAACCTGTCAGTGAACTCTCCAGAAAGAGCTGATTTTCCCCTCTCTGCAGTCAGTCATTAGCTCTTCTAGAGGTTCGACCTTGCGAGATATTTATCACCCACGTTGGTATGTGCCTTAGTCAGGGTTTCTATTCCTGGACAACACATCATGACCAAGAAGCAAGTTGGGGAGGAAAGGGTTTATTCAGCTTACACTTCCATACCTCTGCTCATCACCAAGGAAGTCAGGACTGGAACTCAAGCAGGTCAGGAAACAGGAGATGATGCAGAGGCCATGGAGGGATGTTCTTTACTGGCTTGCTTTCCCTGGCTTGCTCAGCTTGCTTTCTTATAAAACCCAAGATTACCAGCCCAAAGATGGCACCACCCACAAGGGGTCTTTCCCCCTTGATCACTAATTGAGAAGATGCCTTGCACCTGGATCTCATGGAGGCATTTCCTCAACTGAAGCTCCTTTCTCTGTGATAACCCCAGCCTGTGTCAAGTTGACACATAAAACCAGCCAGTACAGTATGTCATTTGGTCATTGTGCATGTCTGGTGGAGGCAACCATAATACTGAAATTACATGGGTACAGTTATCCTGTCATGCCCCGAAGACACTCTTTTCTAGTAGTCTTCATGGTCCTCTACATGTTACAATCATCCAGCTTTTGCAATTCACCCCCCACCCCCTGCCCCCAGCTTCAGCTGTAGGGGTTGCATTGCAAAGTATCAATTGGAGCTGAGGACTTATTCTCTGGATTTTTGCCCTTGTGACAAAATTTACCCTCTGTGATAGACTCTATCTGTTGCAAAAAAAGGAGTTTCTTTGATGACAGGCAAGAGTAACTTTTTTTTGTATACAAATGTATAAAATATTTACTTACACAACATATAGATATCTAACAATATATAAGAACTTTATTTGTGTAGATGTTTTGCTTACAAATATGTCTGTGCACCACATTTGTACTCAGTGCCCAAGAAGGCCACAAGAGGGTTTTTTTAGAGGCCTTGGGATTGGCATTGCAGGTAGTTGTAGCTACCTCATGAGAGTGCTGGGAAGCAATCCCAGGTCTTCTAGAAAAGCAAAGGGTCCTCTTCACCACTGAACAATATCTCTATCCCTGAATAAAATGTTTTTGGCTCCTGAAATGTGTGGGAAAATAATACTAAGTATTTCAAGTTCATAAATAAAGTTCTAAAATTGCTTTGGTAGAAATATGCCTTCTTATCTATAGGAATAATTATTCAGAAAATTTTGGAAAATTCTATTTTTCAAGAAAAGTGGTGGGGTAGGTTTTCCTTTAGGGTCTGTGCTCCCATCCCTACCATACCCCAATTTTTGGTACTTGGAAAGATTTACAGTAGCAGGCATCGATTCTCTCTTATTTAGCAGGCATCAGTCTCAAAGAGATTGCTTTTTCTTCCAGATATAAGTGGCAGGATTGTCCCACTGGAGACATCTTACTTGTCATCATTGCTATGGTTTCCATGCTTTCCATCTGGATATTACTATGATTGCTTTTCTCCCTAGGTAGCTTACACAATACCATTGGGGTTACTGCAGGAGCTAACCTTTCCTGGAATAGGTTTTTAGGTCAGAAGTACAGACATAATACTATTTCTATTTCTACTTCTAATGTAATTCTAGAATCATCATGTTATACATTTAGTTCATAGGTTTAAACATTTAAAAACATATCTCAATCATTACATTGAACATCTACGGTGTGACAGAGTTTTAAGTGTTCTTATACATACTTTGTGGACTTTTGTATGTGTGTAATTAGACAGTAGCCTGATTCTATGAATGATATCTGGTTAAGAGTGGTTTCAGAGGAGACAAGGGACTGAGGTAAATATTTTACATATTTACATATTACAGTAGAGACTTGGCCTCCTGGTTCTCCAAGCATTCCTTAGCTCCTACCTGGCTTACCCTGCCCCCAACCCTGAACTTTGCAGCTCAGGGGCTGCACTGCCATTTTCCCAGAAGCTCTTCTCTGTACGTGCATCCTTCTCCCCCTCACCCTACTCCCCATCTCCCCATGGCAGAGACTTTCCTGGCCTCACTCCTTGGGGTCAGTGAACTCATCCAAGAATAATTTCCCAATAAACCCACCTTTAATATAATTTAATCTGGCTTGAATTGACTCATTTCACCAGTGCCAGAGAAATAACCTATCCAAGACAACATGTAATACTTTAAAAAATATATTCTGTAAATCCTGCATTGCCTTTTAATTCTCTTATTCTTAATTTGTCAATAACATTAAATAACATTAAAATATCTATGTTAAAATATAAGATAGAAGTTATTCCATATAACATTTCCATTTTTTTATGAATTGACACAAAACCATATATATTACAAGATACTTTATGATGC
Organism: Mus musculus; assembly: GCF_000001635.26. NCBI lineage: Eukaryota > Metazoa > Chordata > Mammalia > Rodentia > Muridae > Mus > Mus musculus. The sequence goes on from NC_000080.6 coordinate 92,047,348, forward strand.
TTTGATTTATGAATATGTGATGTTACATTTCAGTTAGGGTAAAAATAGCTGTTGCAAACAATTTATATAATTAAAACATTCAAAATAGTCTATGGAATTGCTAAGTCTACAGTATGTTATCATTGTTTGTTGTCATGCTTCTGTGTGCCACCAAACAGAAGCCCTGGTTCTTCTCAAATCTAACTTAATGTACACTGATAAATCTCCTTCTTTCTTTTGACCTCTCTAATACCTGAGAAACAGCATTACACTTTTCAAATCCTAAAAACTCCACATTTTATTTTTACCTCTTTTTATTGCTAAATCTCTTTCTCCCTCCCTCTGTCCACCCCTTCCTTCTCTATCCTATCTTTATGTATGTGTGTGTGTGTGTGTGTGTGTGTGTGTGTGTGTGTGTGTGTGTGTGTGTGAGGTTTTGTGTGTGTGTGTGTGTGTGTGTGTGTGTGTGTTTGTGTGTGTGTGCACGCGCGTGTGTGCATATGTTTCTCTGTCTGTGTCTGGGTATGTGCATATATGTGTGTATTTGTTCATGAAAGTCTGACTAGGTTTCCAAGCTGTCCTTGAACTCATGCTCTGCCTGCCTCAGATCCTGAGGAGAAATAGGTTTGATGAAATGTTGATTTTGTTTGGATTATTCATACAAATGATCTCCTGTGGCATTTATCTCTTTACACCAGACTTGTTTCATTTCATTTCACTGTGTCCCAGCTGGGAGTTCTTTAGTTTTCACAGTATTTTATTTTCTTATGATTGTTTTCTGATAGTATTCTAATAAGCTATATCCCTTTAAATGATACTTGATCAAGATAGAATATTGAGCTCATGCAAAATTTCAGGCTGTGAGGGAAGTTCAGTCCTCACTGAGTTCCACTGTATGTCCTAAGTCATCACTTCTATTGTTCTTATAAAGCTTAACAGCTCTGATGATGATATTTTCATTACTAATTTAAATATTTATTAACACATGATTATTTTATTTGTACTGTCATCTAACAACATTAAAATATCTATAATTTAAGATTTTTGACTACACATGAAATTTGTAAATGTTCATTTTCCTGTTTTATCAGGTTTTATAACTATATTTTTATTCATGTGTTATCTATAAATCATAGTAAAAATGTAGCATATGCAAGTTACCATTGAAGTCTATGGAAATGAACAGTAGAAAATTAGGCACATCAGACACTTAGTCATGTATACTTAGAAGCACAGAAGAGTAAGCTAAGATGGAATATGAGTAAATTTGAAAATCTGTCTACTCATCCTTACAACTGTAATTAAATTTGACCCTTGCCTGTGGACGATATCAGTAGGAAGATGAGAATTAATAAATAGAGATGCATAGAAAGAAGAAAGTTTGATTGTTGCTCATATTTACTCTTGGTGATGATGAAGGTTTTGTGGATGAATACCCATGATAAAAACTTTTAAATTATAACCATGACGTGCTTGTAGTACATGTACTATGTAAATCATAGGTCCTTCAATTCAGTACAATACATTTAAGCCTATACTGACATTAGAGGGTAAATTTAAGAAATTACGCTATTTAGTATAAGGGAGCTAGATCATTTGGTAAAGTGCTTTCCCTGTAAACATGAGGGCCAAATTTTGTTTGCCAGCTCCCTTGTAAAACCCTTGGCATGATGGCACATGCTTTTAGAATAAGCATTTGGGAAGTGGTTACAGGGGAATCACTGGTGCACACTTGCCAGGCAGCCTAGTCTGAGCTGTGAAATCCAGGCTACTGATGGACAAAAATGTAAGCTATAGAATAATAGCACTCTATGAAAAGAGATTTCTCAGCAAAAATGTGTGAGGAGCCGCCCTCACATTTGCCATTATAAGATGGCGCTGACAGCTGTGTTCTAAGTGGTAAACATAATCTCCACACGTGCAGGGGCAGTTTTCCCGCCATGTGTTCTGCCTTTCTCGTGATGACAACTGGGCCGATGGGCTGCAGCCAATCAGGGAGTAATACGTCCTAGGCGGAAGATAATTCTCCTTAAAAGGGACGGGGTTTTGCCATTTTCTCTCTCTTGCTTTTGCTCTTGCACTCTTGCTTTCTTGTTCTTGTTCTTTTTCTTGCTTTCTTGTTCTTTTTCTCTCTCTTGCTTTCTTGTTCTTTTTCTCTCTCTTGTTTTCTCATTCTTGTTCTCTCTCTCTTGTTCTTGCTTTTTCTCTCTCTCTTGCTTTCTTGTTCTTGTTCTTTTTCTCTCTCTTGCTCTTGCTCTTGCACTCTTGCTCTCTGGCTCTGGCTCTTGCTTCTGGCTCCTAAAGATGTAAGCAATAAAGCTCTTGCACTCTTGCTCCTGAAGATGTAAGCAATAAAGCTTTTGCCGCAGAAGATTCCGGTTTGCTGCGTTCTTTCCTGGCCGGTCGTGAGAACGCATGTAAGAGTTGGTGCCGAAACCCGGGACAAGAACACCCGGGACGGGACGAGAAGACCTGGGACGAGAAATCCTGGGACGAGAAAACCTGGGACGGTTACCATCACCGGCGCAGGGAAGATCCCTCATTCCGGAACCAGAACTGCGGGTCACGGTCATAAAGGTTCCCGTAAAACAGACTGTTGAGAAGGATTCAACTGCGTGAATTCAGAACTCTTCAGCTGGGGAACGGTGGTAATGAAGTGTTCCCACAACACAGACTGTTGACAAGGATTCAACTGCGTGAATTCAGAACTCTTCAGCTGGGGAACAGGATACCCGTAAGTATAGCTATACAAGGTAAGTCTGGTCTTGAACTTTCTAACGAAATTCAAGACAGTCTATCAGAAGTAAAGTGGGAAATAGCTTTACAAGGTATGTTTGGCCTTAAACTTTCTCTAGTGTTAGAAGCCCTTTTGTTCCTTTTCACATGTTATCAAGTGGTTAAGGCAGGGCTGAAAATTCTGGATGAAATTCAGGGCAATCTATCAGAACTAAAGCGGGGAGAGAGAGTAGGAGCAAAGAGGAAATATGGCGCACAAAATAAGTATACAGGCCTTTCCACGGGTCTTGAACCTGAGGAAAAGTTTAGGTCAGGTAAGAATACCTGGGGAGAGATTAGAAGGAAGGAGAAGGAAAAAGAAAAGAAAAAAGATCAATTAGCGGAGGTCTCTAGGAGAAGGAGCCTATACTCATCACTAGGTGAGCTCAAGGAGCCAGTTCTTAATAGTTCTGAATCAGATGAAAAGGCTATTAGGGTCTGGAAGGCGCTCTCCCGAGCAGGTGAAGCCACTGGACAACTAACAAAGATCGTCCAGGGACCTCAGGAGTCATTCTCAGATTTTGTGGCCAGAGTGACAGAGGCAGCAGAGCATATTTTTGGAGATTCAGAGCAAGCCGCACCTCTGGTAGAATAGCTTATTTATGAGCAAGCCACACAGGAATGCAGAGCGGCCATAGCCCCAAGAAAGAACAAAGGTTTACAAGACTGGCTTAGGGTTTGTCGGGAGCTTGGGGGACCTCTCATTATGCGTTACTTCCATTCAGTATGAGAAATTTACTAGGGCAGCTAATTTGTTAAAAAGTATTTCTCAGTATATGTTACAGAATTGGACGGCTGAATTTGAACAGACCCTTCAGGAATTGAGACCCTTCGGGAATTGAGACTTTAGGTCAACTCCACGCGCTTGGACCTGTCCCTGACCAAAGGATTACCCAATTGGATCTCCTCAGCATTTTCCTTCTTTAAAGAATGGGTATGGGTGGGATTATTTGGAGATATACTTTGCTGTGGATTAGTGTTGCTTCTCTGGTTGGTCTGTAAGCTTAAGGCCCAAACTAGGAGAGACAATGTGGTTATTGCCCAGGCACTTGCAGCACTAGAACATGGTGCTTCCCCTGATATATGGTTATCTATGCTTAAGCAATAGGTCGCTGGCCATTCAGCTCTTGCACCCCACGAGGCTAGTCTCATTGCACGGGATAGAGTGAGTGTGCTTCAGCAGCCTGAGAGAGTTGCACGGCTAAGCACTGCAGTAGAAGGGCTCTGCGGCATATATGAGCCTATTCTAGGGAGACATGTCATCTTTCAAGAAGGTTGAGTGTCCAAGTGTCCTTCTCCCCAGGAAAAACGACACCTGAGCAGGTCAGGGTTGCTCTGGGTAAAAGCCTGTGAGCCTAAGAGCTAATTCTGTACATGGCTCCTTTACCTGCACACTGGGGATTTGACCTCTATCTCCACTCTCATTAATATGGGTGGCCTATTGCTCTTATTAAAAGAAAAGGGGGATCTGTGAGGAGCCGCCCTCACATTTGCCATTATAAGATGGCGCTGACAGCTGTGTTTTAAGTGGTAAACATAATCTGCACACGTGCAGGGGCAGTTTTCCCGCCATGTGTTCTGCCTTTCTCGTGATGACAACTGGGCCGATGGGCTGCAACCAATCAGGGAGTAATACGTCCTAGGCGGAGGATAATTCTCCTTAAAAGGGACGGGGTTTTGCCATTTTCTCTCTCTTGCTTTTGCTCTTGCACTCTTGCTTTCTTGTTCTTGTTCTTTTTCTTGCTTTCTTGTTCTTTTTCTCTCTCTTGCTTTCTTGTTCTTTTTCTCTCTCTTGTTTTCTCATTCTTGTTCTCTCTCTCTTGTTCTTGCTTTTTCTCTCTCTCTTGCTTTCTTGTTCTTGTTCTTTTTCTCTCTCTTGCTCTTGCTCTTGCACTCTTGCTCTCTGGCTCTGGCTCTTGCTTCTGGCTCCTAAAGATGTAAGCAATAAAGCTCTTGCACTCTTGCTCCTGAAGATGTAAGCAATAAAGCTTTTGCCGCAGAAGATTCCGGTTTGCTGCGTTCTTTCCTGGCCGGTCGTGAGAACGCGTGTAAGAAAAATGTACGGTGAACTTACCATTTAGGTCTCTTTTGAAGAATATGTAAGGTTCAGAGACACTAACAAAAGACAAAATCCTTTGTATCTAAGTAGACATTTGGTGGGTTTTTTTAAAAAAAAATAAATTTAAAAAACAAAACAAGATACCTGGATCATGATTATTTTAAAAGGTTCATACTTGGAACACAGGTTTCTTGAGAAATATTTTTTTTAAATGAAAAATATTTTTGAAAAATACATCAGCTGATATGAGGCCCCCAATACATATACAACAGAGGACTTCCAGTTCAGTCAGAGAAGATGCACTTAAGCCCCAAGAGACTGGAGGCCCCAGGGAGTTTACAGGTCAGGTGGGGTGAGGGGATGTGGGGGCATCCATATGGAGACAGGGTGGGGTGGGGAGGAAGTGTGTGATGTGGAGCAGTCTGAGGGGTGATGGGGGTGGAGGCAGGGAATGGAATATGGAGTATACAAAAATAATTAAAAATAAAATAAAACTTAAAAAATGTTTTCTAATTACATTATAATTATACTCCATGTCTAATGGTTAGAAGATCTTCACTTCAAGTTTTCAGTATACACACACACACACACACACACACACACAAACACACACACACACATGCAAGGAATTTATAATATTGAGCTTTTAAATTCACCAAAATCCATTTAATACTCTTAAAACATTTTACTGCAGTGCCTATAGGCTGTGAAAATTGATACTTTACTTAAGTGTATTTTAACAATTGAAATTGTACATCTTCCCTAAATAGTTGACTATAACCTTTAGAATGTTCTTTGTGTGGGTAGAGGAGGCACAAAACCTCTGCTTTTGTTTTTCTATGTATAAGATACAAATGATTTTTAAACCATATTTTCAAATAACGCTTTTATAGAAATATTCTCACTGCTCCACTTTCCCAGGCAGTTCAAAGTCAATCTGAAATGTAATCCTTTTTAAAGGGAACTAAAGTAACTATCACACATGGCTTAAGAAAGCAAACAAATGAATTTCATTTTGCTTTGAGTTGACTTTTTTTTTCCACAAAAATACTGATTTATGCTACTGTCAGGTTTCAATGCATATAATACAACTTTCCCAGATTGAATCCAATTGATTTTCTATAACAATGTCAACCATTCACTACATCACGGGAGCACTGAGACTGTAATAAATATTTCTTTCAGGAAGAAAGTGATTCTTCTTGCCTTAAACACATAGGTAAATATTGTTTGCTTTTTCTCTTTCTATCTTTAGAAATTAATGTGTTCCAACTCCTTATTTTTGCAATCCAATTAATGACAAATCACTTTCTGTAAAATTTCTTCCTGACTTTGTTTTCGTGTATTTTCTTTGTCTGGGACTTATTAATAATTGTCAGAACTTATTTAATACTGAGTAAAAGCCCATCAACGACCAAGAAAGGATAGTCAAATACAGCTCCTTCAGATGATGTTTATAAAGATATGCCTATAGGAATATTGTTTTAATTTGCAAAAAAAAAAAGATTAAAATAAAGATCTGATTGACTACAAACCACAATAGTTTTTATGTACTACAAGTGAAGCAAGGTTAACTTATTAGGATGTATTAGGTATTAAAAAGCAGGTATAAGTAACAGCTTTTTGTATGCACAGTGGTAACTTATAAAAGTTACAACCTTTGTTCAGAAACACCTTGGTGTGAATTCCAGAAACATCACTGAAGTTATGTCTCAGAAATAGTGATAGGAGGCTCTGACTGTGGCAGGTTTTAGCTCCTCTATTTTTATTTATGTGAATTCATTAAATATCATCCTTGATATTTTTTTTGACAAATATATAATCTACTTTGATTTAAAACTTGATTTGATGGAGAATCAATTGAGGGTGACATCTTTTGACAATAGGTTGGAGGGCATTTCTAGGGATCACTGAATGAAGTTGACAGACCCCAATGAAGGGCAACAACTTTCTAGTTGCACAAAGAGCTCCAATGACATAGCAGTACTGTTTGCTTGCCTGCCTTCACTGTGAGTTTTTTCTCTCTCACTGCTGTTTCTGCTATTATTCTTTGTTGCAGTTAGAACCTAACTTCCTCTGTATTCCAATGTGGACTGAAAACCAATGGCTCTCTCCAACTCTTTTAGGCCTTCAGTACTAAAGAATGATGATCCGTCATGAGGTCAACATCTACAGCATTTGGTTTTCAGGCTCCCCAGCATGCAAATACACATTATTGGACAAGCCATCCCTTATAGGATGAACCAATATGACTAAACCTCATCAGGTGCATTTGTTTTATTGTTATCCTTAGAGAAACTTATTACATATAATATCGTATTTAGACCATACTCATTCCCATACTCTTATTTGCTGAATTCCTCCTCCTATCAGTTTTCTTTTGTGCCCTGTTTCATTCCCCTTTTATCTCATACATATACAAGAAGTTGTGTGCATCTGCTGAAAATTCTAGGGTTAAAATGAAAGAAAACATGATACGTGTCTTTCTAAGTTTGATTTTGCTAAATATGATGTTCCCTCGCTCCACTTCCTTAAATCTATTGTCTAGCAAACAACATCATTTCATTCATCTTTATGGCTGAATAAAAACATTTTGTGAAAATCAACCAGCATTGCTTTATCCATTTGCCCAGTAAAAGCTGCGGTAGATGACCTCTCGAAGGTTTGCTCTTTCTCTCTTTCTTTCTTTTCTTATTTTTTATTTTATTTTTTTAACTTTATTTATTTATTTACTTATTTGCACTCCATATTTTATTCCCTTTCCCCTTTCACACTCCGACTGTTCCACATGCCATACCTCTTCCCCAGCTCACTGTCTCTATGTGGATATCCCCATTCCCTGCCTCACATGACCTTTAAACTCCCTGGGGCCTCCAGTCTCTTGAGGGTCAGGTGTGTCGTCTCTGAATGAACACAGACCTAGCTGTCCTCTACTGTATGTGTGTTGGGGGCCTTATATCAGCTGGTGTATGCTGCCTGGTTGGTGGTCCAGTGTTTGAGAGATCTTAGGGGTCCAGATTAATTGAGACTGCTGGTACTCATACACAGTCACCCTTCTCCTCATCTTCTTTCAGTCTTCCCTAATTCAACAACGGGGGGTCAGCAGTTTCTGTCTATGGTTTGGATGCAAATATCTGCATCTGAGTATTTCAACTGCTTGTTGGTCTTCTGGGGTGTGGTCATGCTAGGTCCTTTTTTTGTGAGCACTCAATAGCCTAAGTAATATTGTCAGGCCTTGGGGCCTCCTCTTGAGCTAGATCCCACCTGGGACTGTCTCTGGACATTCTTTTCCTCAGGCTCCTCTCCATTTCCATCCCTGTATTTCTTTCACACAGGAACAATTATAGGTAAGAATTGTGACTGTGAGATGGTCCCCCTCTCCCTCATTTGATGCCCTGCCTTCCTGCTGGAGGTGAGCTCTATAAGTTACTTCTCCCTACTGTCAGGTATTTCATCTAAGGTCCCTCCCTTTGAGACCTAAGAGTCCCTCACCTTCCAGGTCTCTGGTACATTGAGGAGCGCCCCTCCAACCTCCTATCTCCAGAGGTTGCCCATTTGCATTCTTCCTGCTAGACCTGAGGATTTCAATCCTTTTCCCTCACCCAATACCAGGTCCAGTTCCCCTCTCCCCCTCACTTCCCCCTATTTGTCCACTTTCCCTCCCTCCCCACTTGTGCTTGCTTTCTTCTCCCTCCCAAGTAGGAGTGTGGGGTCTTCACTTGAGCCCTTCAGCTTGTTGACCTTTTTGAGTCTGTGAACTGTATCTTGGGTATACTGTATTTTATTGTTTTGGTGGTTTTATTTATTTATTTACTTTTGGTTCATTTTTGGCTAATATCCACTTATTAGTGAGTACATATCATGCATGTCCTTTTGGGTTTGAGTTACCTCACTCAGGATGATATTTTCTAGTTCCATCCATTTGCCTGCAAAACTCAGGATATCCTCATACTTAGCTGTATAGTATTCCATTGTGTAGATGAACCACATTTTCTGAATCCATTCCTCTGTTGTGGAATATCTAGATTGTTTCCAGCTTCAGGCTATTACAAATAAGGATGCTTTGAATATTGTGGAGAATGTACCCCTGTGGCATGGTGGGGAATATTTTGGGTATATTCCCAAGAGTGGTATAGCTGGGTCTTCAGATCTATTTCCAATTTTCTAAGGAAACTCCAGATTGATTTACAGAGTTATACCAGTTTGCATTCCCACCAGCAATGGAGGAGTGCTCCACTTTCTCCACATCACATCCAACATGTCAACTGAAGTTTTGATTTTACCCATTCTGATTGGTGTAAGGTGGAATATCAGGGTCATTTTGATTTGCATTTCTCTGATCACTAAGGACTTTGAACATTTATTTAGGTGCTTCTCAGCCATTTGAGATTCTTCTGTTGTGAATTCTTGGTTTAGTTCTATACCCCATTTTTTAACTGGGATGTTTGGGGTTCTTTTGGAATTATCTTCTTGAGTTCTTTATAAATTTTGGGTATTGGCCCTCTATCAGATGTGGGCTTATTGAAGATTTTTTCCCAATCTGTATGTTTCTGATTCATCTTATTGACTATTCCTTTTGCCTTACAGAAGCTTTCCAGTTTCATGAGATCCCATCTTTCAATTCATGATCTTAGAGCATGAGCCATTGGAGTTCTGTTTAGAAAATTTTGCCCTGTGCCAATGAGATCAAGGCTCTTTCCCCCTTTCTCTTCTATTAGATTAGTGTATATGGTTTTATGTTGAGGTCCTTGATCCACTTGGACTTCAACTTTGGGCAAGGTGACAATATGGGTCTATTTTCATTTTCCTACATACTGTCAGCCAGTTAGGACAGCACCAATTATTGAAGATGTTTTCTTTTCTTTTTTTTTGAGAAAATAAATTGAAAATTTAATTATTAAAATACAGTGTAAAGTGAAAGCAATATATCATTAATATGAACTTATTTATGAAAGTAAATTTAAATTTCCAGAGTTTTTAGAAGTATGAAGACATTTTTCAAAAGTTATTCAGAAAGAGTTGCCAATATAAAGTTATTTTCTTTTTTTATTTTTTAATATTTCTTATAATGTATTTTCCTCAATTACATTTCCAATGCTATCCCCCATACCCTCCCCCCCACTTCCCTACCCACCCATTCCCATTTTTTTTGGCACTGGCATTCCCCTTTACTGGGGCATATAAAATTTGTGTGTCCAATGGGCCTTTGAAGATGTTTTCTATTTTTCATTGTATATTTTTGGCTTCTTTGTCAAAGATCAATTGTCTGTAAGTGTGTGGTTTTATTTCTGGGTCTTCAGTTCTATTACATTGATCAATGTGTCTGTCTCTGTATGAATACCATTAGTTTTTATCAATATTGCTCTGTAATAAAGCTTGAGGTCAGGGATAGTGATTTCCCCAGCCGTTCTTTTGTTGTTAAGAATTGTTTTCACTATTCTGGGTTTTTTGCCTTTCCAGATGAATTTGAGAATTGCTCTTTCCATGTCTTTAAAGAATTGTGTTGGGATTTTGATGGGGATTGCATTGAATCTATAGATTGCCTTTGGTAGCTTGGCCATTTTTACTATATTAATTCTGCCAATCCATGAGCATGGGTGATCTCTCCATTTTCTAAGATCTTCTTTGAATTCTTTTTTGAAAGACTTGAAAGTTATTGTCATACAGGTCTTTCACTTGTTTGGTTAGAGTTATCCCAAGATAATTTATATTATTTGCAGCTATTGTGAAGGGAGTTGTTTCCTAATTCTTTCTCAGCCTGTTTATCATCTGGATAAAAAAAGGCTAGTTCTTTATTTGAATTAATTTTATATCTCGCCACTTTGCTGAAGTTGTTTATCAGCTCGAGAAGTTCTCTGGTAGAATTTTTGGGGTTTCTTATGTATACTATCAGATCATCTTCAAATAGTGATACCCTTATTTCTTCTTTGTCAGTTTATATCCCCTTGTTCTTTTTTTGTTGTCTTAGTTTTCTAGCTAGCCCTTAAGAATACTATATTGAATAGATATGGGGAGAGTGAACATCCGTCTCTTGTTCCTGATTTCAGTGGGATTGCTTCAAGTATGCCTCGATTCAATTTATTATTGACTGTTGTTTTGGAGTCAAGTGCTTTTCTTAGGTTTAGGTGTGTGCCTTAAATTCCTACTCCCTCCAATACTTTTAACATGAGAGGGTGTTGTATTTTTTCAAATCCTTTTTCTGCATCTAAGGAGATGGTCATATGATTTTATTGATTATATAGCAGATTACTTTAATGGATTTTCCTATAATAAACCAACTTGCGCCCGTGGGATGAAGACTACTTGATTATGGTGAATAATGGTTTTGGTGTGATCTTGGATTCAGTTTTCAAGAATTTTATTGAGTATTTTTGCATCAAGATTCATAAGTGAGATTAATCTGAAGTTCTTTTTTTTTTGGTTAGGTCTTTGTGTAATAAGTATTAGAGTACTTGTGGCATCATAGAACATGTTGGGTAGTGTTCCTTCTCTTTCTATTTTATGGAGTTGTTTGAGCAAAATTGGTATCAGGTCTACTTTGAAGGTCTGACAGAATTCTGCACTAAATCCATCTGGCCCTGGGCTTTTTTTGGTTGGGAGGTTTTTATTGACTTTTTCTATTTACTTCTGTGATATGGGCCTGTTTAGACAATTTACCTGCTTTTGATTTAACTTTGGTATGTAATATCTGTCTAGAAAATGATTCAGGTCATCTAGTTTTTCCAGTTTTGTTAAATAGAGTAGGGTCTGATGATTTTTTTGAAATTCCTCCATTTCTCATTGTTATGTCTCCCTTTGCATTTCAGATTTTGTTAATTTCAGTACTGACTCCTGGCCCTTTACAAGACTCTTTTAGTTTCATTGTGTCTCTGTTTAGTTTCTGTTTCAATGACCCCTCTATTGGTGAGAGTGGAGTGTTGAAGTCTCCCATTATTATTGTGTGGGTTTCAATTAGTGTTTTGAGCTTTAGTAAAGTTTTTATGAGTGTGGGTGCTCTTGTATTTGGGGCATAGATATTCAGAATTGAAACTTTCTCTTGGTGGGTTTTCCCCTGGAAAAATATGAAGTGTCCTTCTTCATCATGCTTGATAACTTTTGGTTGAAAGTCGATTTTATACGATATTAAGATGGTAACTCCTGCTTGTTTCCTGGGCCTATTTTCTTGGAAAACCTTTTTCTGTTCTTTTACTCTGAGATACTGCCTACCTTTGTTATTTAGGTGTATTTCTTGTATGCAGCAAATGCTGGATTTTGTTTGCATATCCAGGCTGTTAACTTATGTATTTTTATAGGTGAGTTGAGTCCATTAATATTCAGAAATAAAGAAAGATGACTGTTGATTTATGATATATATATTTTTTTTATAGGTGGCTTCATGTGTTTGTGATTCTCTCCTTTTGACTTTGTTGTGAGATTCTAAATATCTTGTACTTTCTTTGGTTCAGGTACCTTCCTTGTTTTGGAGTTTTCATTCTAGGATCCTCTGTAGGGCTGGATTGGTAGATCGATACACTTTGAGTTGGTTTTGTACTAGAATATTTTGTTTTCTCAATCTATGTTGATTAAGAGTTTTGCTGGGTATAGTAGCCTGGGCTGGCATTTGTGTGCTTTTAGACTTCGCATGACCTCTGACCATGCTCTTCTGACTTTCATAGTCTCTGTTGAGAAGTCTGGTATAATTTTGATAGGTCTACCTTTGTATGTTATTTGGCTCTTTTCCCTTGCACGTTTTAATATCCTTTCTTTGTTTTGTGCATCTAGTGTTTGGATTATTATGTGTTGCCTCAGGTCTCCTGATAGGCCTGCAGTCTTTGATGTAGCAGACCACCTGTGGGGCCTTCCAACTGGGGGAATCTTCAGAGGGTCAGAGGAGCTGCTGATCTGTTGGCCTGGCTATAGGAGATTTCCAAGAAGGTCTTCAGAGTTGTCCAATTGCTCTGAGTGCAACTGGTCCTCTAATACTCTGTGTGTAGTGGGTCATCTAGGATGGGTCAGGATATGGTGTCTTCACTGGAGCAGATACAGTTACAAGTCTGCTCCAGGAGAAAGGACCAGGCAGAAGGGACAGACGTTCTCTCTCTCTCTCTCTCTCTCTCTCTCTCTCTCTCTCTCTCTCTCTCTCTCTCTCTCTCTTCCTTTCTTGATACTGTAACATAACTCCAACATTTTGCTTATTGTTTTTCTCCTTCCAAACCCTCCCATATACCTTTTTCTGAATTCATTCAATTTCATAGCTTCTTTTTTTTTCTCACTAATTGTATGGCATGCATATAAGTATGTATGGCACTTAAAATAAGAACAGTTTATATTAGACAAAGACATTCTACAAACCAGAGAAATATTGTTTATAAATATTGTATGCATTATCTTCTTTAAAATATTTGGCATATGAAATTCTAGTTTATTTGGAAGTCTGTTCTTAAACAAAAGTACGTAACACTGAAGCAGAAATGTCCAATACAGTATGTCAATCTCAAGATAGAATTCCAAGTCAAAACTTTCTCACTATTGCTATAGTTGTGCAACACTATGAATATGTTAGCTTTTATAATTTTAATGAGAGAGCTTCATGCTATTTGACATCTATCCCAATAAAACTGATTTTAGACAGGAAAATGTGATTGTAGAACACTGCTTGAATCAAAGTTTACCATTTTAAAATGACCACACACAATCCATTCAATAATTCTCTCTCTATACAGATGTTTCAACTTATGGCTAGATATAAGCAAGTGTGCTGAGAAACTTAAAATCATATTATAGAAGATTGCCTAGAGGTTAACTTATATATAGGACATTGGAAGGTGGTAGATCTTAGTTGGGGACAGAACATCAAGTGAAAGTTGGGAAATATCAGGTAACAAGTTGAACTTCAGATTTCAAAATTACTATGGTTTCATAGGTTAAAAAAGAGGGGTAGAGTTCAGAATTCCCTATCATCTGATTAGTCAAAACTTTACAATTTATTAGTAGACACCAAAATGTTTGCATTTTAGTGGAATAAACTTTTTTTTAAACAATTTTATTTGTTTTTCACAAAACAATTGTAAAAGAATCGATAATATATTTTTGTAAAATTTCAGTGTAGTGTAATAGAAGTATATTTAAGGAAATTAGAATTTATATAAATCTAAAAATTCAATAAATAAATGAATAAATTTAATCAACTTACCTTCAAATTTTTCTTTCATAAAAAAATAGGAATAATGTAACATCAGGTTTGTTAAAACAACACAGAAATAATGCAAACTACAGATGACAATTAAGAATCAGTGGGATTGAAGAGTTTTTATACCATTTTGCATTTTATGTGTTTACAGAGTTGCAGCCTATTGGCATTCAATTCCATATTTACTGTCTCATTGCACAGCAGGACTCAGAATGAGTCATAAACCTGTTATCCTAAGTATTGTGTCAAATGAAAATTTAATTAAGTCACACGTTTTTAGGGTTTCCTCTCTGTGTTACCCTTGGGTCTGTCATTCTTCACTAATACTCGTTTTATAACTTTATCGACAGTGAATTACAAACTGTAGATGAAACTAGATGGATGTATCTGTCAAATATTTGGAGATAAGTGACTTTTTTCTGAAGCTATAAGTATATTAGAAGAAGTTATTTAATCTTACTGACTTGAAAATTTAAAGTACCATATAGTTTAAAGTGCTGAGGGTTCATCTTATAAGCATTGTACAATTGCATGGCAAAGAAATTTTTAAAAAAGGAATGTGAACACTTTATTTAAACTTCACTGTAAGCTAAACACAGTGGTGCACAACTGTCTCCTGGTACTTGACAGATGAAGGAAGGAAGATCAATAGTTTAAGGTCAGCTGCAACTTCTCAGCAGCTTCATGGTAAGTTTGAAGTATAATCATATCCTACCTAAAAGTAATGCAATTTTATACTTGTATATTTTAATTCTTATTTAAATGTACATGATCAAATTATGTTTTGGATGGCCTTAAGACCAAATACTAGCAAATCATGTAATCTCAAATATATTTGGCAAGGATTTGTTTACTTAAGAAAGTCATTTTTCTACAAAAGAATAAAATATGGTTCTTCACCTTGACTTGTGTAAGTGAAGTGAAACTGTAATTATGACAAGTGCGCTGTTTCTTTGCAGCAGTTGAGAACTATCTAGGGGGGAAAGAGAGGGGTGGAAAGGTGAAGAACCAGTGCATATAATTTGCTCACATCGAAGTATTGTAAAACTCTGAAGTCCTCATTGCATTTCCATTTTAAAAAGTGAGAAGAAAATTAGCAGAAAAATGATTTCTCATTAGAATGTGGGATAGTACTTAGAATTTCACTTGAAAATAGTAATAATTAAAGAAATGATATGACAAAGAGAGTTCAAATCTAAAGAATTTACAACAACGCAAGGCAGGAAGATTTATAATTGGTCTAGTTGAGAAAAAGTTCAAACCAATGTTCAGACATTAAAAGCAGCTAATACAGTTCAAGGCATCCTAAAGGTGCAGTTCCAGAAGTGCGACCTTATAAAGATGAGCAAAATTAAACCACAGCCCAGTTATTGACATAAGCTTCTGAGATAAATTACATCTAATAGCATGGCCATAATAAGTACGGAATGTTGTCTCGAAATTTTTATTGTAATTATTAACTAATTTGGTTACATTCTGACCTCAGTTTTTCCTCATTCCTCTCCTACCAGTCTTCCCCTGCACCTCTCCTTCCTCCCCCTGTCCATCCACTCCTCTTCCTTTTCTCTTCAGAAAAGGGGAGATCTCCTATGGATAGCAACCAGCCTTGGTATATCACGTTGCACTGAGATTAGGCATATCTTCAACTCTTGAGGCTCTACAAGGCACCCCAGTAAAAAGAAAAAGTCCCGAAGGCAGGAGATAGACTCAGAGATAGTACCTGTTCCTGCTGTTAGTAGTCCCACATTTAGATCCACTACACAACTATAACATTTGTGCAGACAGTCTAGGTCAGCCCCATGCATGTTCTTTGGTTGGTGGTTCAGTTTCTGTGAATTCCAATGGGCCCACGTTAGTTGATTCTGAGGGTTTTCTTGTGGTGTCTTTGATCCTCTGGCTCTTAAAATCCTTCCTTCTCCTCTTCTGCAACATTCCCTGAGCTCTGCTTAATGTCTGGCTGTGAGTCTCTGCATCAATTTCCATCAGTTTCTGGGTGAAGCCTCTCAGGTGGCAGTTATGCTAGGTTTCTTATGCAAGTATAGCAGAAAATCATTAACAGTGTCAGGGATTAACTCCTTCCCACTGTATGGATTTCAATCTTGGACCAGTCAGTGGCTGGCTATACACATGGATTTTAAATAAATAAATAAATAAATAAATAAATAAATAAATAAATAAATAAATAAAGCATAGAAAAAGGCAACCTACAAAGTTAGGAGGTTGTGGGAACCCTCCAGAATGCACCAGAGACTTGAGAGGTGATAGACTCTGAGAACTCAAAGGGAGGACCTTAGAAGAAATGCCCGAATGGGAGAGAGAACTTATAGAGCCAACCTCCAGCAGGATGACAGGACATCAAGTGACAGAGGGTATTGCCATCCCACAGTCACAACTCTGACCCATAATTGTTCTTGCCTGAAAGAATTACAGGGATGAAAGTGGAGAGGAGCCTGAGGAAAAAAAGGTTCAGCAACAGGACCAAAGTGAGATCCAGCTCAAGTGGAGGTCCCAAGGCCTATTACTGAGGCTATGGAGTGCTCACGAAAAGATACCTAGCATGACTGTATTCTGGAAGACCCAACAAGCAGATGAAAGGCTCAGATGCAGATATTTGCACCCAAGCAATGGACAGAAGCAGCTGACCCCTGTTTTTGAAGTAGGAGAGGCTGAAAGAAGCTGAGAAGAAGGGTAATCCTGTAGGAGGTCCAGCAGTCTCAATTAATCTGGTAATCTCAAACACTTGACTATCAACCAGGCAGCATATACCATCTGATTTGAAGCCCCCAACACAAATAAAGTAGAGAACTGCTGGGTCTGTGTTCATTCAGAAATGATGCATGTAACCCTCAAGAGAGTTTAGAGGACAGGTGTGATCAGGGGTAGGGACATCCATGTGGAGACAGGGGTGTGGGGAGGAGGTATGGGATGTGGAACAGTCAGAGGGTAGATGGGGGAATAAAATATGGACTGTAAAAATTTAATTAATTAATTAATTAAAAAATAAATACAACTCAAAAAAGAAAACAAGAGTAGTGAATTTGACACATTTTGAAAAGAATTTGAAAGCATATAAGAGACTATAATTAGATAAGAATCAAAAATGCTAAATCATCATAATACATGCTCTTCTCAAAATCGAGATAAGTTTAAATTAATACATTTTGAACCATTCTTGACTCAATAAAATAAAATATATATGAAAAGTCAAAGAATATATTTTACATAAAAGCATAGAATTGTCTTTTAAATATCAAGCTATATGATTTATTCTGGAATAAATTTAGCTATATTGAAACTTAATAAAAATGCAGAAAATCATTGAAGGCAAGAAAATTAGGCTTAACTTGTCTTAATTTTTCCCCACATCATTCAGTTAAGAAACAGAGAGGTTGTGCAACCTGTATTATTACAGGGATAAAATGGTTATACTATTCTCACCCTAATTATTATGGGTGTGATCATTGCTGTCTGATGTGTCCACACTGTGTGGAGTACTAATTACTAAACAGATATAAGTCATCTTGCTTTTTTCTTTTGTCAGAATGACTGTTACCTTGTATTTTGATGCCCAAGTAAATGTTATTCTGTATAGTGATGATTCAAATGCAAAAGAGTAGAAAATTTGGAAATCTTTTATATGCCAAAGAAGAGCTGAACTTCTTCCTTGAAGGAAAAAACTGTCAAAGATAATAATAAAGCAAGAGATTATCTGTATTTTGATATACTTAAAAATCTTTATAAAATAGAAAAGCATCATATTGAAATACATTTATAAAGTCATTATGATTTCCACAGGAAAATAAGAACACACAGCAGGGTATTATCATTTAGTAGTGCACTGAAAATGATTGGTTTGAATAACAATTTTATTTTAAGGATTTGAGTGGGGTTTTAACAAAAGTCAAAAACATGAGGTAATATTAGATTCAAAAGATATTCAATTTTAGATCCAAAGAAGTAACACATACATTAGAGTAAACTTCTGCTTTTATAATTACTTTTATGCCACTAATATTTGGTGTCTGACCAATTTACTCTTTCCTTCTCATTCAGAAAATTTAACGTATGATTAATATCCTTAAAGTACTATATTGTATTTTAATGAAAATTGATGTTGGCTACTGGTTTGCTGTAGATTGCTTTTATCATGTTTAGGTATGGACCTTGAATTCCTGATCTTTCCAAGACTTTTATCATGAGTGGGTATTGGATTATGTCAAATGCTTTCTCAGCATCTAATGAGATGATCATGTGGTTTTTGTCTTTGAGTTTGTTTATATAGTGGATTAAGTTGATGAATTTCCATATATTGAACCATCCCTGAATCCCTGGGATGAAACCTACTTGGTCAGGATGGATGAATGTTTTGATGTGTTCTTGGATTCGGTTAATGAGATCTTTATTGAGGATTTTTGCATCGCTATTTATAAGGGAAATTAGTCTGAAGTTCCCTATCTTAGTTGGGTCTTTTTGTAGTTTAGGTGTCAGAGTAATTGTGGCTTTAAAGAATAAGTTGGGTAGAGTACCTTCTGCTTCTATTTTGTAGAATAGTTTGTGCAGAACTGGGATTAGATCTTCTTTGAATGTCTGATAGAACTCTGCACTAAACCCATCTGGTCCTGGGCTTTTTTTAGTAGGGAGACTATTAATGACTGCTTCTATTTCTTTAGGGATTTAGGACAGTATAGATCATTAACGTGATCTTGATTTAGCTTTGATACCTGGTATCTGTCTAGAAACTTGTGCATTTCATCCAGGTTCTCCAGATTTGATGAGTATAGCCTTTTGTAGAAGGATCTGATGGTGTTTTGGTTTTCTTCACAAGTCAAAGGCCTTTCTGTACACAAAGGTTAAACAGGCTGAGAAAGAAATTAGGGAAACAACAGCCTTCTCAATAGTCACAAATAATATAAAATACTTTGGCATGACTCTAACTAAGGAAGTGAAAGATCTGTATGATAAGAACTTCAAGTCTCTGAAGAAAGAAATTAAAGAAGATCTCAGAAGATGGAAAGATCTCCCATGCTCATGGATTGGCAGGATCAATATAGTAAAAATGGCTATCTTGCCAAAAGCATTCTACAGATTCAATGCAATCCCCATCAAAATTCTAACTCAATTCTTCAACAAATTAGAAAGGGCAATCTGCAAATTCATCTGGAATAACAAAAAAACCAAGGATAGCAAAAAATCTTGTCAAGGATCAAAGAATCTCTGGTGGAATCACGATGCCTGACCTAAAGCTGTACTACAGAGCAATTGTGATAAAAACTGCATGGTACTGATATAGTGGTACTGGTATAGCAAGAGACAAGTAGACCAATGGAATAGAATAGAAGACCCAGAAATGAACCCACACACCTATGGTCACCTGATCTTTGACAAGGGAGCAAAAACCAGTGGAAATAAGACAGCATTCTCAACAAATGGTGCTGGCACAACTTGTGGTTATCATGTAGAAGAATGTGAATTGATCCATTCCTATCTCCTTGTACTAAGGTCAAATCTAAGTGGATTAAGGAGGTCCACATAAAACCAGAGAGACCGAAACTTATAGAGGAGTAACTAGAGAAATGCCTCAAAGATATCTGTACAGGGGAAAAAAAATCCTGAATAGAATAGCAATGGCTTGTGCTATAAGATTGAGTGAGAATCGACAAATGGGACCTCATAAAATTGCAAAGTTTCTGCAAGGCAAAAGACACCATCAATAAGACAAAAAGGTCACCAACAGATTGGGAAAGGATCTTTACCTATCATAAATCAGATAGGGGACAATATCCAATATATATATATATATATATATATATATATATATATATATATATATATATATATATATAACTCAAGAAGGTGGATTCCAGAAAATCAAATAACCCCATTAAAAAATGGGGCTCAGAGCTAAACAAAGAATTCTTACCTGAGGAATACCGAATGGATGTGGAGCACCTGAAAAAATGTTCAACATCCTTAATCATCAGGGAAATGCAAATCAAAACAACCCTGAGATTCCATCTCACACCAGTCAGAATGGCTAAGATCAAAAATTCAGGTGACAGCAGTTGCTGGCAAGGATTTGGAGAAAGAGGAACACTCCTCCATTGCTGGTGGGATTGCCAGCTTGTACAACCACTCTGGAAATCAGTCTGGCGGTTTCTCAGAAAATTGGACATACTACTACTGGAGAGGATCCAGCAACACCTCTCCTGGCCATACATCCAGAAGATGTTCCAACTGGTATGAAGGATACATGTTCCACTATGCTCATAACAGCCTTATTTATAATAGCCAGAAGCTGGAAAGAACCTAGATGCCCCTCAACAGAGATACAGAAAAATGTGGTACATTTACACAATAGAATACTACTCAGCTATTAAAAAAAAAGGAATTTATGAAATTCCAAGGCAAATGGATGGACCTGGAGGACATCATTCTGAGTGAGGTAACCCAATCACAAAAGAACTCACACAAAGTATACTCACTGATAAGAGGTTATTAGCCCAGAAACTTAGAATACCCAAGATATAAGATACAATTTGCTAAACACATGAAAGTCAAGAAATAAGACCAAAGTGTGGACACTTTGCTGCTTCTTAGAATTGGGAACAAAACATCCATAGAAGGAGTTACAGAGACACAGCTTAGAGCTGAGAGGAAAGGATGGACACTCTAGAAACTGACATATCCAGGTATCCATCCCATAATCAGCTTTCAAATGCTGACACCATTGCATACACCAGCAAGATTTTGCTGAAAGGACCCTGATATAGCTGTCTCTTGTGAGGCTGTGCCAGGGCCTAGCAAACACAGAAGTGGATGCTCACAGTCAGCTAATGGATGGATCACAGGGCCCCCCAATGGAGGAGCTGGAGAAAGTAACCAAGGAGCTAAAGGGATCTGCAACCCTATAGGTGGAACAACAATATGAACTACCCTGTAACCCCCAGAGCTCGTGTCTCTATCTTCATAATTGTTAGAAGATGCCCTAGTCAGCCATCAGTAGAAAGAGAGGCCCATTGGTCTTGCAAACTTTATCTGCCTCTGTACAGGGGAAAGCCAGGGACAAGAAGTGGTAGTGGGTGGTGATGGGGTAGGTGGGGGAGCATGTGGGGGACTTTTGGGATAGCATTGGAAATGTAAATGAAATAAATACCTTATTTAAAAAAAAAGAAAGAGAGTTAAATTGCCAGAAGTCATCAGCTTTTGGCCCTGTTTCCTGAAGCCATATACCTTGCTGCCTTCCTCAGGAACCTAGCTGTTGGAGTGAGACATTGGCAGCTATTCTGTCTTCAGAATACGAAATGAGAGTCATCTAGAATATACCTTTTTTTTTCAAATGAAGAATGTGATTGCTATTTCTCTCCCTTTCTGTCCTCTGACCAGTGTATCTAATGTTAATACTTTCTCCATCTCAAATTCATGGCCTTTATTTTTTAAGTGTAATTGGTACATACTGTTATATTATTGCATATTTATAACAATATATAATATACCTAAGCAGACATACAGAACCTGCTAAGTCTATTTTGTTACTTGTATGTGTACAATTTCAGTGATGATCTACAGGTATTAGATATCCAACAGGAGTCTAGGGTATCTCATTCATGGAGAAAACGATTTCTCCTGCTTTCAGCATGTCTTAAATGCCTGTAGCTGAACCTATCTTTGTCCATTGTCTTAGTGTTGATTTTGGCTATTGTTTCTATTTTTATATGTAAATATTCAATTTGTAATTTAAAACATAAAAGCTTAAATTTAACCTTCTTTGAGTATATGAGTTGCTGTATGAAATATTGAGATTCTTGAGCTATATTTCTGAGTTTTGTGACAAGATAAGGTAAAATGGATCTCATCAAAATTTTACTGAACCTAGGTAATTTCAGCTTCTTAAATATTTATCATTAAAGCATGTACAAAGTATTCTGTATACAGATTGAAATGGTGCATGTAGCAAATAAAAGACAAACATTGAAAATTCTTAAAAACGTAATATTTAAAAAACAATAGGATTAGGAATATGGCATTTGTGGGGTGTGTATGTGTGCATGCACTCGTGCGTGCGTGTGTGTGTGTGTGTGTGTGTGTGTGTGTGTGTGTGTGTGTGCGTGTGTGTATTCAGATATGTGTTTTTTATGGAACACATGATGATGTCTGAGAAAAACTTGTATATTTGTGGGCCATGGTTATAGGGAGAGAAGGGGAAGGGAGAGAGCCCACGTCGGTCCAGAGTTCCTCCTATGCTCTGGGCAAGCAGACGTGGGAGGGCTGCAGGACACTTTCCACTTGGCCCCGGGTGGGCATCTAAGCCACTGACCCCACTCGACAGGAGATGGACAAGGGGCAGCCCCAGGTACCAGGGGCCCCAGGGAGACACCCTCGGCCTAGGGGATACAGGAGAGAGGGCAGGGGAAGAGAGGTTCCCACGCAGGTGAGAGTACTTAGTCCAGGCCTTGACTGGAGTACAGGAAGGCCTTCCATAGCGAGAATAGAAATGGCTCGTTAGGAGAAAGCCTATCCCATAATCCAAGCACAGTGGGCCTTGACAAATAGATACAGTCTATGGCTTTAGAGCTATATTGTAGAAAGGCAAGGGGGATGAGAGAATGTAAAAGAGAGAGAGAGACTGGCTATGGCCAAGAGAGAGAAGGGGGAAAGGAGAAAGTGGAAAGGCTAGAAAGTAAGAAAGAGAGAGAAAGAGAGTAAGAGGAGAGAATGAGGAGAGGTTAGAGTTCGAGGTGAAGCCAGTCAGCCCTTTTTATGGCGGGCTGTTATCTTACTGTTGCTAGGTAACTGGGAGGAGTCTAGCCTCAAGGTCAGAAGCTTGGGACATTGTGTATGTGACTACTAATCACAGCTTTTTCTGTTGGGGCTGTGGAGGGCGATAACTTTGACAGGAGTCAAGGTTTCAGGAGACATGAGGGAACACCTACCATCCCATGTAGGTGAAACTTTAGGGTTTCATCGGGGTTCCACACCTCAGCTCCACTGGAGACCATACTGTCTTTGCATAGCCCATTGTCCCACATATAGTTAATTTCCCATTTCCATCATATCTTTCATAAGAACCAGAACTCAGATCCTCAGACTTGTGAAATACGCACTTAGACATGAATCCACTACTCCATCAGTTATTAAAAATAAATCTTTCTTGTCAATGTTTCAACTTTACCTCTAAGAGATCACAAAAGACAGATAACTGTAATAATTGCTTATCACATTTTCAACACTTTTTTTCTCAGGTTTACTAGTTCTTTGAAAATTCTGTACAATGTATTTTGATCATACTTCACTTCTCCCCTTTATTCCTGCTTGGTCTGTATCCACTTCCCTACCAATGCAAATTAGTGTACTCTTAAAAACTATGAACAAACACACAGAAGCATCAAGTACTATTTGTACTGAAGATGGACTTGCATTTGTCTTCTTCACTGAGGATGATCAAGACACCAGTGGCCACATCATTAGATATGAATGTCCCTAAGAAGCTCTCTTTGACAATACTTCTGAAGATAGAGGTGAAATTTCATGCCCACCTCTGCTCCCCTTGTTGGAATTTTGTCTGATTTGAGCTTTCATAGATAATGGGTATGTTTTTTATAAATACTGTGGGCTTCTATGTGCCCTGTTATGTGCAGAAACCATTCTTTAACTGTGTTCCTGAACTGTCTATGGCTCTTACAATCCTTCTGCACACTCTTCCCAATGTTCTGTCAGACTTGTAGGAGGGTTGTGATGCGGAGATATTACCTGTATGGAGCAGCCCTCTACAGACAGATATTCTCTGTAAATTGACCAGGTGTGAGTCACTCTGTTAAAAAACTGCTGCCATTAAACTGATAAATGGACACAGTATTAAACTGACTTCTACTTACTTCCCCTTAGACCCATGAATTCAGCTAACCCTTATTAAAGAAGATTCAATTTTGAGTAGATGATGCATAATATGTTCCATTATACTTTTAAAAAAATCCCCAAATATCTTTATTTCTTTTCATGTTTTATTTGAATTTTTCAGATTATAACCAAAATACATTTTGTCCTATTTGCCTTTATACCTCCCAAAACTCCCATATATCCCTCATTTTTTTTCATCAAATTCATGGCCTCTTAACCATTAATCCATCTCACTAGTCTCCTTATGTGTAATTTTTATTGTATTATGCTATGAAGTTCTTACAATTTATGTTATCAAATGTTTTACTTGCCATTATGCTTACAGTTCAGAAATGCTAATAAGATAAAAAACTAAACCTAAATTAAGAATCTGAAACCTGAATTTTTAATGGAATAAAATTTGTTCACTACTGTTTCAAATGCATTATTTATATTTTAAAAAACATAGCTCCTATAGTAAACTTGAATTTATATTATATCAGTAAAAAATCATAAAATTTTAATGTTTACATTGGTTAATACATTTTCATAAAATGCTATATGTGAGAATCATTACAATCTTTATACCATGATAATAATATATAAAATGAGCTAAGGATTTGGCATTCTTCATCTTCTGAAAACTCCACAACAAATGTTATAGTATGTGTTCTCATAAATTTTGAAAAATAGCTGCTGAGATTTGAAAGTTTAAGATAAATAAATGGTGCTGGCACAACTGGCAGTTATCATATAGAAGAATGAGAATTGATCCATTCCTATCTCCTTATACTAAGGTAAAATTTAAGTTGATCAAGGAACTCCACATAAAACCAGAGATACTGAAACTTATAGAGGAGAAAGTGGGGAAAAGCCTCAAAGATATGGGCACAGGGGGAAAATTCCTGAATAGAACAGCAATGGCTTGTGGGTAAGATCGAGAATGACAAATGGGACCTCATAAAATTGCAAAGCTTCTGTAAGACAAAGGAAACCGTCAATAAGAGAAAAAGGCCACCAACAGACTGGGAAAGAATCTTTACCTATCCTAAATCAGATAGGGGACTAATATCCAATATATATAAAGAACTCAAGAAGGTGGACTTCAGAAAATCAGATAACCCCATTAAAAGATGGGGCTCAGAGCTAAACAAAGAATTCTCACCTGAGGAATACCAAATGGCTGCGAAGCACCTGAAAAAATGTTCAACATCCTTAATCATCAGGGAAATGCAAATCAAAACAGCCCTGAGATTCCATCTCACACCAGTCAGAATCGCTAAGATCAAACATTCAGGTGACAGCAGTTGCTGGCAAGGATGTAGAGGAAGAGGAACACTCCTCCATTGCTGGTGGGATTGCCAGCTTGTACAACCACTCTGGAAATCAGTCTGGCGGTTTCTCAGAAAATTGGACATACTACTACTGGAGGATCCCGCAATACCTCTCCTGGGCATATATCCAGAAAATGTTCCAACTGATAAGAAAGACACATGATCCACTATGCTCATAGCAGCCTTATTTATAATAGCCAGAAGCTGGAAAGAACCCAGATGCCCTTCAACAGAGGAATGGATACAGAAAATGTGGTACATTTACACAATGGAGTACTACTCAGCTATTAAAAAGAATGAATTTATGATATTCCTAGGCAAATGGATGGACCTGGTGGGCATCATCCTGAGTGAGGTAACACAATCATAAAAGAACTCACATGATATGTACTCACTGATACGTAGATATTAGCCCAGAAACTTAGAACACCCAGGATACAAGATACAAAGCATAGGAAACTCAAGAAGAATGAAGAAAAAATGTGGACACTTTGACCCTTCTTAGAATTGGGAACAAAACACCCATGGAAGGAGTTAGAGAGACAAAGTTTGGAGCTGAGACAAAAGGATGGACCCTCTAGAGACTACCAAATCCGAGGATCCATCCCATAATCAGCTGCCAAATGCAGACACCATTGCATACACTAGCAGGATTTTGCTGAAAGAACCCTGATATAGCTGTCTTGTGAGGCTATGTCAGGGCCTAGCAAACACACAAGTGGATGCTCACAGTCAGCTATTGGATGGATCACAGGGCCCCCAATGGAGGAGCTAGAGAAAGTACCTAAGGAGCTAAAGGGATCTGCAACCCTATAGGTAGAACAACAATATGAACTACCCTGTACCCCCAGAGCTTGTGTCTCTAGCTTCATATGTATCAGAAGATGGCCTAGCCAGCCATCAGTGGAAAGAGAGGCCCATTGGTCATGCAAACTTTATATGCCTCAGTACAACACCAGGGCCAAGAAGTGGGGGTGGGTGGGTAGGGAATGGGGTCGTGGGTATGGGGGACTTTTGGGATAGCATTGGAAATGTAAATGAGGAAAATACCTAATAAAATATTTAAAAATATAATTTAAAAAAAGATAATATGCTGAAAATTCCAAGGGTTTTCAAGAGCAAAGATAAATTTTAGAGTTTTCAAATATCTTTAGGTACCTTTAAAATATATATTTTTTTATGTGTGTGTGTGCATGTGTGTGTATATGTGAACAGAGACCAGAGTAAGGTCTGGGTGTGCTGTTTTGCCCTGTCCTACAGGACTAAATGCAGGGGTCTTTAGGGAGTGAGTGAGAATGGAAGGGTCAGGAGACACTAATGAAGGTGACAAGACAGCAATCTGATCAAGTCTTGTTTACTGTCTGGAAACAAAGGGTTTCTAAAGCTGCAAACCACAAATGGCATCCACCCAGGTGCACAGGCCAAACTGGGTCCTTTGCTTGGTAACAAATTGACTTCAATGGATAGCCCTTTTCATAAAATGTCCTGAGGCAATTACAGTAACTGAAGCAAGTTTTTAGCAATAACTGTACAACTACCGGTTTGAAATTATTCTTGGACACCTTCTAAACTCATTAGTGGATACACAGATAAATATAATGACTGTCCTTCTAGAATTCACTCCTAAGCTCTGTTTATTAGAGCAGGGTATGTCTTCCTGAGCTCCTTCCAAACCAATGACTGGCTGTTGGGAGAGTAACTTAGACTTTGTAAATCCAGTGCTGTCAAAAGAGTTGTTGCGAGGTCTGGATTGCAATGGTTGTGTTGTGTCTTGAAGACAGCAGTTCTTACTATTGCTTCATTTCTTTTGCTTCTTCTAGGAGCTGCCCTCAAACTTCAGGAAGATACTATGCCACTTTTGTTCAGTAGTAAACAGTCAACCTTTTGTTTATTCTCTGCTATGAGCCAACTAAAAACTATAAGTTTAAGGAAAATAGAGTTAAGAAGGAAGATAGCGGATTCTAGAAACCACTTTATCTTAAAGAAAAATATATTAAGATTGCATTTATTGCTGTTCTCTGCAAACAGAAGTTATTTATTTAAAAATTAGATAAGTATTTATCTATGGTTATATTACAATTATTTAGAATACAGTTTGCTATCCTCTTAATTTTATTAAATGACAGTAGTAAGTTTCTCCCTAGAACTGATCATCAGTGACCATAAACTTTGGCCATGTTTAAAGTAGCAAGCATGCATTCCCTCTCATGGAACAGTCATCAAATTCAATCTTTGTTATGCCACTTCTGCACTAGTATACACAACTTCTCTGGCAGATTAGTATTTGAGTTCAGATTAGTATTTGAGTTCACAGGTTTTAACTTTATCTTACAGTTCCATGTAACACCTTCTTCTTCTTCTTCTTCTTCTTCTTCTTCTTCTTCTTCTTCTTCTTCTTCTTCTTCTTCTTCTTCTTCTTCTTCTTCTTCTTCTTCTTCTTCTTCTTCTTCTTCTTCTCCTTCTCCTTCTCCTTCTCCTTCTCCTTCTCCTTCTCCTTCTCCTTCTCCTTCTCCTTCTCCTTCTCCTTCTCCTTCTCCTTCTCCTTTTCTCCTCCTCCTCCTCCTCCTCCTCCTCCTCCTCCTCCTCCTCCTCCTCCTCCTCCTCCTCCTCCTCCTCCTCCTCCTCCTCCTCCTCCTCCTTCTTCTTCTTCTTCTTCTTCTTCTTCTTCTTCTTCTTCTTCTTCTTCTTCTTCTTCTTCTCCTTCTCCTTCTCCTTTTCTCCTTCTCCTTCTCCTTCTCCTTCTCCTCCTCCTCCTCCTCCTCCTCCTCCTCCTCCTCCTCCTTCTTCTTCTTCTTCTTCTTCTTCTTCCTCTTCTTCTTCTTCTTCTTCTTCCTCATCTTCTCCCTCTTCTTCTTTTTCTTCTTTTTTTACCTTTTATTTTGATATTAAAATATTACATTTCTCCTTTCCTTTATTCTCTTAAACCCAACTCATGCAACTTTTCCTCATCTCCTTTAAATCCATGAGCTCTTTTTGTAGTACCTTCTAAGCCTATGAAATATAGGAAGCAAAGCTCAATTCCAACATTATTTCTTCATATCATGCAATAAAGGTATGCAGTGTCTTTAGTAGCAGGGTCTTATCAATGAGTTCTTGTCAGATTCCAAGAGAAAAAGCAAGAACTTTTATTGCCCTGATGCTCTCAGTACTCTCCATGACTAACAAGTCTTAAGGAAATAACTTCCTTGCCTGGCAATAGGAGTTTGTTTAATAATAATAGAAATGGCTTATAGGAATAGTATTGTCCAGCCATGAAGAACATATTCCTTACAGACCTCTATCTTTTTCTCTCCTCCTCTCGCTCCCATAATGAGTATTTCCGTCTGCACAAGATCTCAAAATAATGATGCTGCAGCTAAATTATTTATGATTAAAAGCCTAAACCAAAAGCTTTAACTTGTTAATGCTAGATTGTGACTCAGTTATCCTGTTTATTCTATTCTAAGTCCTGTCATGGGTTTCCTCTACTCACGGTTCATGTGACATCTCCCTTACCATTCTAGGAAAATCTCTTCAATGCCAGACTCCATCCTTGAAACCTCTCTCCATACTGGAATTCCCACCTCCTATTTCTCACCTAAGCAAATAGGTCAATAGCATTTTTATCGACAGGTTCTACTTCCACACAAAACATGGGCCACTACCCTACACTCTCACTCAGTCATCAAAAATTCCTTCACCTCAGGCATAGTGAGACTTAGATTTTTAAATTTTGTATAATTTGTTTATTATATAAATTTAAGATATAAATAAATTATATATATACATATATATATATATACATATGAAATCTTTATTTATTATAGAAAACCCAATAACTGCTAATGTACATGACATTGTAGAAAAACACAAACCCAACAATTCACTGTTGTGAGAAATCTAGACTGATACAGAACTTGTAAGAAATAGTATATAGGCTACTCATAAAGCTAAAACAAAGCTACCATCTGACTCAACTAACCATCCCTGGCCATGTAACCAAAGAAGTCTGTATCCTACTACTGAGTTACTTACTATGTTTATTTCTCCTCTATTAACAACAGCTAAAAGTGGAAATAGCTTGCAATCCATCAAAATGTGAATGGTTAATGAAAATGTAATAAATATGCCCAATGTAGGATTAACACATAAAAAGAAAAATGAAATTAATAAATTTGTATGTAAATCATGAAAAATATACTGAGTCAGATAACCTAGTTCCTGATAATGTTTCTGACTATATTGTATTTCACAGTTTGGGATCTATTCTTGAGAAATTTCATTCTTATTTATCAATCAGTCCTTACACTGCATGCTTAATATGTGTGTAATAAAATTTTCAGTACTTTCTTAAAATGTCAAAGACTTGCTATGTTACAATATGTGTAAATCAACATACCATAGATTTTTTGAAGATATTGTTCTACTGAAACTCTTAGAAATCTTGATATCTTTTTTTTTAAATCAAGCCAAGTCCTCTTTACATTTTTTGACATGCATTTCAAGTACAAGTCTACAAAATACTAAAACTAGAAGTTGATATAATATTTCAAATAAACTCTACTGAGAAAAAATACACTAGTGCATCCAATCCTTCTAGTTAGTTTGCTTTTACCAATTCCATACTGGTAATTTATATTGACCTTCTTTCCAAAAAAGTTCTTTGAAGATTTTTATGGAAACTCATGTCAAGTCCAATCTCTCCTCTTTCTTGTGCTCTTAATGATTTCTCCATAGATTTTTAAATACTGCTTAAATCAATTCAAGTTTTCAAGGTTCAGATGGTCATTTCAGAATGTCAGTAATTTATTTTTAATGAGGGCCAGGTACCTTCCAAATCCACAGGAAATTTTTATATTATCAAGCATATCAAAACTTCAAAACAATAAAAATTATCATTTATTCATTATTATAGCACCTGGACAATTTTGTAAAATTTACCAACCCATATTTCATGTAATAAACTTTTTTGCTTTTATAACTGTTTCTGTCTTTTTCTTTTATGTACAAACATAGTTGGATGAAGTACTTTGATTAAAGGAAATTACACATTCCCTTACCAATTTCTGGCTTCTTCTTTATTGGGTAATAAGGATTCCAGCTAACTATTTTATAGTATCACAATAGTTAGCTTGAAATATCTATACTTTTAAATTTTTACTTTAGCAAATTTTAATTTTTATTGAAAATATAATAGATCATTTATCTATTTAGTAACTTTATGCCTGTTATTATTAACAAAAGTATTGACATTGTGTTCTTTTTTTTTTCTTTACATATTTTCTAACCACTTTTTGTCAGTCAGTTGTTTGTCTTTGGAATGAATTTACATTGTTTCTTGTCATGTGTAAACATGAAAAAGATACCTCTTCTAAAATGCTTCAGGTATTTTAACTGCTAATGACTTTCACTCTCTTTTATAATTTGTTTTGTGTCACTCTTTTTATAAAGTTGAACATTTAAACAGAAATCTGAAGACAATCTTGAGTATATAAAATATTAATACTTAAAAATATGATGCATGAAAATTGCAGTTTGATGACTACCTCAGTTTCTTCTCAACAATATTCTACTGCTCACACTATCCTTCTTTGTATCTGCATATATGCTTATCTTTATCATTAATCATTTTACTACTCATTTCTCTTTTCTTATAACAATTGTCTATTCATTTATTCTTAATTTGTATGTGTTTATATGCACCACATGTGTGCAAACATCAGTGGAAGTCAAAGGGTATCAGATACTCCAAGTTTTGCAGAGTTGACAAGAACCAAACTCAGGATCTTTGGAAAGCAGTAAGTGCTTTTAAAAACTGAACCACTTCTAAAATCCCTTAATAATTCTTCTTAATTAGTATATAACAGAAATATATTTAAAAACTTAATCTTGCACATTTATTCAATTCACTACTTTAGCAGCTTAGTAACATTTTTACACTGAGCTCATCAATACTAAATTTGATATAAATTAAAGAAGAAATTTTCCTGCTGATACTTCCTTTAAACATGGCAAAAGTCACCTTGTAGTGTATTAAACATACATGTTCTCACATATACTTTAATTAATTCTCCGTACTTCTACATAATGATTAGTTGCTTTATTCAAATCAAATTAAATCTAATATTTTCATTGAGAAAGTATAACATCTCTTACAGTTTTATAATTTTCAGGTACATTAATTGTGATTGATGACAAATAACACACTTTTACCTTAATAATCTCTTAAATACTGCACAAAAATACTAGTGCAAGTAGATCTTACAAAATTATATGTATATATGAATATTCAGAGATAAATATAGGAGATATATATGTGTGTGTATATGTGTGTGTACATGTATACATATATGTATGCAAATAAAAATGCAGATTATACATAGCAGTACTGTGTGACTCATGACAGATTTATATTATATACTCACAAATTATTTGAAATTTGATAATATCAGAAGAAGAAAACAATTTTTTTATGGTTAATTTACTAATCATCACAAATGTGGAGTGCTCACCAAATACGAGTAGTTCTTGCTTGTTATGTCTGGTTGAAATTTTACTGTATAGATTTTAATGCTCTTATTTACTCATTTTATGATGAACACTTTGATTGCATATTTTTCCTATGTGCAGCATTTCCAAGGGAAGCTGTTGGGACAGAGAGCCCCACACTATGACATACCAGAGCTTCCACAATGAGAGGTTTTCTATGGTATCACTTTATTTATACCTCTGTATAGATCCATAAGCAATATTCTTAGATTAAAATGTTTTATGGCTATAGATTTCCTAAGGCCAATTTGTATTTTTACCAAAATTTTAAAAACTGTCTTTTTTCAGTAAGTACATTCCAAAAATTAGAAAACAAAATTTCCCAAAACTCATTACTGATTCTTTGTGAGTTTTACATCATACACTTCAGTAGTGTTCATCTCCTTGTCTCCTCTTTTCCTATTCTCCCTTTGCAACCTCTGCTGAAAATAAAACAACACCAAAAAAAAAAAAAAAAACAACCATAGAAAACCTCTCATTTTGGAAGTTGTGGTATGTCACAGTGCAGGGCTCTCTGCTCCAGAGCTTCACTTGGAAATGTTCATTTCAATGAGTCATCAGTCTGGTTCGAGATCTTTGGCCTATGTGATATCATCGATATTGGACTCTTATCTGAACTCCTCTCTGTAATCTAGTTATTGCCCTGTGTCATGGAGATCCTGGCAGATTGGCCTTTTTGTGCATTCTAACCACTTGAAGATGATACAGATTTGGGGGTTGGGCCAGTTCAGAGCCTGGATCTGGGCCAGGGTGGTTGCTGAGGTGGTTAGCCTGCTAGATCTTCAACCACATAGGAAGGACATCAATATCAACCAACCAGACCCCCACCCCCACCCCCCAGAACTCCCAGGGACTACGCCATCAACAAAGGAGTACACATGGCTCCAGCTGCATATGTAGCAGACTATGGCCTAGTCATGCATCAATAGGAGGAGAAGCCCTTGGTCCTATGAATGCTCAATAGATGCCCTGGTTTAGGTGAATCAAGGGTGAGGAGGTAAGAGTGGGTAGGTGTGTGGAAGAACACCTTCATAGAAGCAGTGGGAGGGAGGAAAACTGGGAAAGGGGATAACAATTGAAATGTAAATAAAGAAAATATCCAATAAAAATGTTAAAATAAAAAATCTGCTGGATCTCTCTTATCCCCACCACCAGGGAAAGTTCTTGAGCATTGTTCAAGCTAGGTCCTCCAATGCTAGTTTGGCAGGTGGCAGGGTCCCCACTCCTGCTCTCATGCCCATAGGGCATGCCAAGTGCTTGATAGCAGTCTCTGGGTGTATGGTATAGTGGTCCTCAGGTCTCTGTCTTATTTCCATGCTGAGCTGTCTGGATTGAATTCGACTTGTCTTGAATTACGATTCCTAGGCATAAGACAGCTTTGGCCACTAAGCCAGGCATCAAGCAAGAATGAACAAAGGACTCCCATCTGCTCTGCCTCTGAGTGTGATATGAATCAGTTGTGGAATGCATGCTTCAGTTTATCTCTGCGGGGTGTTCGGGCACACTGTACAGTAGAATGGAAGAATGAAGCAGAGTCCTGAGTAGGTGGGGTCTACAGAATTCTGGTCCAGCTGTGAGTACATGCCAGGTGGGCGAAGGCCTTCTCTGAGCCCTTTATGGACACAGCTCTCCTAGATGATCTTAGTTTGTACACATACCTTCATTCAGAGTAAGGTTGTACAAATACAATTTATTCTGGGTGACCAAGGTCTATATATGAACTTTGGAAAACGGTAATGAATTTTCAGGGTGGGTGAAACCATTGGACGGAGTTTAAAATACTGTGAATGCCTCATTTGTATGGAGAGGCATTCCAGGATTTCCAAGTTCTTGCTGAGCATTCTCATATTGGAAAAGAGGAAATTGAATGTATGTGTTTGCCAAGGACTAATCAAGTAAAGGGTGTGGAGTGGTGGCTCCCCAAACAAGGGCAGAGAAGGGGAAAATCGTGATGATAAAGGGAATCCTCAACTTTGTGAAATGCTCAGAGGAGCTATCTAGACATTATAGACTGTGACCTTGAATAGCACCAATAAGGTGCCCTTTTACCCATTGCCATTGAGGTGCAAACAAAACTGGAAAGATATTACTTGTAGTTTGAATAGGTTTCACACTCATAAACTCATGTGCTTGAACGCTTAGCTCATGAGGTGTGGCATTATTAGGATATGTGGTCTTGTTGGAGGAAGTGAGTCACTGTGGGGGTAATCTTTGAGGTTTTGTAGTGCTCAGAATCTACCCAGTGTTAAACAGTCTCTTCCTGCCTGAATTGAAAAGATAGACCCTTGGGCTAGATCCTTTGGATCAAGATATAAAACCCTTGGTTCCTCCAGAACCATGTCTACTTGCAGGCTGCCATATTTCCTGCAATGATGATAATGGACTGAACATCTGAAACTCTAAGCCATCCCCCACCCCCATTCTTTCTTTTATAGTATATGGCTTGGTCATGTTGTCTCTTCACACCAGTGGAAACCCTAGGTAAGGCATTACATTATTCAACTTGAGAAATTCCTGGCTTTTAGTTTTTACAATAGTGTTATTCTATGGAACTTGAGAATTATATTTGATAATTGAGTTTCATAATGATATCAGTTAACAGAAATCACTTGAATTTATTTTATGGACAGAAAGGAATAGAAGCAAAAATAAAACAATCTGAGGAATGATGGTAGAAAAATATCCATATCCTAGAATTTCAGTCCCAAGTAAGGCAGAATGCATGCAATGGCAGGAATTTTGGATCTTAGCCTAAGGCAAAGAGATATTATTCAGAAATGTATAGTCTTAGTACTAGACAACTCACAGAGAAAAGAGGAAAGAAATGAGAACTAGGGGTACTTGATGGATTGCATGAGATTAGCTCCC
This sequence comes from Mus musculus, assembly GCF_000001635.26. NCBI lineage: Eukaryota > Metazoa > Chordata > Mammalia > Rodentia > Muridae > Mus > Mus musculus. The sequence goes on from NC_000080.6 coordinate 92,081,933, forward strand.
ATAGAATCACAGATTTGAATGCTTGGCTCTTAATCCTTTTAAGTAACACTACTTAAAAGGATTAAGAGGTGTGGCCACTGAGAGAGGACTTCGAGGTTTAAGAAGTCTAATCAAGTCCCTGTGGCTCTCTCCTCCTTCTGCCTATATATCTGGATGTATAATTCTCATCTGTGTGTCTAGCACTATGCCTGCCTATATGGCACTATGCTCTTTGCCATGATGATAATGGAGTAAACATTTGAAACTGTAGGCAAGTCCACAATTAAAGCTTTTCTCTTTTATAATTGTTGTCCTGGTTGCGGTATCTCTTTCTAGCAATAGAACATTAATTAAGACAGGGGTCGGGGGCAACTGTGTGCACCTAAAATAGCAGGAGTAAAGTCCACAGAGGGGAGAAACAGATTCAAAAACACAATCAACAATGGATGAATCACAGAGAAGATTGGCAATACAACCTGATAGGAAATGAAGTATAGAAAGCCACATTATACAGGTCTTGGGAAAATTATATTAACATTTTAGTGCACCAGCTAGGAAAATCAATTTACAATTGAACCCCATGAATGGCAGCTAGATGGCTCTAAGTAAAAGGTCTCTCAAGCCCACTTGAAGTGCACAGGGCAATTGTAGGAGGATAATTCTCAGAGTACTGGTGTTATGATTACTTCTAGCTAAGTGGTCAGGGGTGAAGGAAAGTTCACATAATAAGTGTGTAGTGCTACAAATGGGCACATCATCAGAGAGAGATTGGGTCGATTGTAGTAACTGAGGTGGGAAGATCCAGACCCTGTGTGACACCACTCCCCACTTGGGATTTCGGACACATAATTAGAAGTAAACTCTACCAGAGTAGGTTTTTTTATAACTTTCTACACTTGACCAAGCAACCTTCTGGTTCTTTCTCAGTAGCTACATCCAGAAAAGAAAATCATATCTCTGGAATTTGCTTGCCCAAGTGGGTTGGTCATGATTTTCTGGTGTTTTATTTTCATGATTAATTTAGACTATTTGTTATTTTCCTCTGAATCTTACTTTAATTGTGTGAATTTGTACTCCATGTTTGTAGGGTTTTTTTTAATAGATAATTTTCATTTATTTCATTGATCGACCTGGGTTTTCCTCTTTGTTGCTGAATTTTCTCTATATGTCTTGAACAAATATGCTTGTTGGTACTGTAATTTGATCAGTTTTACTATTGATCAGCTTTTGAAATTTCAATGAGTATTTGAGTTATATTAGGAGCTTTGGATTGAGCAGTTGTATATTTATAATCTCTTGGAAGTCAGACACATTGCCTTGTTTTTCCATATTTCTGGCATTCTAACTTTGTGATTTTGATATTTATTATTTTAGGGACCTATTCTAGTTTGGCTTTGAAAACTTCTTATTTAACAGCATAATCTTCAAGCCTCAAACCTGTGTACTATTCAAAGGGAAGGAAACAAACTACCGAAAAGTAAAGTACTAGATAGATACAGAAATAGGGCTTTGGAGATAGTTCAGTGGGTAAAACCATTATAGTTAAGCAAGGGTAAGTATTTGTCGCAAAACGTCAGATGTGGTTGATTTCTATAAGGAGATCAGAAATCAGCTAATTTGACATATGAAGAAGCAAATTACAACAGACTATCTCAAATAGAGGGATTACAAGGATTGCCATCTGAAGTTATATTCTCAACTTCATATGTCCATCTCTCACATGCATAAACTCACACATGAGCATGTATATACAGATAGAAACATATCATACTACTATACACATATATAAATATAGCTAACAATCATGACAGTTTACCAATAAAACAACAAAGGCCACACACATAAGCCTGATAATTAGGAAATTAGATAAATTAATGAGTTATAAATTGAAATATTATTTAGTGTGCAGATAGATTTAGTAAATAAAGGGATTAAAGAAAGGAGGAAAGAATATAGTAGACAAATAAAGTTTAAAATTATGTAGAAGAAGAATATTAGAAAAATTTTATCAAAGAAACAATAAAAATACCATGTAAGAAATAAAAAAAGAACATTTCTCAATATTATTCATTTGAAAAGAAAATTAGGAACACTATATCTATCCACCCTGCCAGAGGCACATTTTCCTTCAAGTACTCAACTCTTGGGGAAGACTAGGCACTGCAGGCCTCCCTCCCACAACCAGAGACAGGCTGGCTCCCAGGAGTTCTGCAGTAACCAGGGTCACAAGATGCTGGCCTTAACTATGGACAGTGGAGGCCCCAATAAGAAGAGACAGCACTGCTTGCCTCCCAGAACACCTGCTCTAACCCAGGTTACACAGTTCCATATTCTTATAAGGGGGTACAGGGTCTAGTCAGAGATTGCAAGGCCAATTAACACCAAAGATAACCAGATGGTAAGAGGCAAGCACAAAAACATAAGATCCAGAAAACAAAACACAGTCAAAACACTGTTCTCCCATCACAGCAAGCCCTGAATATCCTAACATACATGAAAAGCAAGATTCTGACCTAAAATCCCATTTAATGAACTTGATAGAGGACATTAAGGAGCACATATATAATTATTTAAAGAAATACAGGAGAACACAGGGAAACAGGTAGAAATCCACAAATAGGAAACATTTAAATCACTTTTTAAAATGCAGGAAAACACAACCAAACTGGTGAAGGAATTGAACAAAATCATTCAGGATCTAAAAATGGAAATAGAACTCACAAATAAAGAAATCACAAATGGAGACAACTCTGGAGATGGAAAACCTAGAAAGAACTTAGGTTTTGCAGATGTGAACATCACCAACAGAAGACAAGAGATATAAGAGAGAATCTCAGGTGTAGAAAATACCATAGAAGATATTGACACAGCAGCTAATAAAAATTCAAAGTGCAAAAATTTCCTTACCCAAAACATCTAGAAAATTCAGGAGAAAATGAAAATACCAAACCTAAGAAAGACAGAAGTAGAAGAGAGTGAGGATTCTCAATTCAAAAAACCCATCTTCCACAAAAGCATTGAAGAAAATTTACCCAACCTAAAGAAAAGAAAAAAAGAAATGGCCATAAACATAGAAGCTTAAACAACACTAAACAGATTAGGCCAGAAAAGAAAATTGTTCCATTACATAATAATCAAAACACTAATTCACAGAAGAAAACCAAGAATATTAAATGTGATAAGGGGAGAAAAGGCAAATAACATAAAAAAGCACACCTTTTGTGAGGCTATGCTGGGGCCTAGCAAACACAGAAGTGGATGCTCACAGTCAGATATTTGATGGAACACAGGACCCCCAATGGAGGAGCTAGAGAAAGTACCCAAGGAGCTAAAGGGGTCTGCAACCCTATAGGTGGAACAACAGTATGAGCTAACCAGTACCCCCCGGAGCTTTTGTCTCTAATTGCATATGGGACACAGTGATAGCAGTGCCAAGAGGGAAATTCATAGCTTTGAGTGCCTTCATAAAGAAACTGACGAGATCCTACACTAGTGACTAGCAGCACATTTGAACAAAAGGAAGCAAATTCACCCAAGGGGAGTAGAAGGCAAGAAATAAACTCGTGGCTGAAATAAACCAACTAAAAACAAAGAGAAAATACAAATAATCAACAAAAACAGGAGCTGTTATTTTAAGAAAATCAACAAGATAGATAAAATCTTAGCCAAACTAAGTGAAGGGCACAGAGACAATAATTAACAATAGCAGAAATGAAAAGAGACAAAACAACAGAAATTGAAGAAATTAAAACAAAACAAAACAAAACTATCAGATCCTACTACAAAAGCATATATTTTACATAACTGGAAAGCAATACATACATACATGCATACGTACATACATACATACATAAATATATAAAATACATAAATAAATAAAACCAAGACCAGTTGGTTTTAGTGTAGAATTCTATGAGATATTAAAAGAAGAGTTAATACAAATACTAAAAGAAGGAACACTACCTGATTTGTCCTATAAAGCCACAGTTACTCTGATAACTAAACCACAAAAAGACCCAACAAAGAAAGAGACCATTTCACTTATGAATATCTATTCAAAAAAAATAAGTTTTTGAAAACTGAACCCAAAACCACATCAAAATCATCATTTATTATGATTTAGTAAGGTTAATCCCATGGAGGCAGGTTGAATTTATAAACACTGTTTTTCTGTATTTATGCAAATATCTTTCCATGTTGGATGTGGGTTTGCTGTCTATCAGAACTGTCATCCCTTTGAATAGGCTCTCTACATTGCCTACCATAGACTTCTACTACCCACAATGAGTGTTATTGTAGGACTGTGGGCTATGCAGTTTCTCCACCTATCTTCTCCCCTCTGTAGAACCCTGAGAAAGCATCTCATTGTCTACAAAACACGTGTTCAGCAAGGGCATTGGGAAGGAGAGACTATCACAAAATTGAGCTCTATACAAATGGATGATCTATCCTAGTCCTTTCTTTCTGAACCCACTAAATATAGGTCAGCTTTCAGGAGTGATACCCTTCAGGCTTCAGAAAATTTCAGACTACATCAGTAAACAGGAGGCAGATATCTCCAGAGGTTGATCAAATCTCTGTCTTCAGGATCTTTAGTTTATTAGGTCTTCATTGCTTAACAGGAAGCCTGGGTCTCTTTTATGACCTTGGCTGTCATAACCAAGCTTCTTGCTGCCTGCACTCAGTAGTTGAGTATCTTTGACTGAAACTGCTTCCAAGGTCATTCATTCACCAAGGTTGGCAGCTGGTAAAATTTAGGATCCCAGACTTGAATCTGCTTCATGTCTTCATACCTTCAGTGTAACTCAGCTAAAGAAAAAGGGAAGTTCTTCCTCAAAATAGTATTGTCCACTGAACTCTAAGTTAGAGAAGACAGCAACAGAGTGGACCACTTTCCTACTGCTTGACACATGTCAATGGAATCTTAATGAACCTGAAACTAAATTTAAGCCTTGTGAGGACTATGAGTTTGCCACATGTGCCTTTACACCTGACTTATTTTTGGAAGTGCCTCTGAGTCCACTCACCCAGCTGGGAAGCAGACCTTGTTAGCTTGGTTTAGATGCTTTATTGGTAGATCACTTGGATTTTTCTCCAACACTTCCAACTGTCCTGTCTCAGTGTCTGTCAGTTGCTGATGCAGTTCCTCATATCTCTTTCATATACATTTTATTTTCTTTTTCTGACATTTTGTCACCCAAATCATGCAGTAGTTGTCTGTAGTGTATAAACTCCAGTTCTTACCTGGAAGTCCACAGAATTTTTTTATTTACTATTTTTGTCACCAGGTGAGAGTATTGACATGTGAATGTGTTCTACAAAAGGTTTCACATATATATAACAAAAAGTAATTTAAAATCTAATTTCCTGAAATTATATGCCAACTATAAGAAAAACATTCACTTTGCTTATTCTTAATATTTTCATACTGTGTTTGATTTTCCTTGATAACACATGCTAGAAAATACAATATTTAGTGATAAAACATGAAAATTATTACATACATATTAATGTAAACTTGGATATATTTAAGTATTTCTAAGAAAACAATTCTCTGCATCTTTTTGAAGAACAAATTTTGTTACCTAAAGCAGATATGAAAACATGGACTATTTCAATATATATCATTATATTTTCTAGATTTAATTATAAATATCTGTATATATCTGTGTTTTGTATCTGAATATTATTGCCATTGAATTAATACACACACATACATGATAAAAATGAAACTTGCTTTTCTCTAGACTTTGAGAAAGTTGCTTATACTAAACAAAAGTCAGGCATCCTATTCATCTCTTGGTTCTCTTAAATGAAAAAATGCAAATAGCTGCATTATACTGTATCACTAATATTTTCCTATCCTTTGAAGAACTTAATGAAAATTTCATGAAAACAATAGAAAGTGTTTCTAGACTCACAAGTCAGAAATATATTACTCAAAATAGTAAGTTTCAATATATACATTTTCATTTGAAAATGTCAACCCAAGACAAAAGAGTAAGGTAGAAACTTAGCTAGTTGTAACTGTTCTTCTTTAATAAATAATAGCTTGGCCTGGGGAGTGGTGGCACACACCTTTAATCCCAGCACTTGGGAGGCAGAGGCATGTGGATTTCTGAGTTCTAGACCAGAGTGAGTTTCTGGATACCCAGGACTATACAGAGAAACCCTGTCTCAAAAAACAAACAAAATAAAATAAAAAAAAAGAATAAGCAAATAAATAAAAGATTGATAAATTTGCAGTTGAGTACAAGATTAAGATTCAAATAAATGTGAGAATACTTTTGCACACTATTATTCATTCGCAATAATCAAAGTGAATGCTGATAAATTACACTAAAAATAATTTTGTCTTATTGGCTGTAGAAATTTATGTTACAGTGTTACATAAACAATACAATAACAATCGATAAGAAAATATAAAAACGACATTAACCAATTTTACTAAGTACAAAAACACTACACTTATTATTTCATTCTATATTCCTATTTGCGTATCTGAACATGACTATTCATAAGTTTATGTGGGTGATGCACTCTAGGCATAGCTCATTCCTAACAAACTGAAGAATTTAGGTGACAATTCACATTGCCCTAAATGAAGCTCAGTAAGCTAAATATATATAGAAAATGGCATACAAATAGTTAATATATAATGGCTGCTTAGAGCAGGATTGTAGGTTTCTACTTTTCTCTAATTTTAAATTCTTGTTGGGAGAGTTAATGAAAACCACTCAAGTATCAGTTTGTATCTCTAGCCTCTCAGAAAATAAAAGTTCATCCTATAATTTTAAGCATCATGTATAATAGCAAATGGTTAATTTGGTAAGAGAAAGTTTTTCACATGTGTGCTTGTGGTTTTATGTCTCATATGTAAATCAGTTTCACACTGAAGCATTAAGGATGGGAGGGAATCTATTACATGAAGGATATAGCCCCTGCAACACAAATAATTATCCTCAAATGATTTGGACTCTAAATCCTATGGCCAGACATTTTATTTTAAAACTTGTTCACAAAAATTATAAAAGTTTGAGTAGAAGAAATTTATTGCAAAGTGCTAGACAAATTATTATAGTTGGAAGTTATGGAATTATTCAAAACTTAATAGATACTTAATAATTAGTAATATTCTTAATAACCATTATGAGTAAATATTTAGTCTATAGCCAAATTTTCTCACATCAAAAGCTTATTCTTCCAATGAATAGTTGCACATGTCTTAAGCTTCAACTTGCTATTTGAAAAAATTTTGACATTGATAGGATTACTATGCTATTAATAAATTCCCTTTCTCAAAGTCTGGCCCAACTTTAACACAGTCATGATATAGTAGTTGCTTTGTCATCTATTTTTGTTGTTGTTCTAGCTTTATTCTACAATGCAGGAGCATAATGTTTCTCATATTGGTGTAGGAAATGGGATTTTTGTGACAGGAAATACCTATGTTTACTAGGGACATTTAAAAACAAGGAAAATTGGTACAGATTTTGAGACTGGTAGTCTAGTTTTTTCATGTACATATACCTCTAATTTATTGTATCACTAATGCATAATGCATTTTCCAATACCATCTTTCAGTGTATATTTGTATATATGGTTATATATACATGATTATATAATATATAATATAATATATAATATAATATATAATATAATATATAATATAATATAATATATAGTATATAGTATATAGTATATAGCATATAGCATATAGCATATAGCATATAGCATATAGCATATAGCATATAGCATATAGCATATAGTATATAGCATATAGTATATAGCATATAGTATATAGTATATAGTATATAGTATATAGTATATAGTATATAGTATATAGTATATAGTATATAGTATATAGTATATAGTATATAGTATATAGTATATAGTATATAGTATATCGTATATCGTATATCGTATATCGTATATCGTATATCGTATATCGTATATCGTATATCGTATATCGTATATCGTATATCGTATATCGTATATCGTATATCGTATATCGTATATCGTATATCGTATATCGTATATCGTATATCGTATATCGTATATCGTATATCGTATATCGTATATCGTATATCGTATATCGTATATCGTATATCGTATATCGTATATCGTATATCGTATATCGTATATCGTATATCGTATAACGTGTAACGTGTAACGTGTAACGTATAACGTATAACGTATAACATAATATATAACATAATATAACATGCAACATACAACATACAACATATAATACATAATATATATATATATATAAACTTAGTGTCAATTATGTATTTGAATATATCTACATTTTCATTTTCTTCCCAGTCCTGCTTCACGAGTTACCCACCCTATCACCCCTACTTTCATTCTAAGAGGGTGGTCCTACACCGACAAACCAATCCTACCTTACTCCTTTAGCATCCCCCTTCTCTGAGGCAACAAGCCTCCACAGGAACAATAACTTCCACTCGCACTGAGTACAAACAGTGAAGTCCTCTGCTACATATGTACCTGGGGTCACAGACCAGTCTATGTATGCTCTTTGTTTGGTGGCTTAGTCTCTGGGAGTTCTGAGGGGTCTGGTTAGTTGATACTGTTGTTCTTTCAATGGGGTTGTAATACCGTTCAACCAATCTAGGCCTTCTCCTAAATCATTCATAGGGGCTCCCAGGTACAGTCCAATAGCTGGCTGTAAGTATCTGCATCTGTCTCAGCAAGATGCTGGCAGAGACTCTCAGAGGAAAACCATGCAGGCTACTATCTACAAGGATATCTTGTCATCAGCAATAGTTTTCAGGTATAGTAGCCTCTGACCAGGCTCTTCTATCTTTCATAGTCTGTTAAAAATTCTGGTGTAGAATCGAGCACCGGGGTGCCTTGCCAGCGGAATTGGCAGACACCCACAAGGGCCCACACAGGATCTGCCACAGGATCCTAAGTCCTCTGGTGAGTGGAACACAACTTCTGCCAGGAGGCAGGTTCAAACACCAGATATCTGGGCACCATCCCTGCAAGAGGGGAGCTTGCATGCAGAGAGTACTCTGACCACTGAAACTAAGGATAGACCTAGTCTCCCAGGTCTGCTGATAGAGGCTAACATCACCTGAGGAACAAGCTCTAACCAGAGACAACTATAACAACTAGCTCCAGAGAATACAAGATGGCAAAAGGCAAATGTAAGAATCCTACTAACAGAAATCAAGACTGCTCACCATCATCAGAATGCAGCACTCCCATGCCACCTAGTCCTGGGCACCCCAGCACAACTGAAAAGCTAGACCCGGATTTAAAAGCATATCTCATGATGATGGTAGAGGACATCAAGAAGGACTTTAATAACTCACTTAAAGAAATACAGGAGAACACTGCTAAAGAGTTACAAGTCCTTAAAGAAAAACAGGAAAACACAACCAAACAGGTAGATGTCCTTATAGAAAAACAGGAAAACATATCCAAATAGGTGATGGAAATGAACAAAACCATACTAGACCTAAAAAGGGAAGTAGACACAATAAAGAAAACCCAAAGCGAGGCAACACTGGAGATAGAAACCCTAGGAAAGAAATCTGGAACCATAGACGCGAGCATCAGCAACAGAATACAAGAGATGGGAGAGAGAATCGCAGGTGCAGAAGATTCCATAGAGAGCATGGAAACAACAATCAAAGATAATATAAAACGCAAAAAGATCCTAACTCAAAACATCCAGGAAATCCAGGACACAATGAGAAGACCAAACCTACGGATAATAGGAGTTGATGAGAATGAAGATTTTCAACATAAAGGGCCGGCAAATGTCTTCAACAAAATTATAGAAGAAAACTTCCCAAACCTAAAGAATGACATGCCCATGAACATAAAAGAAGCCTAAAGAACTCCAAATAGACTGGACCAGAAAAGAAATTCCTCCCGACACATAATAATCAGAACAACAAATGCACTAAATAAAGAAAGAATATTAAAAGCAGTAAGGGAGAAAGGTCAAGTAACATGTAAAGGCAGACCTATCAGAATTACACCAGACTTTTCACCAGAGACTATGAAAGCCAGAAGAGCCTGTACAGATGTTATACAGACACTAAGAGAACACAAATGCCAGCCCAGGCTACTATACCCGGCCAAACTCTCAATTACCATAGATGGAGAAACCAAAGTATTCCACGACAAAACCAAATTCACACATTATCTTTCCACGAATCCAGCCCTTCAAAGGATAATAACAGAAAAGAAGGACGGAAATCACGCCCTAGAACAAGCAAGAAAGTAATCCCTCAACAAACCAAAAAGAAGACAGCCACAAGAACAGAATGCCAACTCTAACAACAAAAATAAAAGGAAGCATCAATTACTTTTCCTTAATATCTCTTAATATCAATGGACTCAATTCCCCAATAAAAAGACATAGACTAACAGACTGGATACACAAAGAAGATCCAACATTCTGCTGCTTACAAGAAACCCATCTCAGGGAAAAAGACAGACACTACCTCAAAGTGAAAGGCTGGAAAACAATTTTCCAAGCAAATGGTCTGAAGAAACAAGCTGGAGTAGCCATTCTAATATCAGATAAAATCAACTTCCAATCCAAAGTTATCAAAAAAGACAAGGAGGGACACTTCATACTCATCAAAGGTAAAATCCTCCAAGAGGAACTCTCAATTCTGAATATCTACGCTCCAAATGCAAGGGCAGCCACATTCATTAAAGACACTTTAGTAAAGCTCAAAGCACACTTTGCACCTCACACAATAACAGTGGGAGGCTTCAACACACCACTTTCATCAATGCACAGATCGTGGAAACAGAAACTAAACAGGGACACAGTGAAACTAACAGAAGCTATGAAACAAATGGACCTGACAGATATCTACAGAACATTTTATCCTAAAACAAAAGGATATACCTTCTTCTCAGCACCTCACGGGACCTTCTCCAAAATTGACCATATAATTGGCCACAAAACAGGCCTCAACAGATACAAAAATATTGAAATTGTCCCATGTATCCTATCAGACCACCATGGCCAAAGACTGATATTCAATAACAACATAAATAACGAAAAGCCAACATTCACGTGGAAACTGAACAACACTCTTCTCAATGATACCTTGGTCAAGGAAGGAATAAAGAAAGAAATTAAAGACTTTTTAGAGTTTAATGAAAATGAAGCCACAACGTACCCAAACCTATGGGACACAATGAAAGCATTTCTAAGAGGGAAACTCATAGCTCTGAGTGCCTCCAAGAAGAAACGGGAGAGAGCACATACTAGCAGCTTAACAACGCATCTAAAAGCTCTAGAAAAAAAGGAAGCAAATTCACCCAAGAGGAGTAGAGGGCAGGAAATAATCAAACTCAGGGGTGAAATCAAAGTGGAAACAAGAAGAACTATTCAAAGAATTAACCAAAGGAGGAGTTGGTTCTTTGAGAAAATCAACAAGATAGATAAACCCTTAGCTAGACTCCCTAGAGGGCAAAAGGACAAAATCCTAATTAACAAAATCAGAAATGAAAAGGGAGACATAACAACAGATCCTGAAGAAATCCAAAACACCATCAGATCCTTCTACAAAAGGCTATACTCAACAAAACTGGAAACCCTGGAAGAAATGGACAAATTTCTGGACAGATACCAGGTACCAAAGTTGAATCAGGATCAAGTTGACCATCTAAACAGTCCCATATCCCCTAAAGAAATAGAAGCAGTTATTAATAGTCTCCCAGCCAAAAAAAGCCCAGGACCAGACAGGTTTAGTGCAGAGTTCAATCAGACCTTCAAAAAAGTTCTAATTCCAGTTCTGCACAAACTATTTCACAAAATACAACTAGAAGGTACTCTACCCAACTCATTTTATGAAGCCACTATTACTCTGATACCTAAACCACAGAAAGATCCAACAAAGATAGAGAACTTCAGACCAATTTCTCTTATGAATATCGATGCAAAAATCCTCAATAAAATTCTTGCTAACCAAATCCAAGAACACATTAAAGCAATAATCCATCCTGATCAAGTAGGTTTTATTCCAGGGATGCAGGGATGGTTTAATATACGAAAATCCATCAATGTAATCCATTATATAAACAAACTCAAAGACAAAAACCACATGATCATCTCGGTAGATGCAGAAAAAGCATTTGACAAGATCCAACACCCATTCATGATAAAAGTCTTGGAAAGATCAGGAATTCAAGGCCCATACATAAACATGATAAAAGCAATCTACAGCAAACAAGTAGCCAACATCAAAGTAAATGGAGAGAAGCTGGAAGCAATCCCACTAAAATCAGGGACTAGACAAGGCTGCCTACTTTCTCCCTACCTTTTCAACATAGTACTTGAAATATTAGCCAGAGCAATTAGACAACAAAAGGAGATCAAGGGGATACAAATTGGAAAAGGGGAAGTCAAAATACCACGTTTTGCAGATGAAAAGATAGTATATATAACTGACCCTGAAAATTCTACCAGAGAACTCCTAAACCTGATAAACAGCTTCAGTGAAGTAGCTGGATATAAAATAAACTCAAACAAGTCAATGGCCTTTCTCTACACAAAGAATAAACAGGCTGAGAAAGAAATTAGGGAAACAACACCCTTCTCAATAGTCACAAATAATATAAAATACCTTGGCGTGACTCTAACTAAGAAAGCAAAAGATCTGTATGATAAAAACTTCAAGTCTGTGAAGAAATAAATTAAAGAAGATCTCAGAAGATGGAAAGATCTGCCATGTTCATGGATTGGCAGGAACAACATTGTAAAAATGGCTATCTTGCCAAAAGCAATCTACAGATTCAATGCAATCCCCATCAAAATTCCAACTCAATTCTTCAACGAATTAGAAAGAGCAATTTGCAAATTCATCTGGAATAACAAAAAGCCTAGGATAGCAAAAACTCTTCTCAAGGATAAAAGAACTTCTGGTGGAATCACCATGCCTGAACTAAAGCTTTATTACAGAGCAATTGTGGTAAAAACTGCATGGTACTGGTATAGAGACAGACAAGTAGACCAATGGAATAGAATTGAAGACCCAGAAATGAACCCACACACCTATGGTCAATTGATCCTCGACAAGGGAGCTAAAACCATCCAGTGGAAGAAATACAGCATTTTCTACAAATGGTGCTAGCACAACTGGTTGTTATCATGTAGAAGAATGCGAATCAACCCATTCCTCTCTCCTTGTACTAAGGTCAAATCTAAGTGGATCAAGGAACTTCACATAACACCAGAGACACTGAAACTTATAGAGGAGAAAGTGTGGAAAAACCTTGAAGATATGGGCACAGGGGGAAAATTCCTGAACAGAACAGCAATGGCTTGTGCTCTAAGATCAAAAATTGACAAATGGGACCTAATGAAACTCCAAAGCGTCTGTAAGGCAAAAGACACCGTCAATAAGACAAAAAGACCACCAACAGATTGGGAAAGGATCTTTACCTATCCTAAATGAGATAGGGGACTAATATCCAACATATATAAAGAACTCAAGAAGGTGGACTTCAGAAAATCAAATAACCCCATTAAAAAATGGGGCTCAGAACTGAACAAAGAATTCTCACCCAAGGAATACCGAATGGCAGAGAAGCACCTGAAAAAATGTTCAACATCCTTAATCATCAGGGAAATGCAAATCAAAACAACCCTGAGATTCCACCTCACACCAGTCAGAATGGCTAAGATCAAAAATTCAGGTGACAGCAGATGCTGGAGTGGATGTGGAGAAAGAGGAACACTCCTCCCTTGTTGGTGGGATTGCAAGCTTGTACAACTATTCAGGAAATCAGTCTGGCGGTTCCTGAGAAAATTGATCATAGGACTACCGGAGGATTCAGCAATACCTCTCCTGGGCATATATCCAGAAGATGCCCCAACTGGTAAGAAGGACACATGCTCCACTATGTTCATAGCAGCCTTATTTATAATAGCCAGAAGCTGGAAAGAACCCAGATGTCCCTCAACAGAGGAATGGATACAGAAAATGTGGTACATCTATACAATGGAGTACTCATCAGCTATTAAAAAGAATAAATTTATGAAATTCCTAGGCAAATGGATGGACCTGGAGGGCATCATCCTGAGTGAGGTAACCCAATCACAAAGGAACTCACACAATATGTACTCACTGATAAGTGGATATTAGTCCAAAACCTAGGATACCCAAGATATAAGATACAATTTGCTAAACATATGAAACTCATGAAAAATGAAGACTGAAGTGTGGACACTATGCCCCTCCTTAGAATTGGGAACAAAACACCCATGGAAGGAGTTACAGAGACAAAGTTTTGAGCTGAGACGAAAGGATGGACCATGTAGAGACTGCCATATCCAGGGATCCACCCCATAATCAGCATCCAAACGCTGACACCATTGCATACACTAGCAAGATTTTGCTGAAAGGACCCAGATGTAGCTGTCTCTTGTGAGACTATGCCGGGGCCTAGCAAACACAGAAGTGGATGCTCACAGTCAGTAATGGATGGATCACAGGGCTCCCAATGGAGGAGCTAGAGAAAGTACCCAAGGAACTGAAGGGATCTGCAACCCTATAGGTGGAACAACATTATGAACTAACCAGTACCCCGGAGCTCTTGACTCTAGCTGCATATGTATCAAAAGATGGTCTACTCGGCCATCACTGGAAAGAGAGGCCCATTGGACATGCAAACTTTATATGCCCCATTACAGTGGAACTCCAGGGCCAAAAAGGGGGAGTGGGTGGGTATGGGGGACTTTTGGTATAGCATTGGAAATGTAAATGAGCTAAATACCTAATAAAAAATGGAAAAAAAATTCTGGTGTAATTCTGATAGGTCTACCTTTGTATATTACTTGGCCTTTTTCTCTTACAGCTTTTAATATTCATTCTCTGCTTTGTGCATCTAGTTTTTTGATAATAATGTGACAAGAATATTTTATTTTCTGATCCCATATATTTGGTGTTCTATAGACTTCTTGTACCTTTATGGCTATCTTTTTCTTTAGGTTGGGAAAGTTTTTTATGTATGATTTTGTTGAAGACATTTTTAGGTCCTTTGAACTGGTAATCTTTGTTCTCCTCTTTTCTGATTATTCTTAGATTTCTTCTTTTCATTGTGTCCTGAATTGCCTGGATGCTTTAGGTTAGGAGCTTTGTTTTGTTTTTTATGTTTTGAATTTTCTTTGACAGTTGTGTTAATCTCTTCTACTGTATCTTCTAAACCTGAAATTCTCACTTTATCTCTTGTATTTTGTTGGTAATACTTACATCTGTAATTCCTGACCTCTTTCCTAGGTTTTCCGTTTACAGGTTTGCTTCCATTTTTTTTTTATTCATAGATCAGATAATTTAATAAGCCTGGTATAAGTCAGATGTGTTGTTATCAAATCAAGGATCTCCAGAAACCAGACAAAAATCTTTAAGGAGTAATTATATCACAAGTGGTTTCTTTTATTTTTTTTCATTTTTATTAGGTATTTAGCTCATTTACATTTCCAATGCTATAACAAATGTCCCCCATACCCACCTCCCCCCCACTCCCCTACCCACCCACTCCCCCTTTTTGTCCCTGGCATTCCCCTGTATTAGGGCATATAAAGTTTGCAAATCCAATGGGCCTCTCTTTGCAGTGATGGCCGACTAGGCCATCTTTTGATACATATGCAGCTAGAGACAAGAGCTCCGGGATACTGCTTACTTCATATTGTTGTTCCACCTATAGGGTTGCAGTTCCCTTTAGTTCCTTGGGTGCTTTCTCTAGTTCCTCAATTGGGGGCCCTGTGGTTCATTCAATAGCTGACTGTGAGCATCCACTTCTGTGTTTGCTAGGCCCTGGCATAGTCTCACAAGAGACAACTATATCTGGGTCCTTTCAGCAAAATCTTGCTAGTGTATGCAATGGTGTCAGCGTTTGGAAGCTGATCATGGGATGGATCTCTGGATATGGCAATCACTAGATTGTCCAACCTTTCGTCACACTTCCAAATTTTGTCTCTGTAACTCCTTCCATGGGTGTTTTGTTTCCTATTCTAAGAAGGGGCAAAGTGTCCATACTTTGGTCTTCGTTCTCTTGTGTTTAATGTGTTTAGCAAATTGTATCTTATATCTTGGGCATCCTAAGTTTCTGGGCTAATATCCACTTATCAGTGAGTACATATTGTGTGAGTTCCTTTGTGGTTGTGTTACCTCACTCAGGATGATGCCCTCCAGGTCCATCCATTTGGCTAGGAATTTCATAAATTCATTCTTTTTAATAGCTGAGTAGTACTCCTTGTGTAAATTTACCACATTTTCTGTATCCATTCCTCTGTTGAGGGGCATCTGGGTTCTTTCCAGCTTCTGGCTATTATAAATAAGGCTGCTATGAACATAGTGGAGCATGTGTCCTTCTTACCAGTTGGGGCATCTTCTGGATATATGCCCAGGAGAGGTATTGCTGTATCTTCCGGTAGTACTATGTCCAATTTTCTGAGGAACCGCCAGACTGATTTCCAGAGTGGTTGTACAAGCTTGGAATCCCAACAACAATGGAGGAGTGTTCCTCTTTCTCCACATCCACTCCAGCATCTGCTGTCACCTGAATTTTTGATCTTAGCCATTCTGACTGGTGTGAGGTGGAATCTCAGGGTTGTTTTGATTTGCATTTCCCTGATGATTAAGGATGTTGAACATTTTTTCTGGTGCTTCTCTGCCATTCAGTATTCCTGGGGTGAAAAATCTTTGTTCAGTTCTGAGCCCCATTTTTAATGGGGTTATTTGATTTTATGGAGTCTACCTTCATGAGAGGAGAAAGTAGGGAAAAACCTCGAAGATATGGGTACAGGGGGAAAATTCCTGAATAGAACAGCAATGGCTTGTGCTGTAAGATCGAGAATCAATAAATGGGACCTCATAAAATTGCAAAGCTTCTGCAAGGCTAAAGACACCTTCAATAAGACAAAAAGACCACCAACAGATTGGGAAAGGATCTTTACCTATCCTAAATCAGATAGGAGACTAATATCCAACATATATAAAGAACTCAAGAAGGTGGACTTCAGAAAATCAAATAACCCCATTAAAAAAATGGGGCTCAGAACTGAACAAAGAATTCTCACCCAAGGAATACCGAATGGCTGAGAAGCACCTGAAAAAATGTTCAAAATCCTTAATCATCAGGGAAATGCAAATCAAAACAACCCTGAGATTCCACCTCACACCAGTCAGAATGGCTAAGATCAAAAATTCAGGTGACAGCAGATGCTGGAGTGGATGTGGATAAAGAGGAACACTCCTCCCTTGTTGGTGGGATTGCAAGCTTGTACAACTATTCAGGAAATCAGTCTGGCGGTTCCTGAGAAAATTGATCATAGGACTACCGGAGGATTCAGCAATACCTCTCCTGGGCATATATCCAGAAGATGACCCAACTGGTAAGAAGGACACATGCTCCACTATGTTCATAGCAGCCTTATTTATAATAGCCAGAAGCTGGAAAGAACCCAGATGTCCCTCAACAGAGGAATGGATACAGAAAATGTGGTACATCTATACAATGGAGTACTCTTCAGCTATTAAAAAGAATGAATTTATGAAATTCCTAGGCAAATGGATGGACCTGGAGGGCATCATCCTGAGTGAGGTAACCCAATCACAAAGGAACTCACACAATATGTACTCACTGATAAGTGGATATTAGTCCAAAACCTAGGATACCCAAGATATAAGATACAATTTGCTAAACATATGAAACTCATGAAAAATGAAGACTGAAGTGTGGACACTATGCCCCTCCTTAGAATTGGGAACAAAACACCCATGGAAGGAGTTACAGAGACAAAGTTTTGAGCTGAGACGAAAGGATGGACCATGTAGAGACTGCCATATCCAGGGATCCACCCCATAATCAGCATCCAAACGCTGACACCATTGCATACACTAGCAAGATTTTGCTGAAAGGACCCAGATGTAGCTGTCTCTTGTGAGACTATGCCGGGGCCTAGCAAACACAGAAGTGGATGCCCACAGTCAGCTAATGGATGGATCACAGGGCTCCCAATGGAGGAGCTAGAGAAAGTACCCAAGGAGCTGAAGGGATCTGCAACCCTATAGGTGGAACAACATTATGAACTAACCAGTACCCCGGAGCTCTTGACTCTAGCTGCATATGTATCAAAAGATGGTCTACTCGGCCATCACTGGAAAGAGAGGCCCATTGGACATGCAAACTTTATATGCCCCAGTACAGTGGAACTCCAGGGCCAAAAAGGGGGAGTGGGTGGGTATGGGGGACTTTTGGTATAGCATTGGAAATGTAAATGAGCTAAATACCTAATAAAAAATGGAAAAAAAATTCTGGTGTAATTCTGATAGGTCTACCTTTGTATATTACTTGGCCTTTTTCTCTTACAGCTTTTAATATTCATTCTCTGCTTTGTGCATCTAGGTTTTTGATAATAATGTGACAAGAATATTTTATTTTCTGATCCCATATATTGGGTGTTCTATAGACTTCTTGTACCTTTATGGCTATCTTTTTCTTTAGGTTGGGAAAGTTTTTTATGTATGATTTTGTTGAAGACATTTTTAGGTCCTTTGAACTGGTAATCTTTGTTCTCCTCTTTTCTGATTATTCTTAGATTTCTTCTTTTCATTGTGTCCTGAATTGCCTGGATGCTTTAGGTTAGGAGCTTTGTTTTGTTTTTTATGTTTTGAATTTTCTTTGACAGTTGTGTTAATCTCTTCTACTGTATCTTCTAAACCTGAAATTCTCACTTTATCTCTTGTATTTTGTTGGTAATACTTACATCTGTAATTCCTGACCTCATTCCTAGGTTTTCCGTTTACAGGTTTGCTTCCATTTGTGTTTTTTTTTTTTATTCATAGATCAGATAATTTAATAAGCCTGGTATAAGTCAGATGTGTTGTTATCAAATCAAGGATCTCCAGAAACCAGACAAAAATCTTTAAGGAGTAATTATATCACAAGTGGTTTCTTTTTTTTTTCATTTTTATTAGGTATTTAGCTCATTTACATTTCCAATGCTATAACAAATGTCCCCCATACCCACCTCCCCCCCACTCCCCTACCCACCCACTCCCCCTTTTTGTCCCTGGCATTCCCCTGTATTAGGGCATATAAAGTTTGCAAATCCAATGGGCCTCTCTTTGCAGTGATGGCCGACTAGGCCATCTTTTGATACATATGCAGCTAGAGACAAGAGCTCCGGGATACTGCTTACTTCATATTGTTGTTCCACCTATAGGGTTGCAGTTCCCTTTAGTTCCTTGGGTGCTTTCTCTAGTTCCTCAATTGGGGGCCCTGTGGTTCATTCAATAGCTGACTGTGAGCATCCACTTCTGTGTTTGCTAGGCCCTGGCATAGTCTCACAAGAGACAACTATATCTGGGTCCTTTCAGCAAAATCTTGCTAGTGTATGCAATGGTGTCAGCGTTTGGAAGCTGATCATGGGATGGATCTCTGGATATGGCAATCACTAGATTGTCCAACCTTTCGTCACACTTCCAAATTTTGTCTCTGTAACTCCTTCCATGGGTGTTTTGTTTCCTATTCTAAGAAGGGGCAAAGTATCCACACTTTGGTCTTCGTTCTCTTGAGTTTAATGTGTTTAGCAAATTGTATCTTATATCTTGGGTATCCTAAGTTTCTGGGCTAATATCCACTTATCAGTGAGTACATATTGTGTGAGTTCCTTTGTGGTTGTGTTACCTCACTCAGGATGATGCCCTCCAGGTCCATCCATTTGGCTAGGAATTTCATAAATTCATTCTTTTTAATAGCTGAGTAGTACTCCTTGTGTAAATTTACCACATTTTCTGTATCCATTCCTCTGTTGAGGGGCATCTGGGTTCTTTCCAGCTTCTGGCTATTATAAATAAGGCTGCTATGAACATAGTGGAGCATGTGTCCTTCTTACCAGTTGGGGCATCTTCTGGATATATGCCCAGGAGAGGTATTGCTGTATCTTCCGGTATTACTATGTCCAATTTTCTGAGGAACCGCCAGACTGATTTCCAGAGTGGTTGTACAAGCTTGGAATCCCAACAACAATGGAGGAGTGTTCCTCTTTCTCCACATCCACTCCAGCATCTGCTGTCACCTGAATTTTTGATCTTAGCCATTCTGACTGGTGTGAGGTGGAATCTCAGGGTTGTTTTGATTTGCATTTCCCTGATGATTAAGGATGTTGAACATTTTTTCAGGTGCTTCTCTGCCATTCAGTATTCCTGGGGTGAAAAATCTTTGTTCAGTTCTGAGCCCCATTTTTAATGGGGTTATTTGATTTTATGGAGTCTACCTTCATGAGAGGAGAAAGTAGGGAAAAACCTCGAAGATATGGGTACAGGGGGAAAATTCCTGAATAGAACAGCAATGGCTTGTGCTGTAAGATCGAGAATCAATAAATGGGACCTCATAAAATTGCAAAGCTTCTGCAAGGCTAAAGACACCTTCAATAAGACAAAAAGACCACCAACAGATTGGGAAAGTATCTTTACCTATCCCAAATCGGACAGGGGACTAATATTCTTTATTGTTTCTACTTCCACTTTTAGCTCTTCCATTGCTTTAGAAAATTCCTTCACCTGTTTACATGTTTTCCTGTGTTTCTTTCAGTGAGCTATTGATATACTCTTTAAAGGACTCTGTTATCTTCATGAGATAAGATTTTAGGACAGACTCCTAATTTTCTGGTGTGTTGGTATATTCAGGACTTGCTGTGGTGGGAGAACAGTGTTCTGATGATGCCCATGTGTTTTGGCTTTTGTTGCTTATGGTCTTGCACGTGCCTTTTGCCATTTGGATATTCCTGGTGTTTGTTGGTCTGGGTGACTGTATGGAGTCTGCCTCTTTTTTCCCTGAGTTGCTTCAGGTATCCCAGTAGGCCTGAGGCCCTGACTATATCAGACCACCTGTGGGGCTTTCCAACTGGGGGCTCTTTACAGGGGCAGAGAAGCTGCTGATCTGTTTCCCTGGCTACAATAGATCTCCTGGGAGGCTTTCAGACAACTGCTCTGAGTGCAGTGGGTCCTCTAGGATGGATCAGGATAAGGAATCTTCGCAGGAGCAGACCATCTAGGGGTCTGCCCCAGCATCAAGGACCTGGAAGAAGGGGTGGAGGGGACAGCCGGGGAGTGGTATTCTAGAGGGCAGGGTTTTAGTGGGTGATGGGTCCACAGTCCACCAGGTTCCTAGGAGCAGCTCTGAGACTCAGGGTAAGGTAGGGTTGGGTGGGTTGGTGTGACATGTGGGGTTTCTTACCAACTGCTCTGAGTACAGTGGGTCCTCTAGGATGGAATATCGAGTCTTCACAAGAGCAGACCAGCTAGGGGTGTGCCCCAGCAACCAGGACCAGGAGGAAGCTCTGTACCCCATTTTTAAATCGGATTATTTGGTTCTCTGGGGTCTAAATTCTTGAAATCTTTGTATATATTGGATTTTATCCTTCTGGAGGATATAGGGCTAGTAAAGATCTTTTCCAAATCTGTAGGTTGCCATTTTGTCCTAATGACAGTGTCCTTTGCATTATGGAAGCTTTGCAATTTTATGAGGTCCCACTTGTCAGTTGTTGATCTTAGATCATAATCCATTGGTGTTCTGCTCAGGAAGTATTCCTCTGTGTCCATGTTTTCAAAGATACATTCCTCCTTTTCTTCTATTAGATTCAGTGTATATGGTTTTATGTGAAGATCCTTGGATTTGAGCTTTGTACAATGAGATAAATATGATTAATTTGCATTCTTCTACATGCAGAACTCCAGTTGGACCAGTACCATTTGTTGAAGATGTTTTGGATTTTGTTGTTGTTGTTTTCTTTTTTTTTTCCACTGTATGGTTTTGTCTCTCTCTTAAATGTCAAGAATCCAGA
Source organism: Mus musculus (assembly GCF_000001635.26). Lineage (NCBI taxonomy): Eukaryota > Metazoa > Chordata > Mammalia > Rodentia > Muridae > Mus > Mus musculus. The sequence continues at coordinate 92,103,771 of NC_000080.6, forward strand.
GATATGTGGTTTATTTCTGTGTCTTACATTTTATTCCATTAATCAACATATCGGTCTCTGTACCAATACCATTAGGATGTTTTTTAAATCACTATTGTTCTATATTACAGCTTGAGGTCAGGGACAGTGTTTTTCCTGGAAGTTTGTTTGTGTGTTTAGTTGGTTGGCTTTCCCAAAGCTCCAAATACTCAAGATGCAATTCACAGACAACATTAAGCTCAAGAAGAATGAAGACCAAAGTGTGGGTGCTTCAGTCCTTCTTTGAAGGGAAACAAAATACTCCCAGGAACAAATATAGAGATAAAGTGTAGAACAGAGACTGAAGGAAAGACCCATCCAGGGACTGTCCTACCTGGGGATCCATCCCATATACAGTTACCAAACCCAGACACTATTGTGGATGCCAAGAAGTGCATGCTGAAAGGAGCCTGATATGGCTGTCTCCTGAGAGGCCCTGCCAGAGCCTTACAAATTCAGAGGCAGATGCTCACAGCTAATCATTGGACTGAGCATGGGGTCTCCAATAGAGAAGTTAGAGAAAGGACTGAAGAAGCTGAAGGGGTTTGCAAACCCATATGAGGAATAACAATATCAACCAACCAGAGCCCCCTCCCTTAGAGCTCCCTGGGCAGAAGTTATCAACCAAGGAGTACACATGGCTCCAGCTGCATATGTAGCAGAAGCAGGAAAAGAAAGGATGGGATAGGGGGTTTCAGGGAGGGGGGAAACCAGGAAAGGGGATAACATTTGAAATGTAAATAAATAAAATATACAATAGAAAAGGAAAAAAATCAACATGATGAAACCTTTAAAGCACACACACACACAAAGAGAATCCTTTTCCATTACCCTGTTTTTTGAAAAGTCTCCTTGGTATAGTTTTCTCAATTCTTCTCTGTCCTTCTGCATTGTCCTATGTCTTATTCCCTATTTAAGGTCATCTGACATTATCTTATTCCTATCATGTATATCTTGTATAGCACAACTTTCAATAATATTTGAAGTAAGGTAAATTAAAGCTTAATCTTTTATCTGAAATGAAATATTGTTCACCAAATGTAAGCTTATATGAAAGTAGGTGTTAGGCTCTGTGAGGCTTGGTCCTGCAACCCTGGCTATGAACAAAGAGAGAATGAAAAAGCACATATATGTACACACACGTACACACAAACACACCCTACAGTGTGGAAGAGATAAGGTAGAATTCTCCATAGCTACAACTACAACCTTCTACCTCAGGGTTTTTATTAGGCACAGTAAGGGAGAGGGTAACATAGTCCAGGCAAAAGGTTTCTGTCATTGAGGGGTCTTAGGATACAATCATCCCGGTTTGGAAGAAGTCACAGTTCATAATCTTTCCATACACCCATCACTTGTCCATAAAAAACAATTCAGACTCCTTAAAAAAATGGTGGCATTTCTTTTAAGTTTGTCCTAAATGAACAACATGTTTGCCAATTCCCCATGAGCCAATTGATCTTAGAGTCCTTGTGAAGTCATACTGATTTCAAACTATATATCTGCTGAGGTCTTCATTCACTTACTCAAGGCATCCTCTGCTCTCTTTAAAAGACATTATTAAAATTTATTTTATTCATTTTTATCACTATATTTATAAAGGAAGTCATTTTTTATATGTGTGTAAATATTTTAGGTTAAAATAACACTGCCCCAAACAGAAGCTTAGACATGTAAAAAATAAATAAATAAAAAATTCCTTTCTAACACACTGACACCTAAACCCTGAGCCTTCCTAGACTTTCTTAGAGGAGTCTACAATGGACTTCATTTTACCTATGTGTTCCTTGAACAATCTTATCCAAACAATTTAGTTATAATGATAGTCTGGTTAATTTTAGTGTGGGGTGTTCTGTTATTTGCAATGTTTTAATAAAAAAAGTTTCAAAATCAAAATTAAAGTTGTAGATTATATACATTTTATCAATAAATTTTTCTGATGAATAATATTCCTTTAAAACTATTGTGTTATAATTCAAGCATGGACCATATTTTCAAGAATCTCAGGCAGTAAAGTCATTGTGGTCACTTATTATAAGTTAAGAATCAGAAAGGAACTGTAAGAGAAAGCTTAAAAATTTTGAATCCTGACATTAAAATCCTAAGAGCTCTTATTTGCACATCCACACAGTTAAGTGCAACTTTCTTCAAAATCAATGCCACTCCGTCCCCTTGGCAGACAATTTAATGTGTTTCACTTAGCTATCTTCTGGAGTGGAATGGCTGCTACATCACCTTTACTCTTTCCAGCAAAACAAAACTGTAAACACACACACACACACACACACACACACACACACACACAAAATTAACTTCCTTGCTTATTCATAGGTGCAGATAATGAAAAGGGGTAGAAACTGAAAATACTGCCTGTAAAGTTCTTAGGAAGAGAGGGGATCTTAGATGTTCCAATTAGAAGACTGCTTCTGATTTATAATATCTTTCTTCAAAAAGCAAAAATTTCGCATTTAACAAGCAAGAGAGAGCTTTAAAATTATAACTGAAAGCAGTCAAAGTATCCATACTATCAAGCACACTCTAGTTATTTTGGATCATCAACATTTTTTTATTCAATCCTATATTTGTATATCGGGATACATCTCAGGAATGGAAGATGAATCAGCTTTGGATAATTCTTTGCAATCAGGCATGATATTTTTATTTATTTATTTATTTATTTATTTATTTATTTATTTATTTATTTATTTATATTTAAGAAACTGTTCTAGTTAACTTTTCTGTCACTGTGAGAAAATATTCTTACCAAACAAATTAGGACAGGCAATGGTTATTTGGCTGACATCTCTTAATTTTTCTGTAACTGTATACAGTTACTATTGTAACATGAAAATTGAAAAATACATTTAATATTTTGATTCCCAGTTGTGCATGTGACAAATGTTATAGTTTCTAAACTGAGGACGCTTAAGAATTCTCAGCTTATTTTAAAACATTTACAACAACTGAAGGTGAGCTCATTAATGCAAATGTATTTTTCATCTTCTATATGACCTGGATATAACCAGGTTGAACTCTCCTTTCATATTTTTTGTGGCAAATCCTACACTTGTAGAAATCCAGATCATTGAAGGATAAAGGATAAGCAAAATAATTTAAGCCATTATTCCTTCTGGAAGAATATTTTCCTAAATTATTTTAATCCTACTGGTAACATTACTAATATCAATAAACACAGCTCCTCAAAATAAAAAGTCTAAAGAAGGGTTCAATAGTGATTTGCTGTTAATCATACCTCCACTGGTGACTGATATGTTTTGACTAGGTTGGTACTTTACCAGATATGGATGGTAAACTCAGAAAACATGATTAATCAGAGTTAATGAGCATAGGAAAAAATATAGAACCAAGGATGGTGTACATTCAATGCCTGTTATATAAGTGAACACATCGAATATACACTATTGGGCTGTTTACATAAGAGATTTGTGCAGAGGAATTTTAACCAAGTAAGATGGCTGCTCTGACAGGGCATCACATCCAAAGAACTTCTGGGTCTATGTGATCCAGCTGTAATGCAGATATACCCTGGATTACAGTCTTATCTAGCAAAATTACAGACATGCTCTTAGTATATGCTCCTAATCCCCCCAAAAAATGAAAGTAAGGAAGCAGCCATGTTTGAAAGTGAGTCTAAATTCATACACATATTTGACAGAAAGATTCAGACATAGGAGAGGCCCTCTTCTCTCAAGAGGAGACTGAAGAAAAAGAAGTGCAATAACAGAGCAGTGAAGACAGGGGGAGACAGAGAGACAGAGACAAAGAGAGACACAGAGAGGCAGAGACAGAGAAATTTTAGAGAGACAGGTCATATGTGAATAGGAGCTAGAAGATTAGATCAGATTCAGAGTTAGTTTGAGACCATCAGAGCAATTCAGTCAGAAGGCAAGAAAAAAGTTTGAGTCAGTCAGTTTGGAGAGGAGTTTGAGGCAGAACAGCTGAGTTATACCAACTAGCCAGAGTTCAGAAAGAGCTAGAAAAGGTAAAATATTTCAAAAATAAGCCTCTGTCATACACAACAATTATATCTGGCCACTAAAAATTACATTTATGGAATTATATAGCCTATACTTTGCAAGAGAAAATAAAAAGAGATTACTGAATTCATGGTGGTTCATTGGGTAAAGAATCTTGGCGAACTAAGTTTTAAAACTGACATCCCTTAGACCTGCATTCTGCAAGCTGTTTTTCATTCTCTCTGTATTTGGGCAAACTCCAGTGTCAACCTTTACAAAAGGGAAAAAATGGCTCACACATTGATTTTGAAGAAAAGTATCTTTTTAAAATGTTTTTATTTTTTTTACTTTTATTTTCAGTCATATTTTTCTGTCCCCTTTTGTTCATCATTGTCTGAGTTCTATAGGGAGTTATAAGCTTCACAGTGTCTAGTATTGTAGTTTTCCCCCAAAATCGTACACACAGCCTTATCTCGTGTGTGTGTGTGTGTGTGTGTGTGTGTGTGTGTGTGTGTGTGTGTGTGTGTGTATAAGCATGGCTGGAGAAGAATACATATGCCCGGGAAGACATAGACGTAATACCTCCTGTTTAACTATGCTTCTGTTTAGCTTAATATACATTTTTCTAATGATGTTTCATGATTATTTATTAATTACACACATACAAACACTCAGGTACACATGCACTCACAACATGTGTGCACACACAAATTCACTTGTGAATGTGCATGCACAGTCATGCATGCCTACATAACTCTAGGAGAGGCTGAGAATAGTTCAGACAACCTTCCAACCAGTAAATACTGCAGGAATCATGGTACTATGGAAACCATTATAAGTACAGAGACAGAACTTTCAGAGTGAATATACTAGGGATCATATGAATAATTTCTTGGTATTTGTGATCCTATAGTTTCTAATTTCATATTTTACCAGTACCTAAAAGCTGCTTTTGTTCGCTAAATTAAAGTCACTTAGTAGAAGTAAGTTTAAGTTCACATACAGAGTTCCCTAAAGTTCTACAATAGAGTTGTACTGGATTTTACCCCGACACACAGGTTCCAAAAAGATCGAAGTGTAGGGGCAGATGACATGCTGTAGGAAACTCTGCTTCAGACATTGACTGAACAGTGTTGGGATTCTAACTCCAGCACATATTGGACGTGGGTTAAAGAAGTCACTTAGCTATTGCTGAACTTACTCTTTCTGTTGTAAAGATAAAAATAAAAGAATGAAAACAAAATATATCCAGCCATAATAAAATATATGAGAACTTAAGACTGTGTGTGCTATATTTCTTTCCCCAGTAACATCATTCTTATTTTCTAATTTAATGGCTTCTTGAACCATAAATAGCAATCTATAGTACACTCAATTTTAAGCACTCAGTTTATTACTGTCATTTTATTTTGAGGTATAGATTTTTCCTAATTCTGTCCTAACATATGCTCAAAATATTCTTTCCTTAGATCCCAGGTTTAATTTTTTAAAATTCTCCAGTTTAATTTTAAAAGTTTTTTTTTGCATATAACCATGCAACACAAATGGATATTTAAGAAATGTAATGTTTAGGATGTTACAAATGTAAAGAAGGCTGAGGATTACCAAGAAATCACTAAAAGAAGTAAAAATATAACCCTATGAAAGAAAAAAAAAGGAATTCACTTGGGGAGGTAAATCAAGTGTACAAATGGCCTCCAAATGTTTAGGTAATTGTTCTCAACTACTGAGTATGTGAGTGCATACTTTTCCACTTCCCTCTAAGATACAGCTATTTTCAGCTAAAAGACTTATGTCTATAATCTTACCACACAAAATAAAATCACTCATTCTGTTTATCTCTCCCTAGGGGACTTTTAATATTGCTTTTACAGGTAGCAATGTTCATCCTCCATCAAAATACAGACAGCCATATTTATCTCAACCATCATCATACAAAGGTTTCCATGGATACGGAAAATTATTTTTCTGGATTTTTTTTCACACATCCATTACCACTAGAGAACTAGAAGATTGGGGCCAGTAGCAGATTTAGAATGCCTTTCCAGATCACAATGGCATCCCCTAACTTTCCTGTCTGCTTGATAGTGAAATTATAAAGGCTGCTGTTTGCTTCCTTTTGCATTTGAGCATTGGATTTTGAAGTGGTCTTGAAACTTTCTCTGAATTTTGCCATCTGTTCAGTTATAGCTTTATTTTAGGATATTTACAACTCTCAATTGCCTCGCTGAGAAAGTCTTTGAGTATATGATAAACTCAAACTGCTTTTCTTCAGTGATTCTAAGGTGGTGATGTTTCATTCTGAAATCCATAGTAATATTAAATCATATCCTATGCTACTCTTTCATATCTTTAATTCATCATTGCATGTAACTGCTATCATTCTCAACCAATTATCCATCTGCTCACTCCCATTCAGCTCCTCTCTTGCTCAAGTCTGTATTCATCAATTAGTTGACCCACATCTTATTTTACTAAGATATTTAAAATCTTTGTAGCTGTTTCTGCATTAATATCGGCTAGGAGAGTTAAGAAATATAAGCCATTGCCCAAATGACGAGTGATGTGCTTGCTTTGTTTAAAGAGTCTATATGATAATGATTTCAGTTTCATGTGAAAGTTTCTAGTTACTAAATCCTTTCAGTATGATTATATGAGAAGTCAAACAAAATGAGCAGTTTCTGTGTGGATAGTTAAAAGGGAATTTTCTTTATCAAGGAATTACATCAATGGATTGTGTGAAAACTTTGAGAATTGAACACCAAGGGAAGTTGAAGTTATTCTCATAAAGAAGAGACTGATGTGTGAGCTGAGAAAAGAGACTGACTTTCAACGAGGTGAGAAGGGAGAATGAAAAGCCTTTTCCTGGAGAGAGCAACATGTCCAAAAGCCATGGGGTTGAAAGAATTTTGTTGTTGTAGTTGTCATTGTCATGGTTGTCCTTGTTGTTGTTGATTTTAGTTAATTTTGGCTGGAGAATGACACATGAAAGAAACACATTGTTCAGGAACCACATTAAACATTTGCCATGTTTATGTGAAACAGGACGTTGATAAAGGACAGGTTAGATTTTGAAGCATTATATACTCCCATGATATTTAAAACAAGGAAAACTTAGTGCTGTAATAAGATATATGCAGTTTATGGTTAAGTGTGGGTGCTTAAAGTATAAAGTTTGAATCTTTGTGACAATGATACACTTCCATCAAAACAGAGGATAATTTTACTTAAAAATTTGCTTTCTTGCAGTGAACACTCATGTCACTGCAAATCTAGGCATTTTCTGATTTGGTTTCTTTCCACAATAAACTTACTTCATATTTTAAGGCTTTTATATAAATTGGAAAATATAGTCAGTGCTTTTATAAACCTGACTTCTTTCATTTAGTGTATTTCTGAGACTCAGACTTTCACTATGCAAATCAATAACCCATAAGTTCTTTTATTGCTGAGTAGTATTTTATTGTATGAATAAAATATAATTTGTATATCAATTCACTTCCTCATAGGCATTCGGGTTGTTCCTGGTTCAGGGTGCTTATGAATAAATATGCTATAAATATTGGAGTTCAAATATATTTTTAGACATTCATTTTCATTTCTTGAAATCAAAGCCTCTGAGTGGTATGGAAGAATGCCTCTTTGCCATCTTGTTCTACAAAACTCTGAACTGAGTTGTTTATTTAAAATAAGAAGAGTTATATCATTCAAAAATATTTTAATATATTAGCAATGTATAGTATGATTGAATTCTTTTAATTGTCATAAAATCTAACATTGTCATTCAGTCATTTGCAACACACACACACACACACACACACACACACACACACACACACACATACACACACACATTTAGAGCTTAGTACTAAATAAACCTCATCCAGGAGTCCTCTGACATCCCTCCCTTCTATTGCAGCTATTTTTTAATTTGTTTTTGTTTGTCAACTTTCCTTGAATTGCATTTCAAACTATCAATCTTCCATCTGTATAATATAATGTTTCTCTCAATATATTTTCTTCACAATGTACTTCATTGGTTTCAATTGGGTTTATAATGTGATATCTACCTGAATTAAAGCTCCAGAATAGGAAAGATATTATATGATGTTTACTGTTCTGGTTTGTTTGCTTGCAACATTTTTTAGCCTTTGGTTATTTCTTGAGAAAATGTGGTAAGTCTATGAAGTGAACACATGTTGATTTGAAGCAATTATTTAACTACAGTGATTAAAGGGATCATGATACACTTAGATATTGTTAATAATTATCTTTACTTTTCTTTCATATATTCATATCCTCCCTGTGGTATGGACCACTTTGTATAAACCTTGCTGTCTACCTTGTACTATTTTATTTGATGTTCTGAGATATATGTGAATATGGTTGCTTAGAAGCCGGCTACATCTCCCTGGCACCTTTGCTGTTAGACATAACTATGTTGCCACGTTTTAGGTAGTGAAATGTGAGCGTATTTCAAAAGACATGTTACATACAGAAGACCTTTTATTTTACGCCCTCTAGATATATCTTCACTTAAATGGATTTGAAATATTTGTCAGAGGTATATGTAAAGCGTAATGAAATTGGACTCTTGGTCTGATTTCCCATAGGTGTGCAAGGATGAGAAACTTTTTACCTCCCCCAAATATTATACTAAAGTGTGATATAACCAATTCTGCTTTGTGCAAGTTTCATTGTTTTTCCCCCAAATGGTTGATTAATAGTTTAAATGACATATAAGAGGACTTTTTTGATGACTTTCCAAGATCGCCATTCTTCTTCCCTGATTTCTCTTAGAAATATTTGAATTTCACTCTTATTTGTGGCAACTATAAACCAAATGCCAGTTCTCATTAAAGATTGAATCATTTTCAATGCTCTAGATGCTGTCCTAAACCGGGTGGACATCATTTCTGAATCCTTCTTATCCATGGATATCTGGTTTGTTAATATTTTGCTTAAGTGTCATCTATGTATTTAAAACACACGTTTATAAAACTTACCTCCTTCACCAAAATTTACTTGCATGTCCACAAGAATTATATACCATGATTTTTCTCTCTGCATCCCAAATTTCATGAGAAATGAAGCAGCATCCTTCTATGGCCTCTACATCAGATCCTGCCTTCAGGTCACTGCCCGATCTGGGTTTCTGTTCTGATTTCCTTTGGTGATGATCAGCAATGTGGAAGTGTAAGCCAAATAAGTTAACTTCCTAACAACTTGTTTATGGTCATGGTATCACATTGTGGCAATTGAAACCCTCTCTAAGACACCAAATGACAAACTTGAGACAAAAAAATGTGGCATGTTCACTGATTTTTTTCTCACCTCAGGAAAATATTGTCACTGGTGACAATAATTAAACTAATTAGAAACTTTGTGTCTCTATATAATTAATGCGCTGTATAACGATTATGAAATCTAAGGAAATGCCCAATTTCGGAGCATGCTGTTTTTTACTAATGATCTGTAGTTCAGTCATAACATCTGTTTCTCAGTTAACCACAGATTACCAACTAGTTGGACATTGTTCAAATAAGTCAAATGGCAAGGCACACTTGGTACAGATGATTGTGGTTTTTTTCTTTAACATTTTTATCTGTACATATCAGAACATAGATGGGGCACTCTTGGAACCTCTCTGGTTTCAAGAAATTCCCAATTTGATGACTGATTGCTACTTTAATCCATGATGTATGTTAGTTGTCTATTGTTTTTTGTTTTTGTTTTTAGTGAAAAATGAGTAGACAAACATTCAATTATTAATTATAAAAATTTGCATATATACAGATGGGTATGTAGATTGAAGGAAAGGGTATCCAGAGACTTCCCCACCTGGGGACCCATCCCATATACAGTTACCAAATCCAGACACTATTGCAGATGCTAAGAAGTGCTTGCTGACAGGAGCCTGATATAGCTGCCTTCTGAGAGGCTTTGCCAGTGCCTGACAAATAGAGAGGTGGATGCTCACAGCCAACCATTAGACTGAGCACAGGGTCCCCCAATGGAGGAATTAGAGAAAGGACTGAAGGAGCTGAGGGGTTTACAACCCCATTGGAAAAGCAATAATAGCACCAACCTCACCCTCCTAGAGTTACCAGGGACTAAACCACCAACCAAGGAGTACACATGGAGGGACCCATGACTTCAGCTGTACATGTAGCAGAGGGTGGCCTTGTCAGGCATCAGTAGGAAAAGAGGCCCTTGGTCCTGTCAAGGCTCAATGCCTCAGTGTAGGGGAAAGCCAGGGTAGGGGAGGCAGAAGTGGGTGGGTGTGTAGCAGAGTACGCTCATAGAAGGAGGGGAAGAGGGATGGGATAGAGGATTTCCAGGAGAAGAGATCAGGAAAGAGGATAACATTTGAAATGTCAACAAAGAAAATATCTAATAAAAAAAAAAAGAAAAAAAGAAAAGAAAAAATAAATACATGAGTTGTAACAGCCTGGTTCAAATTTCATTATATTGATCCTACATTGATTTTTATCTTATTATTTTGTAATTTTGCTGGGATTCTTTTTTTTAAATCTTTTTTTATTGGATATTTTCTTTATTTATATTTCAAATGCCCCCTTTACTGGTTCCCTGCACCTCTGGAAGCCCCTTATCCCATCTACTTTCCCCTGCTTCTATTAGGGTGTTCCGCCACCTACCCACTCCTGCCTCCCTGTCCTCGAATTCCCCTATAATGGGTTACCCAGCCTTTACAGGACCAAGGGCTTCTCCTCCCATTGCCCAACCAGAGCATCCTCTGCTACCTATGCAGCTAGAGCCGTGGGTCTCACCATGTGTACTCTTTGGTTGGTAGTTTAGTCCCAGGGACCTCTGGAGAGTCTGGTTAGTTGATATTATTACCATTGATATTATTATTATTATTATTATTAGCTACTTCAGTCCTTTCTCTAACTCCTCTGTTGGTGACCGCATTGGGGACCCAGTGCTCAGTCCAATGGTTGGCTGTGAGCATCCATCTCTGTATTTGTCAGGCTCTGGCAGAGTCTCTCAGGAGACAGCTATATCAGGCTCCTGTCAGCATGCACTTCTTGGCATTCTGAGCTTGGTGACTATATGGGATGGATCCCCAGGTGGGACAATCTCTAAATGGCCTTTCTTTCCTTCAGTCTCTGCTCTATAGTTTGTCTTCATATTTGCTCCTATGTGTATTTGGTTTCCCTTTCTAAAAAGTACTAAAGCACACACATTTTGGTCTTCCTTCTTCTTGAGCTTCATTTGGTCTGTGAATTGTATCTTGGGTATTCCAAGATTTGGGCCTAATATCCACTTACCAGTGACTGCATACCATGTATGTTCTTTTGTAATTGTGTTACATTACTTATTTTAAAAGGGAATATTGTCTGTAGATGAAGTCCTATTTTTCTTACTTATCAAAGTATGAGTATTTTATTTAATTAATATTTAATTAATATTGATTAAAATGATTTAATGGGAATACTAATGAAAGTAAGCTTAAAGAAATCATGATCCTAGAGAACATTCATTTTCTAGAGAAATTTAGAAAGGCATGACCAGTAACTTCAAGTTCGTTCTGTCATCAGTATGTTGAAGGAAGCAAGAACAAGAAATAAGACTTCAGAGTTCTGAGAAGTAATCGCAGTGACATTTGAAAATATTCCCAAAATATTAATATCTAGATTGTGGAAGGAGTCAGAGACAGTTAGTGGACTCATTAAACTTCATTGTGCAGAGGGGACCAGAAATGAAGAAGTAGTAAACAGGACAAGGATGCTTTAGAACTGAGCTATCACATTGTTTGAATTTCAGTTCAGTGTAATTAAATTTCTAAAGCAAACAACAACAAAAAACTTTTAAAAAGAAGGGGAAAGAGGAACAGAAAGTACCATATATAGAGTTAGATGATTTCAGAAGACCACATGTGAAAGGGAAGATGTAGAGAACACGGATGGCAATATGCAAAACATGACTAATTATTGAATATGAAAAATGATCCTAGCTGAAAAATCTGATGGATTTTTTTTTTGTTTAGAAGAAAATAAGAGATCTAACATAAGGAAGCACTTACTTATATGGCTGATGATAGGGAAAGTGTGTGTGTGTGTGTGTGTGTGTGTGTGTGTGTGTGTGTGTGCGTGTGTGTGTGTGTGCATGTATGTGCATTAGAGGAGTTAGGGTATAACATTCAGCACTGGCTGATGGAAATGTGCTTGAGAGCCATGAAAGACTTTGTCTCAATTGGCTTTCCTGACTGTGGCTACTAAGTGCTGTGGTCTGAACATTTTTTGGTTTGGCTGGGCAATATATATCCTGAAACTACTCACTAAGTAAATTGGTAATGGGCCCAGAAATTGGAGATGCTGATGGTGCCTGGACTCTATGATGGCTGGGAAACTTCTCACTCATGGGATATATTTAAGTGCATGATGTATACTTGCTAACAGTGACTTTATATTTGAATATATGAATTATAAATGGATCCATACCCTCTGTGGGTGAGCTCAATTCGTGCATGTCTGTATATTATATTTGTGAATTTGTCTGGAACAGCTAAGCTAATTACAGAAATGCACTTAGAAGCCAAGTCTTCAGGTTCATTTCCTGTGGGTGTTTTTATATCTGCAGAGCCCACAACACATAATAGGGCACTAATAAATATAGGTTTATTAAATGAGTGTCTGAATAAAAATCCAGAGGGCAAAGGAGGGTCTCTGCTTAAAAGTATCATCACTCCCTAATCTTTTAATAAGTCATTTTTGCAATGACTCAGGTTACCACATTTGGGAATTTATATTTGAGTTTACAAAAAAGGAAAGTTTTCCAAATAAAGAGGTGGTATCATGAACAAAAACTATCACTACTGTAAGGATATAGCCAAAATAACCCCCACACTATTTTAAGTAAATTTGGCCAATAATATAGTGTGCTGAAAGACAAAAAAAATAGTGTGTGTGTCTGTGTGTATATGTGTGGGTATGTATGTGTTTGTGTGAGTACCTGTGTATTTGATGTGTGTGACTAGGCATGTGACAATGATATTGCATTTGTGTAGAAATCAGAAGACAACCTCTAGCTTGCCACCCACCTTCTAAGTTTGAGATCAATTATTTGCCTTTTGTCCGTTGAATGTGGCAGACTATCAGGCTTTTGGGCTTCTGAGGATCCTCTGTTTTGTCGCTGTCTGAGTGTAAGAGTGGTTGGATTACCCAGGATGGCTACTACATCCAGCTTTTCATGGGTCTCAGAAATCGTAATCCCCATCCTTCTGCTGTATGACTTAACTCATTGAATTCTGACCAAACTCTTAAGTAAGCACTTTCTTTTGAATAATTGAAAACATAACAAGCTCTGTATTAAGAGAAAATAAATGTAACAAGAAGGTTTATTTTTAGTATTTAATAAAGTAGTGTGAATTAAAATTTGGGTAAATATATTAACTTGCTATGTTAATTAAGATGGATTACTGCTTGTTGTTTTCAAGATTCCTTTAAAAATTGAGATATGTGACAACATATAATATTTCTGTATGTTTTATCATAGAATGTATGTTTTATGTAAATGATATGATAAAATCAAATGACTGGGTTTAGAAAATATCTAATATTTAATGTAAGTTCTAAAATAGTTCCTCTCAGTGACAATTAATACAGTATATATCCTCATAAATTGGAAGACATTTACATCATTTAATATAATTTTCAGAGTATAATTAATAGGATGATGAGGAAATAACTATTCTTAATTTTCCAAATATGGAGATAGTTCTAACTTCAGGATTATCACTTATTAATTTCTTCTATGTATACCACTTTTAATAGGGCTCATAATTCATATTCAATTTTATGTTCCACTTCTTTACACCTTATTATAAACAGTTGGGATTGGAGAAAGGACCCTGTGACAAACAGTATGTACTTCTCTCGATGGTTACCCAGTTCAGCAATGAGTATTCATTTTCGATGTTTACAATCATCATACCTCCAGCTTCAGGTGATTTACCATTCTCCTTTAGCCTCTTCTAGGACACACACACACACACACACACATTCCATTTGGAAAATATGTTTATAACAATGTATAAAATAATGCTCTATGATAGCCATACTACTTTGATTGCAAATACTTCGAAGAAAAATTAAATATTTTATAGATTAAATGTTATATTTTATATGCACTTAACATAAATATTATAGTACTCCAACCATTTTCCTAGAAAAGCAAACTTATACTTTTCAAAAGACATCTTTGTTCTATCTAAAGTTAAACAAATAATCAAGTACATAAAATACAAACATATTGCCATAGACTGAGGAGGAGATGGAAAAGGGCAGCTTTCCTTATGCAATATTGACATTCATACTCCCAGATAAGGAATTTCTGACAATGTCTGAAAAAAGTACTTTACTATATTTTAAACTAGCAACTCTTTCACTCAAAATACTTAAGATGATTGACTCTATGCTATGTGCTTTTTACCACAATAAACGCACAGAGAGACACATGCACAAACATAGAATCGATTCTGAAGTATCACAAAATTGATTTTAGATTTCTTTTAACAATGGGGGAGCTGAGTCGCACCCTGTGGCTTCCTCTCTGAGACATTTCTGTTTTATGTATCAGCCAGACTGTCATTGTCCTACATCTGTTATGTTGTAGCAACACTGTTCATTATAATTCTATGTTTGTTCTACCAAAAGGCTCTTTGAGTTCAGTTTTGCCCTGCATCTTGACAGATGAACTCTGGTATCTCTGCACAAAAGTTATTTTTACGCTTTACTTGTGAAACTTAACTGCTTACATGTGCAAAAGGAAACACACTGTTGCATTCTGTCTCCATGCCATTAGAAGAACTTATACCATCTGCAGCCCATCACGTTCTTGGTCAATTATAGATGAACAAAGTCCTAAAACACGGAATGGATAATCTATCAAATATGTCCAAAGGCGAGAGACTTTCAAAAAGCCGTTTCCCAGTCAAGGTACTTGTGCTATTATTTGAACATTTTTTTTCCATTTTATGTCCTTGAGCCTGAAATATTACATGTAAAAATCATTAGCCTCTTGAGGACCTCAATGTGGTCATTTCAGTTTCTTAATTAGGAGGTAAAAGACATTTTTTTAAAAAAAAAATGTGCTGCATTATTTACGGAGTAAAAATCTGTTTCATTGCTGTTTTTTGAGACAAAGACTCAAGTATTTCATGCTGCCCTTAGAGTCTGTGTAGATAAGTGACCCACTTTTTCATCCCTGTGCTCAGTCCACATATCATCAGTTGCTATAGCTACATTATGCAGTACTGATCGTCAAAACAGTTCATCACATATTTTACCTAAGCACTTTACTCAGTTTGTTACATCTCTATCACAAGATTTAATTTTTCCTCTCTTTCATTCCTTTTGTCTTTCTCCTTTCTTTTCTTTTTTCCTTTTTTGAACACAAGGACCTTTTACTAATTGTGACTTCTCTTAAAGAAACTACAACATTAAACCATTATAAAATTAAAGGTAATTGTTTCTTGTGGAAAACTGAGTATATCAAACTAATTCATTAAAATTTATATGCTTTGGATTGATTATTAACAGCATATGACTCCCTTATAGTTTTAAACTGTCATGATGCATATGAGAATGTCTGTATTCATTACTTTTCTGTTATGATACAACTCTATAACAAAAATCAACTTAAGAAAGAAAACTTTAAATTGGATTGTGGTTCTAGATCAGAGGTTCCCAATCTTCCTAATGCCTTTAGTATAGTTCCTCGTATTATGATGATTCCCAACTATACAATTACCATCTGTGCTACTTCATAATTGTAATTTACTGACATTATACTTCATAATGTAAATACCTTACATGCAGTATATTATGTGGCTAGACTCCTGTGCTATATAGTTAGACATCATGATGACAGGACAGCCATGACAGTCAGTAGTGGAAATAGGAAGCTGTGAGATGAGATGATATCTCAACAACAAGTATGAAATAAAGTGTTAACTGGAACTAGGTCCAGCCTATAAACTCTTTGTTTTTTATTATTTGTTTGGTTGGTTGGTTTAATGTTTTTATTAGATATTTTCTTTATTTACATTTTAAATGTTTTCCTCTTTCAAGTTCTCCTCTTCAGAAATCCCCTATCCCATTCACCCTCCCACTGCCTCTATCAGTGTGCTCCCCCACCAACCCATTCCCATCCTCCTGCCCTGGCATTCCCCTACACTGCCCCATTGAAAACCCTCAGGCCCAAGAGCCTCTCCTCCCACTGATGTCCAACAAGTTCTTCCTCTGCCACATATGTGGCCAGCGTCATCAGTTGCTCCATACATATTCTGTGGTTGGTGGTCCAGTCCCCTTGAGCTCCAGGGCATCTGGCCTGTTGACACTGTTGCTCAATCCATTGAGATGCAACCCCCCTCAGCTCCTTCAGTCCCTTCTCAAGTTCCTCCTCTCCCTCTTCTCTCTCCCCTTCTCCCCTCTCCCCGCCTCTCTGCTATTTTATTAAGTCACCTCTCTTACCTGTTCTGTTCTTATGACAGTTTGGCATAGCCTATCTTTGACTCATTCTGTCAAATCCTTCTCTGATTCATCACTTTGGCCCTCAATTAGATGTCATTGTTTGGGTTTAAAGTCATGTGGTGTGTCTGCTTTCCAGCAGATCATAATGTTGAATATGTTTCCTTGCCACAGAGTATTGCTGGCTTAAGTTCCTCTGTAGGAGCAACAGCTGAGGAAAGGGCATCCCAGCCCCTGGGCTGGAGTTTAGGATAGGCAGCTGGATATGCCAAATGTCTGGCCCTGTAATGGATGGGTAGGGACTGAAGGATGCAGGGAGAACTGTTGGTCAGCATCCATTTTGATAGGTTAAATAAGTACCTCAGTCATTTGTCCCAGGTTTGAAACTTACTAGTCAGATTCATCACAGCAATACAACCTACATGATATCAACTTTTGAATTATTAATTTGCTGTTGCTTTGATAAATACCATGAACAAAAGCAACAAAAGGAAGAAAGTTTATTTTGATTTATGTTTTCAAAATGTTAGAATACATGGGAGGGAAGCCTGGCAGCAGGTATGTGAAGCAGAAAGCTGGGAGATTACATCTTCAACTACAAATAAGAAGCAGAACGGGTGAGTGCACCAAGACCATAAACTTGCAATGCCTACCCAGTGACAAGCTTCCTCCTGCAAGGAATCCTACTCCTAAAGGCTCCATAACAACATTCAAAGAATGCACATGGTTGAAATACCTCAGATGATGGCATTATTTTTCTTTTAAACCACCACAATATTACACCATATTTTTTAACCCTTAAATACAAGATTGTCATGCTTTTTTGAAACTGGGAAAATATATTTTGATATAAGAATATATATTGCAATGTTCTTTTTGATAAGAATAGATCACTTTATTAATCAAAGAATGTAGTAATAAGGCAGAAAAGAATTTTCTATGCTTTCATTCCTCTGTACAACAAAACCATTCTGAAGGCAATTGGCAGGTTCTTATTCCTTTCAAACAAAATTCGGGCCAAAGCCCAAAAATCTTACTTTTCTATTCTCTAGTCTGTAACACATGTTTTATCAGTTTGTTTACTCAATTCTTTTCACCAATGGCCTCCTATTGAAATGGTGAATTCTACATTTACTGTAAAACAAGTATGAATTAGACTCCCTCTCCTTTCCTTCAGTTTGTTCAAAATTTCAACAGCAATAAATAAATTAATTAAATATATTTAAAAAGAAAAAAAATAAAAGATTTCCTCTAACTCATACTTTAGTCTTATATAGTTGTATATAACATATAATAATAATATAATATTTCACATATTATACAATTCTACTTCATTATTCTTAATGGGAACGTCTTCATAGATATTTATTGAATAAATATTATGTATTATAATTATAGTCTTTCATTGTCTTATTTTTCTCTTTCATGTTGTTATTTAAATAAATTACTGATAATATTGCTTTGAATTTTCAGGCAATTTATTATTTCAATGATATTGCTATATTGATCTAATATGTAAATACAATGCAATATTGAAATTTACCTCATATATTCATATATTACATTTCTCTATAAACCTCTAAATATAAAAATTTTGGTATAAAATCCAGTCAAAATGTGTCTATTTGTTAATAAAAATATTTTCTACTAAACACCCTGAGAAGAATGAATGTATATCCCAATATTTTATAATTTTGTTAATACTTTAAGTAGACAATCTGTTATGTTTAATATGAAAATATGTCATTGAGCATTTCAATATTCACAAAATCAAGCCATCTTTGAAAACTCCATAGCTTTGGGGGTTTTTGCTGTTGTTGTTGTTGTTGTTGTTGTTTGTGTTTGTTTTTAGAGACAGGGTTTCTTTGTATACCCCTGGCTGTCCTGGAACTCACTCTGTAGACCAGGCTGGCCTCAAATTCAGAAATCTGCCTGCCCCTGCCTGCCAAGTGCTGGGATTAAAGGTATGTACCACCACTACCCGGCAACTCCATAGTTTCATGTTCTATGTATTTTATCTTGAATTTAGGATTCTATAAAATTCCTATGAAAATATATTGTTGTTCTTGTTTGACTACTCTTTCCATATGTGTATGTGTATGATTTCAAATATCCAGAATACATCAGTGTCATATATTAGAAATATGTTCTTCAAAACTTTTAATATTTTTTAATTTTATTTTTCAATTTTTTGATTATTTTATTTATTTACATTTCAAATGTTTTCCCTCTTCCCAGTTTCCATTCCACAAGCCCTCTATCCCTTCTCCCTCCCTCCTGCTTCTATGAGGTTGCTCCACCACCTACCCACCCACTCTTGCCTCAGCACCCTAACATTCCTCTACCCTGGGTCATCAAACCTCCACAAGTCCAAGGGGCTCCACCCCCAGTGATGCCAGACAAGGCAATCCTCTGCTACATATCCAGCTAGAGACAAGGGTACCCCATGCATACTCTTTGGTTGGTGTCTTAGTCCCTGGGAGCTTTTGGGTGTCTGATATATTGATATTGTTGTTCTTCCAATGGAGTTGCAAAGCCCTTCAGCTCCTATAGTCCTTACCCCAACTGCTCCATTGGGATCCCTGCGCTTACTCCAAAGGTTGGCTGTTAGCATCCTCATCTATATTGTACAGGCTCTGGCAGAGACTCCCAGAGGACAGCTATTCCAGGCTCCTGTCAGTAAAATTTTAATCTGTAGGCACTATCATACAACTAATGTATAAATTTTAACTTTCCCATTTAATTCCTTTTAAAATTCTGTGAATTGCCGACTTCTATGACTACTGTATATCTTACAATATATATTCCAGATGTGTTTGGAACTGTCATATTTATACTGGTCTTCATCCCAATAACCATGATCAACTATTCCATTATTCTTAGTTTAAAAATAACCTTATTAAAGTAATATAAAAGTAATGAAAATTTTGTATCTTTGCACAAACAAAAATTTGTGAGGCATTTATATACAAGAATACCCTATGCTTATCTTTTTAAACTGTATTGTATCTGATTTTAATATGCATTCAAGCTGTGGTTTAGAAAGGGTGTATTCATTTTCATTGAAATCTGAGCAATTTGGGAGAATGATGAGATTTCTTCCAGAAACTGTGGAAACACTCAGAACTACAAACATCTAAGTCTGTTGAATAACCTAGGTCTGCATCTTCAGTTTTATTAATGTATTATCAAGTGGATGTAGTCTCTTTAATGTGCATTCATATGATCTATATTAAAACAGCACTCTTCAATTCTCATGCTACCTACTTTTAGATTTTGTTCTTTCTCTTTTTTAAATACACCTTTATAGACTTAACAATTACATCTTTTTTTTTTCAAATGAGATGAAAAACTGATTTGGTAAAATTTTGTAGATTTTCCCTTAATTTAATGCTCCTCTTCTCAAACAGACTTTTATTGAATATACACTTGAATTTGGGAACATTTTGCTATCATTTTCTTCTAGAACCACAGAGTTCCCTTTGAGATTGCATTTACTGAATACTATGACTTTTGATAAGTCATGCTCTCAGGATAATTTCAACTCCTTGTCAGGTATTTTCTAAATGCATGCTCAAGATTATTCTAACAAAACTTCAATGTACAAATGAGTACTGTTTTCTATCCAAATATTCTGGCTGAGAAAGCCTGCTGATCTTTTTCTTAGTCTGCAATTTCAATCACATGAAGCTTACATACCATACTCTATATGGCCATATTGTTTTAGAAATCATCATGGTGTCTATAGTCCAGAATGTAATGATTGGATATATAAACAGTAGATTATACTATTAGCTATGACTTAGAAAAAAAAGTGAGAATACTTTTTTCTTATGTTTTTTATTGGGTATTTTCTTTATTGATATATCAAATGTTACCCCTTTCTCAGTTTCTCCCCTGGAAACCTCCTATTCTGATCCCCTCTTCCTATTTCTGAGGGTGTTCCATCATCCTCCCAGCCACTCTGGAATCCTCAACCTCGAATTCCCCTACACTGGGGCATCAAGTCTTCAAAGGACCAAGGTCCAAAGATTGATGTCTGACAAAGACATCCTCTGCTACATAGGCAGCTGGAGCCATGGATTCCTCCATGTGTACTTCTTGGTTTGTAGTTTCATCCCTGGGAACTCTGGGAGGGATGTCTGGTTGGTTAATATTATAGTTATTCCTATAGGTTTGCAAACTTCTTCAACACTTTCAGTCCTTCCTCTAACTCCTCCACTGGGGACCCCATGCTCAGTCCAATATCTGACAGCGAGTATTCATCTCTGTATTTTTCAGGCACTGGTAGAGCCTCTCAGGAGACACCTATATCAGGTTCCTGTCCCTATATACATCTTGGCATTCACAGTAGTGTCTGCATTTGGTCACTGTATATAGAATGGATCCCCAAATGGGGCAGACACTAGATGTTCTTTCCTTCAATCTCTGCTCCACACTTTGTCTCCATATTTCCTCCCATGGGTATTTTTTCCCCCTTCAAAGAAGAACCAAAGTGTCCACACTTTGGTCTTCATTCTTTTTTAGCTACATGTGGTTTGTGAATTGTATCTTTGGTATTCCCAGATTTTGAGCTAATATTCACATATAAATGAGTGCACATCAGTGTGTTCTTTTGAGAATGGGTTATCTCACTCGGGATGATATTTTCTAGTTCCAACCATTTGCCCAAGAATTCCATGAATTCATTGTATTTAATAGCTGAGTAGTACTCCATTGTATAAACGTACCATATTTTCTGTATCCATTCACTGTTGAGGGATATCTTGGTTCTTTCCAGCTTCTGATTATTTTTAATAAGGCTGCTATGAACATAGCGGAGCATGTGTCCTCGTTAAATATTGGAGACCATTTTGGGTATATTCCCAGGAGAGGTATAGCTTGGTGCTCAGGTAATATTATGTCCAATTTTCTGAGTAACCATCAGACTGATTTTCAGAGTGGCAGTAACAGCTTGGAATCACAGGAACAATGGAGAAGTGTTCTTCTTTCTCCACATCCTCACCAGCATACACTGTCCCCTGAGTTTTGATCATAGCCAGTCTGACTGGTATGAGGTAGAATCTCAGGGTTGTTTTGATTTGCATTTCCCTGCTGACTAAAGATGTTGAACATTTCTTTAGGTGCTTCTCAACCATTCAAGATTCCTCAGTTGAGAATCTGCTGTTTATCTCTGTATTCCATTTTTAATAGGGTTATTTGATTCTCTGGAATCTACCTTCTTGAGTTCTCTATCTATATTGGCTATTAACCCTTTATCAGATATAGGATTGGTGAAGATCTTTTCCTAATCTGTTGGTTGATGTTTTATCCTATTGACAGTATCTTTAGCCTTACAGAACCTTTGCAATTTTATTATGTCCCATTTGTCTATTCTTGATCTCAGAACATAAGCCATTGTTGTTCTGTTCAGATTTTCCCATATGCCAACATGTTTAAAGACGTTCCCCACTTTCTCCTCTAATTTCAGTATATCTGCCTTTATTTGGAGTTCCTTGATACTCTTGGATTGAGCATTGTATAAGGAGATAAGAATAGATCAATTTGCATTCTTTTACATGCTGACTTCCAGTTGAACCAGCATGACTTGTTGAAAATGCTGTCTATTTTCCACTGCCTGGTTTTAGATCCTTTACTGAAAATCAAGTGACCATAGGTTTGTGGGTTCACGTATGGGTCTTCAATTCTGTTCCATTGTTCTTCTAGCCTGTCTCTCTACTAATGCCATACAGTTTTTATCACTATTGCTCTGTCATACTGCTTGAGGTCAGGGATGGTGATTCTACCAGTTCTTTGAATGTTGAGAATATTTTCGATATCCTGGATTTTTTGTTACTCTAACTTAATTGAGAATTGCTCTTTCTAACTCTATGAAAATTTGACTTGGAATTTTGATGGATATTGCATTGAATCTGTATATAGCTTTTTGCAAGTTGGTCATTTTTACTATATTAATCCTGCCAATACATGAGCATGGGAGATCTTTCCATCTTCTGAGATCTTTGATTTCTTGACTTTTAATGACTACTTCTATTTCTTTAGGAGTTATGTGATTGCTTAGATGGTTTATCTGATCCTGATTTAACTTTGGCTCCTGGTATCTATCTAGAAAATTGTCCATTTTGTGCAGATTTTCCAATTTGGTTGTATATAGGTTTTTGTAGTAGGATCTGATGATGTTTTTTAAATTTCCTTGGTTTCCATTGTTATGTCTCCCTTTTCATTTCTGATTTTATTAATTTAGATACTCTGTCTGCCCCCTGTGTCTGGCTAAGGATTTATCTATTTTGTTGATTTTTCTCAAAGAATCAGCTCCTGGATTTATTGATTCTTTGTATAGTTCTTTTTGTTTCTACTTGGTTGATTTCAGCCTTGACTTTAATTTTTTTTTCCTGTCATCTACTCCTTTTGGGTGTATTTGCTTATTTTTGTTCTAGAGTTTTAAGATGTGCTGTCAAGCTACTCCTATATGCTCTCTCCTGTTTCTTTTTGGAGAAACATAGAGCTTTGAGTTTTGTCTTAGCACTACATTCATTATTTCCCATAAGTTTTGGTATGATATGCCTTCATTTTCATTAAACTCTAAAATGTCTTTAATTTCTTTCTTTATTTCATCCTTTACCAAGTTATCATTGAGTAGACTGTTGTTCATCTTCACTGTGTATATCGGCTTTCCATTTTTCCCAATTAAAATGAATTATTTATTCTATTCTTTAATGAAAACACACTTTTGCTTACATTGTTGGTAGTACACTCTCAGAAATTAGGGTCAATGATGGAATTATGTTTCTTCTTCCTTGCCTTCTTCATTTTTTATTAAATATTTTCTTTATTTCAAATTTATCTTTATTTTAAATATTAACTACTTTCCTTGTTTCCCCTCTAAAAATCTCCTATCCCCTCCCCACTCCCACTGCTTCCCAATCCACCATGTCTGCTTACTGGTTCTGTCATTCCCCTATACTGGGGCCATTGAAACTTCACAGGATCAAGGGCCTCTCCTCCCATTGATGACCGACTTGCTGTTATTGAAGACCAACATTAGTCTCTGATGATCTGTTTAGATGCATGGGATTATTTCAATCTTCTTGTATCTGTTGAGGCCTGTTTTGTGATCAATTATCTGGTCAATTTTGGAGAAAGTATGGTGAAGTGCTGAGAAGAAGGTATATTCTTTTGGTTTAAGATTAAATGGTCTATAAATATCTGTTAAATCCATTTGTTTCATAACTTCTGTTAGTTTTACTGTATCTCTGTTAAGTTTCTGTTTCAGTGATCTGTTCATTGCTGAAAGTGGGGTGTTGAAATCTCCCACTATTATTTTGTGAACTGTAATATGTGCTTTGAACTTTAGTAAAGTTTATTTTATGAATGTGGGTGCCCTTGCATTTGGAGCATAGATGTTCAGAATTGAGAGTTCATCTTGGTAGCTTTTTCCTTTGACTAGTATGAGGTGTCATTCCCTATTTTTTTTTTTGATAACTTCTGGTTGAA
Organism: Mus musculus; assembly: GCF_000001635.26. Classification (NCBI taxonomy): domain Eukaryota; kingdom Metazoa; phylum Chordata; class Mammalia; order Rodentia; family Muridae; genus Mus; species Mus musculus. The sequence goes on from NC_000080.6 coordinate 92,127,754, forward strand.
AGTCAATTTTATTCATTATTAGACTGGCTACTCCAGCTTGGGACCATTTGCTTGGGAAAGTTTTTTCCAGCCTTTTACTCTGAGGTCTTTGTCCCTGAGGTGTGTTTCCTTTATGCAGCAAAATGCTGTGTCCTGTTTATGTATCCAGTTTGTTAGTCTATGTCTTTTTATTTATAAAATAAATATCAATGGGAGACAACCCTGGAGATCAAAAACCTAGGAAAGAGATCAGGAATCATAGATGCAAGGAAAATTGAGTCCATTGATGTTAATAGATATGATAAGTGACTAATGCTTCTTGTTATTTTTGTTGCTAGAGGTGTACTTATGTGTGTGTGCCTATCTTCTTGTGGAAAGAAGATTACTTTCTTGCTTTTCCTAGGGTGTTGGTGCCCTCCTTGTGTTGGAGTTTTCCATCTATTATCCTTTGTAGGGCTGGATTTGTGGAAGGATATTATATAAATTTCATTTTGTCATGGAATATCTTGGTTTCTCCATTCATGATAATTGCAGTTTTGCTGGATATAGTAGCCTAGGCTAGCATTTGTGTTCTCTCATGGTGTATATGACCTCTGCCTAGGATCTTCTGGCTTTTATAGTCTCTAGTTAAGAGTCTGGTGTAATTCTCATAGGTCTGCCTTTATCTGTTACTTATCATTTTTCCTTTACTACTTTTAATATTCTTTCTTTGTTTAGTGTTTGATTATTATGAGACTGACAGATTTGTTTTTGGTGCAGTCTATTTTGAGTTGTGTATGCTTCTTGTGTGTTCATGGACAGTTCTTTTCATAGGTTAGAGAAGTTTTCTTGTATAACTTTGTTGAAGGTATCTACTGGCCCTTTATATTGAGATTTTTTGCTCTCTTCTATATCGTTTATCCTTAGGTTTCATGTTCTGATTGTTTCCTGAAGTTCATAGATTATTTTTGTTAGGATCTTTTTGCATTTTGCATTTTTTGACTATTGTGTCAATGTTTTCTATGGTATCTTCTGCACCTGATATTCTCTCTTTTATCTCTTGTATTCTGTTGGTGATGCTCGCATCTATGACTCCTGTTCTATTTCCTACATTTTCTATGTTCAGGATTGTCTCTCTTTGTGATTTCTTGGATGGTTTTGTTCATTTCCTTCACCTGTTTGGTTGGGTTTTCCACTAATTCTTTAAGGGATTTTTGTGTTTCCTCTTTAAGGGCTTCCACCTGTTTACCTGTTTTCTGCTATATGTTTTTAAGGGAGTTTTAATGTCCTTCTTAAAGTCCTCTATCATCATCACCATGAGATATATTTCTAGATTCAAATCTTGCTTTACTGGTGTGATGGTGTATCCAGGACTTGTTATGGGGGAAGAACAGGGTTCTGATGATGTCAAGTAATCTTGATTTCTATTGCTTATATTCTTATGCTTGCCTTGTGCCATCTGGTTTTCTCTAGTTCTACCTGCCCTCGCTGTTTCTGACTGGAGCCTTTCCCTCCTGTGATACTGTTGTATCCAAACTCTTCAGAGTCCAGGTCACTTTGTGATCCTGTCATTCTGTGATCCTTTGATCATGACATCCTGGGTGTGTCAGAGCTCCTGGGAGTCAAGCTTCCTCTGGGATCCTGAAATCCTGGTGTGATGAAGCTGCTAAGATCTTGTGATCCTGGGCATGTTAGAGCATCTGAGCATTGAGCTTCTTCTGAATGTTGTGGGACTCTGTGTTGAGCTAGCACCCAAATCTGCTTAAGGCACCAGCTCAGACTGGAAGGAACTGGTGCCACTGACAGGGTGGGTGTTCCTGTGTCCCTGAATCCTGCTGGTCCCTGGTGTAACTCCTGGTGTTGGGGGCCTCTGTTATGGCCTCCTCATCTATGAGCCTGGCTATATTAGAGCACCTGGGAGTAGGGCTTTGTCTTAGTCAGGATTTCTATTCCTGCACAAACATCATGACCAAGAAGCAAGTTGGGGAGGAAAGGGTTTATTTGGCTTACACTTCCATACTGCTGTTCATCACCAAGGAAGTGAGGACTGGAACTCAAACAGGTCAGGAAGCAGGAGCTGATGCAGAGGCCATGGAGGGATGTTCTTTACTGGCTTGCCTCACCTGGCTTGCTCAGCCTGCTTTCTTATAGAATCAGGACTACCAGCCCAGAGATGGCATCACCCACAAGGGGCCTTTCCCCCTTGATCACTAATTGAGAAAATGCCTTACAGTTGGATCTCATGGAGGCATTTCCTCAACTGAAGCTCCTTTCTCTGTGATAACTCCAGCTGTGTCATGTTGACACAAAACTAGCCAGTACAGGCTTCTTCTGGGTTTTGAGGGACTGGGTGTGGAGCTAGTGCCCAAGGTATGCTCAGGGCATAGGCTCGGACTGGAAGGCACAGAACACTTTCAAAATCTACAATATTATTTTTAATTTTTTGTGTTTATTGAATAATAATTAGACATGTACACTAAAATAAACAGTAGCAAATGTATGAGTTTACACTTAATTATTTTCTTTACTTTAAGTTTATTATACTTTTCATTTGTTCTTTCTCAATTTCTCTTTGTCTCTGTCTCTATCTCTGTCTCTCTCTTAGCATGTGTGTGTGTGTGTGTGTGTGTGTGTGTGTATGATGAGCTTCAAGTTGGTGCTCTTCTATCACATGAATCTCAAGAATTTATTCAAATTCTTGGGTTCTTGGGTTTGACTATACATAGCCTTAACCACTGAGCTATTCTGTCAGGCTTTTTTTTTCCTTTAAGTTCACAGTGGCAATATTTCAATAATACCAATACTTGAAAATCGGAGTAAAAAGATTTGAGTTTTGAGCTACACTGTGAAAAAGACAATTGAAAAAGTAGGCTAAACTAAATTAATAGCAACAATATTTAGAGTACAGTTGGCTTTTGTTACTCTATACAAGCTTTCATGCATTCAAAAAATCATCAGTCAAATTCATTTGGTAAACAAATTTCTATATGAATAATTTAGTTTAACAGTTATTTCCATAGCATTTATACCATATTAAGTATGAATTACCCACAAAAATTTATTTTTAAATGGTACCTAATCTGTATTCAAATGGAATACAATTACAATTTTTTATTTTATTAAATATTAAATTATGTTTTGATGAAGAGTGGGAAGAAATGGGATGAACATATATAGTAGGAGAATAGTAATTATATTTTTCTAGTCACTGTCTCTAGGGCCCAATTCAAAACAGTTATTGTTTGTTGGCCTGGATAAAGTGTGTTCACTGAAAGTTTTCATCCCAGTGGTCAGATTTAGTCAATTTTAATTGCATAGTGCTACAGCAGTCAAGGAGTTGAGTTGGTCTTGAGGATATTAAGGTGATCAAATTGGTGAGACACAGGGATTAATTGATGAAGACAAGGCTTCATATCCCCTATTTCATTTCTGAGACCCTAGAGCAATGTCCCTGTAGCAAGAAGAGAGATGAAGAGGGTGGTGAAGAGTCTTCTGTTGGAAGTCATTTGTACTGTTTTAGGTATTTAGGGGTTTTAATCTCTTGGTAATGGCCTCAAGGCTGAAAAAAAGAGCAATAGCACTTAGAATTCCTATAAAACGGTCTAATCAAAGAGCCATGATAATATTAAGCCAACTTAATAGTGGTCAACGATCCAGAAAATAAGCCAGGGTGTAATAACTATACAATCTTGCACATAATACTAAAAGATAAAGGTATTTGATAAAGAAGTTTTTACATCTAGATGAACAAGAGTTAAATGTAATTGTACAACTGGATGTTACATGTGCCAGAACCCTTTAAAAAGATAAATGAATGAACTTTGTATATTTATTTTAATATTAACCATACCAGCAATAGAGAATAAGAATAGAATATCTAAACTTAAACAAAAATTATAATAAGAACAACTTGACAAGGCAAAAGTTTAAAAAAATTGGGACTATTAACCAAAGTGAATATATCTAATATTAGAAAAAATGACAATACATATATTTGTTGAAATGAAATTGTTATAACTATAATTCAAGATTATATACTAAATATGAGGTCGCATAGAAAGAAAATTTAATTCTAAGTTGTAGTCACCTTAAATGAAAAAATTTCCAGTCTGTTAGTCTATGTCTTTTTATTGAAGAATTAACTTCATTGATATTGAGTGATAATAAAGACAGATGACTGTTAGTTCCTATTATTTTTGTTGTTTGAGATGATATTATGTCTTTGTGATTCTCTTCTTTTGGAATTATTGTGAGGTGTTTAATTTCTTGTATTTTCTTGGGTATATGTGTTGGAGTTTTACTTTCAGTATCCTCTGCAGGGTCAGATAAGTAAAATGATATTGTTTAAATTTGATTTTTTGTGGACTATCTTCGTTTCTCCATCTATGATGATTGAGAGCTTTGCTGAGTATCCAATCCTGGACTGGCAATTGTGTTCTCTTAGGGTTTCAGTTGAGAAGTCTGGTGTAATTATGATAGGTCTGACTTAATATGTTACTTGGCATTTTTCCCTTACTATTTTTAATATTTCTTTGTTCTGTGTATTTAATGTTTTGATTATTATGTGATGAGAGGATTTTCTTTGATGGCCCAATCTATTTAGAATTTTTTAACTTTCTTGTTCATTCATGGCCATCTCCTTTTTCTAGGTTAGGAACGACTTTTTTTTTTCTTCTATGATTATGTTAAAGATGTTTTCTGGCCATTTGAGCAGGGAATGTTCACCCTCTTCTATTCCTATTATTCTTAGGTTTGAGCTTTACATCATGTCCTGAATTTCCTGGATGTTTTGGTGGGAACTTTTTAAGCTTTTTATTTTCTTTGACTGATGAGGCAGTGTCTTCTATGGTATCTTCTATGACTGATATTCTCTTTTCTGTCTATTGTATTCTGCTATTGATGCTTGCACATGTAGCTCTTGATCTCTTCCCTATATTGTCCATCTCCAGGGTTCCTCCATTTGTGCTTTCTTTATTGTATTTACTTCCACTTTTAAAACTTGGAAAGTTTTGTTTATTTCATTCCCTTGAACTTCTTTAAGAGATTTTTTTGTTGTGGTGGTTTCCTCTGTAAGAGCTTCTTCCTGTTTGCCTGTGTTTTACCATATTTTTTAAGTGAGTTATTTATGTCCCCCTTACAGGACTCTATCATCCCTCATAAGATGGAATTTTAGGTTTGAATTTTGCATTTTAGGTATATTAGGACACCCATGTCTTTTTGTGGTGGAAGAACTGGGTTCTGGTGCTACTGATATTCATTGTCTTCTGTTGCTTATGTTTTTGTACTTTTCTCTCATCATCTGGTTATCTGTGTTGTTAGCTGGCCTGGGTATCTCTTAGTGGAGGGGGTCTACTTGGAGGCAGGTAGGGCTTTGTTACATGGGTTAGCAAATGCCTTCTAGGAGGCAGGCAGTGCTGTCTGTGACAAAGACAGACACCACTGAGTAAAGGGCTGACAAAATTTCACCAAGCAAATGGTCCTAAGAAATAAGCTGGAATAGCCATTCTAATATCCAGTAAAATAGAAGTTCAACCTGAAGTTGTCAAAAGAGATGGAGAAGAACATTTCATATTCATCAAAGTAAAACTACATCAAAAGAATATCTCTCAATCCTGAACATCTTTGTTCCAATGCAAGGGCACCCACATTCGTAAAGGAAACTTTACAAAAGCTCAAAATATATGTTGAACCTTACAACATAATAGTGAGAGACTTCAACACCCCACTCTGACCAAGGGACAAGTCATTGAAGCAGAAACTACACAGAGATCCAATGAAACTAACAGAATTTAACAAAATGCATTTAACAGATATCTACAGACTATTTCACCAAAAGAGAATGGAGTTTCTTCTTGGCATCTCATGGAATGTTCTCCAAATCTGATCATATAATCAGACATAAAAGAAGCCTCAACAGATACAAGATTGAATTTTTTATCTTCCCATATATTTTATCAGATCAACACAGAAACTGATCTTCAATAACACCAAGTGTTTATACCAATGTATTGTAAATGAGGAAGAGGAACATCACTTCTAGAAGCCAGATAAATTAAGTTCAGATGTCAAGAATCTATACAAAAGCTATGTAGAGTTAATGTCACAAACATAACTAATCTCAATGTATGTGGCAGTAAAGAAGTGAACACTGTCTCAAACATGGTTGAAAGATAGTCTAGACAGTTTTTCCTTTTCCTTTCACCTCTATATTCACATTCCTGCATGCACTTCCACATACCTTATATATGCATACATTCACATTCAAACATACATGCATACATATATATGTACATATATACATAATTTGTACATAAAATAAATTGAAAAATTTTAGGGAGTGTTTATGTATAAGATGGTGTCCTCAATGGGCATGTAAAGGAGACAGGAAAAAGCCCATGAGATTTCACCTTTATATAAAAATGTAGCGGCAACTGATGAAAGTTAAAAGACAGGAAGGTAGTATTCTCCAGAGAAAAGGACATGAAAGGATTGTCTAGTTTCAAATAGTCAATACTGAAAACATAAATAACTTCAGGTTAACTTTAGAAAAAATATGCATATAATAAAAATTAAAGAAATATGAGGCTATGAATTTGAAGGGGATTAGGAAGTAGAATAGGAAAGGGTTTGGGAGGGAAAAAAAGGAAGATAAACTTGTAATTCTTATCTCAAACATTAAATTGGAGAATAAAAGTAAGTATGCACATTTCCAAATGACAAAAACAGTTTATACTGAAAAATATTTGCACTCCTGACACTCAATGTCTAAACTTCGATTTTAACACTGCACAAAGAACTAAACGAACAGCTGCCATATTGATACATAAGAATACAATTTGAAGATGGGTGGTGGTGGCACACACCTTACATCCCAGAACTTGGGAGTCAGAGGCAAGTGAATATCTGAGTTAAAGTCTAGCCTGCTCTACTCTATCTCAAAAAAAAAAAAAGAAAGAAAGAAAGAAAGAAAGAAAGAAAGAAAGAAAGAAAGAAAGAAAGAAAGAAAGAAAGAAAGAAAGAAAGAAAGAGAAAAAAGAAAATAGAAAAACAAAAACAAATTAAAAACAATGTGAGACATATTTGTAGTACCACAACATTTACTATCCTTGCTTTGTCTTTAAGACGACTAAGTAGAAATCATATTCATTAGTAATATTTTCTGTATTTCAACTCTAGTCAGCAATGTAATTTACAATGCCAGATGCGTTCTGACTACCTTTCCTTAAAAAGAAGTATGAAAGGAAGAATGGGTGCTAATCCTTGTACTTCTAGAATTTAGAAAGTAGAGGCAGGAGGATTGCTGTGAGTTTAATGGAATCCTTGATTACACAGTGAAAAGTTGCCTCAAAATAACACTGAAAGAAAGGTTATGAAAATTTAAATGATTTTTTTTCTAAAAATTAACTGTATTACCCCTTATACATGTTGCTGTTCTATTGCCGTGATACAAGACTATGAACAAGGCAAAGGATTCATAATGGGCTTTAGTTGCCAAAGACTAATAGTACATCGCCATCACAGCAAAGAAGCCTAGCAACAAGAAGCAGACACAGTGAACAGAACATTTCTAATGATAAATATGAAATGTATAGAACAAAGTCAAAAAGCTATATGACATTAACCTTTTGAAACACACCCCTGGTGAGATAGTTCATCCAGGAAGCCAGACCTCACAATCTTCCTGAAGCAGGACAACTAACTGAGGAGTAAGCATGTAATAAACTGTAGGTTAGATTCATCAACCCTGCATCCCAGCCATGCAGCTCCTGTAGATACTTGCACAGCATTGTTTTTATTGCAGTGCTGTTCATGAGAGTTAATTGATAGAACTTATTTAAGTGACCAGTAGCAAACAAATCTTTCAAAATATGGAATATATGTATATGATTTTTAACTTATAGAGAATAATAAAGTTATACCATTTGTCGAAAAATAGAAGAAATTGGGGACAATCATAAATAAATCAAGCCAGTCTTAAAAACACAAATACCTTGTTATCTCCGACTTTTGGTCCAGTATATTATGTAAATATATAAAGTCATATAGATCTAAATCAATATAAATGCTAAACTCTCCATGGGCACAAAGGTGACAGACATTTAATATTATGGAAATAAAGGATTAGGGATGGCTGAAAGAAGCTGAGGTGAAGGACAATCCTGTAGGAGGACCAGCAGTCTCAATTAATATGGACCCCCGAGATCTCTCAAACACTGGACCACCAAACAGACAGCATATACCATCTCATATGAAGCCCCCAACACACATACAGTAGATGACTTTGGGGGTCTGTGTTCATTCAGAGATGATGCTAACCCTTAAATCCTGGAGACCCCAGGGATGGTGGGTAGCGGCATCCACATGAAGACAGGGGTGTGAAGGAGGTGCAGAGCATTCAGAGGGTATATGGGGGGCATGGAATGGAATATGGAGTATATAAAATAAGTTAATTAAATAAAAAAAGGTATGGAAAGAAACATATTAATTAACAATATACCTATATAAAATATACTAAAAATAATACAAGATAAACAAAATAAAAATGTTGGAAACTGCTGTTTAATATCATTTTTTCTATAGACAAATAATCTGATAAATAAATACATTATATTATTATGATAAAGTAATAATGATTCTGTAAAATTGTTACTCAACTATATAAAGATACAATATTCCCATGAAGAAGAAATCCAGTTAAGTATTTAATCTTTAAAATTTAGGGAATTTATCACAATCAATTTTCATTGGTCTTAGAGGGGAAAAAAATCAATGAAAGTGTCATTATTCAACTCTGCTTTCCTTCACTTTAATAATAGGTAAAATTCTAAAGAAATAGTTACATCAAAAACCTAAGGCAAGTAAATTAATATAATCTTTCCCTAGTTATCAACTGTCAGATTTTCTGAAAACTTGTGATAATAGGATCCATTTTAGCTATTCATTCTAATACAGATAACAATGTAGTTGAAAAGATATAAAAAGGGAACCAGTTGGATCAAAAGGCAATTTAGATTATTAAAATAGATTTTCAAAGTGAAAAGTTCGTAGTTAAAGTAATATATAAGAAAATCTAAAAAGAAAAAAAAATCTGATTGTTATATATTCATGGTTAAGGATTACGAATAAATGTAGTCAGAAAATTTGCATTAGGCTTACAAAAAAGTTCTAATCTCTACAAAAACTGCTAATGATATTGTTTCCATTTATGAAGAAGTTAAACATATATACAGTGATTTCAAAATTAAAGATAATTGAGAAAAAAACAATACTTTTTATATTAAAACAATCCTTGCGATTAAAATTACTAGTTGGAATAATGTTAAGTTGTTAAGGTCTTAGTTTGTAAAGCTTCACTCTAATTCAAACATAATTTCATAGTTTATATTGAATTTATATTATATTTAACACTACAATACTCATTTTATCAACTATTTTTGTAGTCAAAATTTGTTTATTTACATATACATAATCTTTTGTTTTCCCCATATTCCTTTTAGTTTCTTGTTTGGTTCTTGAAATATTATTTTCATCTTCTTTGATGACATTTTTATATTACTCCTTTGCTTAGGGCTTTTGTCTTCCAGATCGTGATGGGATGAAAACAATTCTTTGAAATATTTTTGTTGGTGGATCATCACTCTTGTTTGATAATTCTCTTAATTCTGTCTATTTGTATTTCAGCTTATAAGTAAGTTACCTTTAAACCTTAACTTTTTTTGACTAGAATAAAATTCTATGTCCTATTTTACCACTTACAAATCATTTCTTCTTTTCTGGTATTTATTGTGCTTATCATTTTACTATCTGTATGACTTGAATCTATTGAGTTTGTTTTGATTTTATAGAAATAGAATTAAAATGATGTATGCCATATGTTATTATATTTTCTATTTAGTATGTTTTCTTTTATGTGTTTTATGAAGTTGGAATCTTTTCATGTAACTCTCCTGCTTTCTCTGTCTTGGTCCTACTATCTTAGACTTGAGTATATAATAGGCAATGTATCCCAACACTTCCATCTTATGTTTGTTTGTTTGTTTGTTCTTGTTTTGTTTTTGTCTGTTTTGGCCCTAACTATATTGGTGTTTCTATCCAGATGCTCTTTTGTGTGTGGCATTTTTTTATATTTTCTTTCCCTTTAACTGTCAAATATATGATTGGTATCATATGTTACTATGTTTTGTTTGTTTTTAATGTTATGATTCTTGTTCTTTTTTTCCTGTTTCACCTATCTAGTGCTATTAATTAACCTCATCTATGATTTTTTTTTTATTTTCTATGTTTTTGAGTATTTTTGTGAGCCTTTAAATTATTTTCTGGTCTCTTGTCTAAAATAACGATTATTTTTTTTATTGTCTTCTAAATATATATGTGTGTGTACGCGCGTGTGTGTAAAAGTATATTTTTTTTCCCTAGGAAAACTTTTTTTCTCACTCACCTTGATTTACTCTGGGACCAGAATGACTGAACTGTAGAATACATATTTACTAAATATTTATTCCCGGTCACCCTAACTTTGGTGCCTGAGTGGATCAGATCAAGAATCTATCATACTGTTCTATATCCAAACTGTGATTTATTTCAGATTACCCATTATTTGTGGTCACTAACATTTTATAGACAGCTACAGGTTCTTTTATTATTCTGCTCCCTATTATTAAACAGAGTTTGTAAGCACCTCACAGAGATTCTTTTTGACTTTTCTCTCATCAGAAAATAGTGCTAAGAGCAATGGCTAATGTAGAATATTATGTCAATTTCTATACAGTTTATTCTATTAAAAGTAGAAAATTTTAAAATGGATTGCCATTTCAATATGTTGAATAATTTATTTCAGGTAACATTTTTCAGCATTATTAAAGTACCATCAAACAATAAAAAATTGATAATTATTTAAATTTTAATTAACATTGTTTTGTAAAGCTTGTAGTGTCAGTTTTCAAAGTAACAATGATAAAATGTTTATCTATAACCAGAAATAAAATTTATCTATCTCATTTGAAATAACTAAAATTTTTCAAAAAATGTATGTAAATATCATACAATTTTATGAAAGATAATATTATTCTAAAAAGTTATTTATTGTTTTCTGAACATTTTAAATTTGTTTATATATATAAATTTATATATTTCAACATATGTCTATATACCTTTAAATATTTAATTAGCACATATATGAATTCAAAATTATTTGTAAAAAATAATACATGAATTTCAAGGAGAGTTGCAATGGCTATATGGGGGGAAGAAAGGGAAGAAAACATGATGCGATTAAAATATGATTTCAAAAACAAATAATAATCAATAAACTGTAAAGCTGCACATATATTTAATTGGGCAATATGAAAATAAATGTTAAATATCTATTTACAAACACTTTAGATTGTTACCACATATGTTTAAAATTAACAATAAAAATAATCAAACATTAAAAAGAACTAAATGAACCTTCAGTGATGAGATGATTCTTGTAGGAACTTTGTGTAGAGGTGAGAAAAGAAAGAAAGAAAGAGAGAAAGAAAGAAAGAAAGAAAGAAAGAAAGAAAGAAAGAAAGAAAGAAAGAAAGAACAAAAGAAAGAAAAGAAGAGAAAAGAAAAGAAAAGAAAAAAGAAAAAAAAAGAAAAAAGAAAGAAAAAAAAGAAGAGAGAGAAAGAGGAAGTCCAGGCCACATCAACCATATAATTCAAGTGTGAGATGGAACACAAGATACAAGTGTGAGCCCTTTAGTTAGTAAGCAATATTTGTAAGTAGAATCACTGGTAATTTATAGTATGATATAATAATTTTTGGAGTATGAATGTTAATCTTTTATGTATCTAGCTGGTTGTATCAAATAGCATGAAAATTATTCTGGGTTCTTTGTAAGAATGGTTTTGTTGAGTTTAACAGTAAATAAATAGGTTCAATATCCTCCTTGGTCTGAATGTGTCCTCTCCAGTAGGGGAATAACTGACTACTAAAGGCTACTTTTCCATGATCTAAGAGGAAACCCCTCCATTTTTTAATAGGTTACCTATATTCCCTAATCTTTATACTGAGCTATATATCCACATCTTCCAGATTTTCAGCTTGATATTTACCCACTGATACATTCATTCATTTATTCATTTACTTTATATCCTGACCACAGTTCTCCTCCATCTCCTCCCAGTCTCTCCCCTCCATCTCCCCTCTTACTCCTATCCACTCCTCCTCAATATCTTTTGAGAAATATTTGTTTATGATTCATCAAACACAACACAAAATCTATGATGAAATATGCTCTCTATAGAGCTATTTAGATATAGTAAATGGTACATACTTTAGAAAAAATATATGTCTTACTTTCCAAAATGAAAGATTTTATTCCTAACAAAATCATTGAGTTACTTCTGAAAAATTAGAAAAAATCTTTGCAAACATTTCCCTAGATAATATACTGGATGTAGCATCTAAAATAGTATCAACATTTAACTGTTACAAATAGTTACATCTCTATTACCTCTAAATAAATTCAGAACAAAAATAAGTAAAAGAAGGTAGATTTGGTGCAATAAAATGTTAGACTTGTAAAAGAGAAAATATAAGGCAACCTTTATTAATTATATATATTATAATAAAAACACAAGGATAAGATAAACCTAAGAAATCCGTATTTCATTATTTTTATTGTTCTCTTGAATTCACTTCAAATTGAGGGGCAATAACTGCCCTCTAAGGTTAGATATATATGAAATATCGATTGACAGAAATTAACTATTGAAAGATTCTTTTTCTGTTATTGTGGAGATATTAATATTGCAAACCTTTAAGGAATAAAAAGACAGACTAAAAGATGAGATACATAAACAGGACCTAACATTTTGCTGCACACAGGAAACCCACCTCAGTGACAAAGACAGAAACTACCTAAGAATAAAAGGGTGGAAATTTTTTTTCCAAACAAAGGGTTCCAAGAAAAAGCTGGAGAAGCCATTCTAATATTGAATAAAATCAACTTTCAAACTTAAGTTATCAAAAATAATAGGAGAAAAATCTACAAAGATGAAATCTCAATAATGAACATCTGTGCTCCAAATGCAAAGGCACCCACATTTATAAAAGAAACTTGGCTAAAGCTCAAAGCACACATTGCACCTCACACAATAATAGTGGGCAATTTCAACACCTCACTTTCAGCAATGGACAGATCCTGGAAACAGAAACTAAAGAGAGACACATTGAAATACAGAAGTTGTGAAACTGCTATCCACTTCAGTAGTGACAAGCCTGACAAGCCCCAAAATCCTAGATGCTGTCCCAAGGCAAAAAGTTCACAGAAACTTAGTCTCCTGGAACCATGGCATCCTGTTATACAAATGCACCAATGTCCTTGCTTTAGTTGGTAAATCGATCTATGTGCTTTCCCTTAATATTGCTTTATTATAAGTGCCTTTATTTGACATATAGCTAAGTTAGATTCTAGGCATTCAGTCCTTGAGCCAACCCTGGGCATGGATAGCTAAGTTACTGCCCTATACAGGAATTTACCATTATTTAGGAAGAAGGAAGTTTGTGATCTAAGGAGGAACCAGAGTAGATACTTGGATCTATAGATAACTGAGTTACTCCCATACACAAACAAGTATTTACAATGGCCTAGGGGGAAGCTGGATTATACAATAGACTAGAATAGGAACTATGGCAAGGGCATGAAGCCCTTGTCCATGGCTTCTAAGTTTAAGCTGACTTTATGTGGGGCTGTTTTTGATCCCAGTTGTTAACATTGAATTTTATCCCAGTTGGTTCCTGCCAGTACTTCCATGTTTGCATTCCTCTGTTTTGTGTAAAAATCTGGTAACCGAATTGTACCTTACAGGTGTGTCACCCAACTTCCCTATTTTCTTCTGTATAAAAAGTTTGATTTGACAAATGACATTCAGATCCAGCATACTCCCTTGTGTCTAGTCTGTCAACCCACATTCACCAACTCCTTTGCTTACCTGTAACTGGAACCCGAGTTTTACCCGTGGGTCAAAGAACCAAGTGAGGTTCATCTGTGACAAGAAACAAATAAATTTAACAGGTATCTATAGAACATTATATTCTACAACAAAAAATATACCTTCTCTTCAGAACCTCATGGTACCTTCGGCAAAATTGACTATATAATTGCCTACAAAACAGGCCTCAACAGATATAAGAAGATTGAAATAATCCCATGCATAATATAAGATCATCTTCAAACAAGGCTGGTCTTCAATAAAAATAAAATAATAGAAATCCCACATACACATGAAAGCAGAAGAACACTCTATTCAATGATATCTTGGTAAAGGAACAAATAAAAAAAATAATAAAGACTTCTTAAGTTTTAGTGAAAATGAAGCAACAACATACCCAAACTTATGGGACACAAGGAAAGCAGTGCAAAGAGGAAAATGCAAATCTCTGAGTGCCTCCAAAAAGAAACTGGGAAAGCATACTCTAGCAGCCTGGCAGCATATCTGAAAGCTCTAGAACAAAAAGAAGCCTATACACCCAAGAGGAATAAAAGGCAGGAAATAATCAATGTCAAGGCTGAAATCAACCAAGTAGGAATAAAAAGAACTATACAAAGAATCAACCAAACCTTGAGCTGGATCTTTGAAAAAAATCAACAAGTAGATAAATCCTTAGCCAAACGAACTAGAGGGCACAGAGACCATATCCAAATTAACAAAATCAGAAAGGGAGACATAACAACGAAAACTGAGGAACTCAAAAAAAATTGTCATATCCTACTAAAAAAGCATATACTCAACAAAACTGGGAAATCTGAAAAATGGACACTTTTCTAGAGAGATGCCAGGTACCAACGTTAAATCAGGATCAGATAAATGATTTAAAGAATCCTAAATCCCCTGAAAAAATAGAAGCAGTCATTAATAGCCTCCCATCCAATAAAAGCCCAGGACCAGATGGATTTTGTGCAGAGTTCTATGAGACCTTCAAAGAAGACCTAATAACAATAATATTCAAACCATTACACAAAATAGAAACAAAAGGAAAATTCCCAATTTGTGCTAAGAAGCCACAATTACTCTGATACCTAAACCATAAAAAGACCCAACAAAAAAAGAGAACTTCAAAACAATTTCTGTTATGAATATAAATGCAAAAAAATCAATAAAATTCTCACAAACCAAATTAAAGAAAACACTAAATGATCATCCATTATGATCAAGTACACTTCATCTCTGTGATGCAGGGATGGTTCAATATACAGAAATCCATCAATGTTATCTACTACATAAACAATCTCAAAGATAAAAACCACATGATCATTTCAGTAGATACTGAAGAAAAAACAATTGACAAATTCAACATGTCTCCTTGGAAAGATCAAGAATTCAAGGACCATACCTAGATTCAGGAAAATCAATATACAGCAAACCAGTATCAAGCATCAAACTAAATGGAGGGAAACTTGAAGCAATCCCACTAAAATCAGGGACCAGACAAGGCTGCCCACTCTCTCCGTATCGATTCAGTATAATACTTGAAATTGTAGCTAGAGCAATTAGACAACAAAAGGAGGTCAACGGGATATAAATTGGAAAAGAAGAAGTCAAAATATCACTATTTTCAGATGGTATGACACGATAATTAAGTGTCACCAAGAATTTCACTAGAGAAACCTTACAGCTGATAAACAACTTCAGCAAAGTGGCTGGATATAAAATTAACTCAAACAAATCAGTGGCCTTCCTCTACTCAAAATATAAACAGGCTGAGAAAGAATTTAGGAGAAAACATTTAACAATAGTCACAAATAATATATAATATCTTGGAATAACTATAAGTAAGCAAGTGAAAGATCTGTATGACAAAAACTTCAAGCCTCTGAAGAAAGAATTTGAAGAAGATCTCAGAAGATGGAAAGATCTCCC
Source organism: Mus musculus (assembly GCF_000001635.26). Lineage (NCBI taxonomy): Eukaryota > Metazoa > Chordata > Mammalia > Rodentia > Muridae > Mus > Mus musculus. The sequence continues at coordinate 92,143,603 of NC_000080.6, forward strand.
ATGCTCATGGATTGGCAGGATTAATATAGTAAAAATGGTCATCTTGCCAAAAGCAATCTACACATTCAATGCAATCCCCATCAAAATCCCAACTCAATTCTTCATAGAGTTAGAAAGAGCAATTTGCAAATTCATCGGAAATAACAAAAAACCTAGGATAGCGAAAACTATTCTCAACAGTAAAAGAACTTCTGGAGGAATCACCGTCCTTAACCTCAAGCTTTGCTACAAAGACATTGTGATAAAAACTGCATGGTTTTGGTACAGTGACAGGCAGGTAGATCAATAGAATAGAATGGAAGACCCAGAAATGAACCCACACACCAATGGTCACTTGACTTTTTTTTTTTTTTTTTTTTTTTGACAAAGGAGCTAAAACCATCCAATGGAAAAAAGAAAGCATTTTCAACAAATGGTGCTGTTCATCCTGGTGATTAGCATGTAGAAGAATGAAAATTGATCCATTCCTATCTCCTTGTACAAAGCTCAAGGCTGAGTGGATCAAGGACCTCCACATAAAACCTGATACACTGCAACTAATAGAAAACAACGTGGGGAAGAGCCTTGAGCACATGAGCACAGGGGAAAATTTCCTGAACAGAATACTAGTAGCTTATGCTCTAATATCAAGAATTGACAAATGGGACTTCATAAAATTGCAAAACTTCTATAAGGCAAAAGACATTGTCAATAAGACAAAAAGGCCACCAACAGATTGGGAACGGATCTTTACAATACTAAATCAGGTAGGTGACTAATATCCAGTATATACAAAGAATTCAAGAAGCAGGACTCCAGAGAACTAAATAACCCTATTAAAAATGGGGAACAGAGCTAAACAAAGAATTCTCAACTGAGGAACTCTGAATGGTGGAGTAGCACCTAAAGAGATGTTCAACATCATTAGTCATCAGAAAAATGCAAATCAAAGCAACCCTGAGATTCCACCTCATACCAGTCATAATGGCTAAGATCAAAAACTCAGGTTACAGTAGATACTCTCGAGGATGTGGAGAAAGAGGAACAGGTCTCCATTACAGGTGGCATTGTAAGCTGGTACAACTACTCTGGAAATCAGTCCCCAGAAAATTTGGCATATTACTACCTGAGGACTCAGCTATACAACTCCTGGGCATATACCCACAAGATGCTCCAAAATGTAGTAAGGATATATACACTATGTTCATAGCAGCCTTATGTATGATATCCAGAAGCTGAAAAGAACTGAGATGTCCCTCAGCAGAGAAATGGATATGGAAAATGTGAAACATTTACACAATTGAATACTCTTCAGCTATTAAAAACAATGAAATCATGAAATTCTTAGGCAAACAATTGGATCTAGAAAATATCATCCTGAATGAGGTAACCCAATCACAGAAGAAGATACACCATATGCACACTCTGGTAAATTGATATTATCACAGAAATTTGGAATATCCAAGATAAAATTCACTGACCACATGAAGCTCTAGAAGAAGGAAAACCAAAGTGTGGGTGCTTCAGACCTTCTTAGAAGAGCAAAATACTCAGTGAAGCAAATGTAGAGATAAATTGTAGATCAGAGGCTGAAGAAAATGCCATCCAGAGACTGTTCCACTGGGTATTCATCCCATATACAGTGAAGAAACCCAGACACTATTGTGGATGCCAAGAAGTGCTTGTTGTAAGGAGCCTGATATGGCTGTCTCCTGAGAGGCCATGCCAGAGCCTTAGAAATACAGAGATGGATGTGAGCAGCCAACCATTGGACTGAGTGTGGGGTCCCCAATAGAGGAGTTAGAGAAAGAACCTAAAGGAGTTGAAGGAGATTGCAACCCCATAGGAAGAACAACTATATGAACCAGCCAGTCTCCCCAGAGCTCCTAGGGACTAAGCCATCATCAAAGGAGTACACATAGCTCCAGCTGCAAATGTTGCAGAGGATGGCCTTGTCATGTATCAATGGAAGGAGAGGTCCTTTTTCGTATGAAGGCTGGATAGATTCCCCAGTGTATTGGAATTGAGGTTGGGGAAGTGTGAATGGGTTTGTGGATGGAGAACCACCCTCATAGAAGCAGGGGGAGGGGTGATGGGATAAGGAGTTTCCAGGGCGGGCAGGAAAGGGGATAACATTTGAAGTGTAAATACAGAAAATATCCAATAAAAATGTATTAGGCAAATCAGTGATAGACAGGAACTTAAATGGCTGAATGGAGTTACAAAACCCAAAATAAAATTATACTTTCTGGCTAAATAAATAAAAAAGGAGGGATCAAAATACACACGGGAGGAGATACAGTGAAAAAGTGTGAAACAGAAACTGAAGAAAAGGTCATCCAGCGAATGTCCCACCTGGGGATCCATCCCATATACAGTTACCCAAACCAGACACTATTGTCGATGCCAACAAGTGCTTGCTGACAAGAGTCTGATATAGCTGTCTCCTGAGAGGCTCTGCCAGTGCCTGACAAATACAGAAGTGGATATTCACAGCCTCATTAGACTGAGCACAGGGTCCCCAGTGAAGGAGCTAGAGAAAGGCCTGAAGGAGCTGAAGGGATCTGCACCCCCATAAGAGGAACAACAATATGAACCAATCAGTATTCCCAGGGACTTAAGCTTCAACCAAAGAGTACACCTGGAGGGACCCATGGCACCAGCTATATATGTAGCAGAAGATGGCCTTGTGGGCAGCAATAAGAGGAGAGGGCCTTTATCCTGTGAAGGCTGGATGCCCCAGTATAGGGGAATGCCAGGATAGGGAAGCAGGAGTGGGTAGGTGAGTGAGCAGTGGGATGGAATGGGGGATTTTCAGAGGGGAATCAAGGAAAGGGGATACTATTTGAAATATAACTAAATAAAATATCTAATAAAAAAACTATACTCTCCTTATGTGCAAATTTCATTGTATAGTGTATAATTACAAAAAAATTGTGTTCTAAATATGTACTTGTGATTTGGTACACATGGGTTTTCTTCTGAATTCAAACATATTTAAGTCACAGAAATGTTTTAAACCTGTATTCTCTTTAAAATTAAATGATATAGAATGAAGTTTCAGTCAGTGCACAAATTATCAATTGTTATCAGAGAGGGCTTAAAATTATTTTTGAAAAGAGGTATTAAACAGCTTTTATACTCTAGTACTTGGACACACCAGAAAATCTTCTTGATTCCATCCTTTCTATTGTAATAATGCAATATTTTAATAGTTTTTTAATGTGATTTTATCAGTAGATAATAATTGTTGATAAATTTTCATCTAGCAACATGGCTGCTTTGATCATATCCAAAGACCTTCTATGTCTTATCTGGCTATAATGCAGATATACCTTCAGTATACACATTTAATACCAAAAAGTGAAGGTGATGTTAGTTTGTAAAAGGAAAAACCCATATTAGAAAGTGATGTCTAATTGATAGGCAGACAAAGTGAATAATCAGAGAATGATCTGACAGAATAGGATGTGCCCAACTCTAACAAGAACAGAGAGAAGAGAGAGTCAACAGGACAGAGAGAGAGAATGAGAGAGGAAGGAGGCAGTTTTAGCCCAACAGTTATAGAGGGACTAGTTGTAGCGACAGAACAAGCTAGGTACAGGTGAAGATGCAATGAATCAGAGAATGATAAAGAGCCTGAAGATAAAAAAAAAAAAAAAAAAAAAAAAAAAAAAAAAAAAAAAAAAAAAAACACCATTGCCAAAGTTAGTATGAGGCTAAGCCAAGGTATTCAGTTAGAGGCCAAGAGAAAAATCGGCTTGAATCAGTCAGCTTGGAGAGGAGTTTGAGCCAGAATAGATGAGTTGAACCAACCAGCCAGGGTTCAGAAGGAACTAGAACAGGTGAGCTTATTTTACATATCAGAAAACTCTTTTTAGAAATGGTTTCTGTCTGCTTAGGAAAATAATAATCCTTTTTTGAATATGACAGTACAAAGCTCTCCCTTAACCTTCTGATCTTACCAGCCATAGTTAGTGGGCTACGTTTACATTACCAGGCAATAACTCCTTCCTAATGAACAGTTTAATTAGTAGAATTTTGATTTCTTCTATGATATAGGTGTCACTGTTTAGCCCCTGAATATACTTTTCCGTGGTGATCATTGTGCAGTTCACAGACCTTGTAGCTATGTAAAACTTCTAACGTAGTTCCTCCTGTATGAGCGTACGTAGCACCATCCAATGCTATAAGAGATAGCTCTCAGGGAGGAAACATTAAAGTCTTGTTTCAAGTGGATTTCTTTAAACTGTGTCTCTAAACTACATGATGTCTTCAGTGATAATCTTCCCTTCAAGAGATTGAAGGGGAATAAAGTGTAAAACCAATAGCCTATATTGCTTTGAGAATTACTGTAAATACTTTAGCAAGTGACTTAAAAAATTCCAATCGTCTGGAACTCAGATTTTGTTATTCTCCAATTTTTCAACATCCTCCTTCAGGGCACCTGTGCCCTGTAAACCCACTTCAGAGCTCCTTTTCCTACCATGGCTACCCCAAACTCAACCATGTTTCCTTCTACCTTCCTGGTTTCAGTGGTTACTCTTGCTTATAATGTGTTATCTAAATATCGAAGCTATGATCCACAGATAAGAGAAAACAAGCATTTTGTTTTTTTCTGGGAAAGTAGGGATAGCAAAAAATATGTTATATTTTCCTGGCTTAAGGAATCTTGAGCTCTGCATTTTTTGTAAGTTGTACTTGTAGTGATCCCCCACCATATCTCCTTAAGGTTCTCTTTCCTTTCTTTTTTCTATTTCTTTTTCTTTCTTTTATCTCCTAGTGTGTCCCAGGTAATATGCTCTGTTGACACTCTGCTTTGAAATTGCATCATTCACATCCTGAAGTTCACTTGCTCTGCTATTATATTTATTTCTCAAATTTTACACAAGTGGTGGTATAACCATTTCCTTCTCAATGCTTATTGTAAACTTAAATGCCAGAAACATATCCATGTATTTTGCTAACCCAATTTTTTAAATATTTTTCATGCTCTGTGAATTGATTTCTAAATATCTGGCAAGATAATATTCTTCTGTTTCATTTGTCTAGTTTGTTTTAATTAATTAATTAATTGTTATTATTTATGTACTTATTTGTTTATTAGTTTTCTAGACAAGGTCTCTCTGTGTAGCCCAGGCTTTCCTGGATCTTTTTCTGAAGACCAGGCTGGCCTTGAACTCAGAGATTTATCTGCCTCTGCCTGCTTGGTGCTTAGATTAAAGGAGTGTACCACAACCACCACCCAACAATCATGAAGGTTTTTAATTACCATATCACTTTTCTCTGTAATGTATATCCTCAAAGTCTTCAGCCATTTTCACAACCTGTGTCAGAGATTTGGGGGTTCCTCAACATCACAGAAGGTTGTGAAGTCAATATTATTTTCATCATAATTGCTATTCATAATGGCTATGTTGATGATGAAAGATCCTCATAATTTTTTGAATGCAGAAAAATCAGTTTGTAGTTGACTATTTTAGTTTATATGTTTACTTTTTTTTTCTTTAAAACTATCTCAGCACTTGGGAGGCAGAAGCAGGTGGATTTCTGAGTTTGAGGCCAGCCGGAGCTACAGAGTGAGTTCCAGGACAGTCAGAGCTACACAGAGAAACCCTGTTTGGTTTGTCTGGAAACAACCAAACCAACCAACCAAACAAACAAAAAAACCCAAAAACAAAGATTTTGCTTCTACTTTATCAGTTATTCTTGAATTACATTATCTTACCTAAGTATATGCTTGTGTGTGTGTGTGTGTTTGTGTACATGTCACTATGCACTTGCAGAGAATGGAGAAAACTAATGGAAAGACAGTTCCCCCTTTTTACTATGTGGGTCTTACGAACTGACTTCAGATCCCAACCCTTGACTGCTAGAGTCTTTCAATACTGAACCACTTCATCCCTCCCCCACAAACACATTTATAGTACTTAATATTGCCTCTCTTTGTAGAACACACATGATAGAAAAATACAATGGAAAAAAGTAAATATTCATGTGCATCGTAATTGGATAATTTCTTCTATGAATTTATACCAGTGTATTTGAAAATAGAGGCTTTTTTTCTTTTAAAGATTTTACAAAACATTTTTAAAAACAAAAAGTTTTTTTAAAGTTCTTTTAAAAGAATCAAGGGGTGCATAAATACACAACCAGATGAAATTTCCATACACCTAAAATAAGCATTTTTAATATTTAATAAAAATCTTTAAAAAGAATAATTCTCTTAATAATATATACCTGACAGAATTGTCTTATCATTTTCTATATTGAAGTACAGTGATTCTGCTAGCTTTAACTTCATACTTTCTCCATAAAATCATTAAAATATTTGATAAGTTTAAATATAATATTAAAATTATATTAAACTGTATAATATATTTCTTTTGCAAAATGTGATGTGTGAGCTTAGGGGAGTTAAATCTATGAATTTTATGTCAGCATTTGTTCACAAAAATTGTTTCTCAGCCTTACTGAGAGTAAAGCATTCAGTGAATTCAACTCACCTTGTATATATGTAGGTTATTTTTTCCCTCTCCTCTTACATCGTGTCTAATCCCACTAATCACACATTGCTGCATCAATATTTCAGGACTGTGATCACCCCTAGTCAGAGAAATCACTTCGTACAGTAGATGGCAATTAATACAGAATTCTTCAACGGAAATGAATTAACAATCTTTGAAATGCTCAGCCCTATATGAAATCTATACAATAACTCTACCCTCAAGGCTCAGGCATATATCACAAAAATAATTCAGAAATATTGTAAGAGTCAGAAGTGATATATGACTTGCAGAAAACTGTTTCCCAGACACAAGATGGCAGATATAGACATGTACACACCGAGGTGATGGAAGCACCCCTCCCCCAACACACTTAATCAATTTTTTTTTCCATGTTCTCTTATAGAGCCCTGGTAACCACTGCTTGTGTACCTGCTCTTGTGTATCTTCACTCAGGTCCTTTCAGGTCCAAGTGATATTTGCACTCTACTTCCTTCATCTCTGTGTTCTCCCTTTCTGCTTTCCTGCTGATGCTCGCTATCTCCACAAGAGTCAGGCTGCAGAAAATACAGGCAATGAAAGGAGAACTTTTCCTTTCCAAAATGAAAGTTCCAAAGCGATTTTCCCCTAAACTAAAATTTTACTTGAAGAGATATTAAATCTGGTATGATACCAGTGTGCTCCTTTGGAGAGCTTTGATGCTTCTCAGTACCCTACCTACCATCTTCAGCAATGACTGGTTTCTTAAAAAACTTCAAGATGCACACTGGCTGGTTATAGCCCTATTATCCAAAACACTGATATTAACAATTGGTAGAAGAATCAATATTTCAGAACTGAGGTGTGTCATCTTAAACAGGATTTGTATATTTTACACAATATTTGAACTTCTGCTAGCTCATACTTAGCTATCTAATCACTTCTGGCTATGTGCAAAGAAGTACATTATTCTTTCAGAAGTCTATGATTTCTTACTGAGAATGGATATAAAAAGTAAGTAAATTGTGAACAGTTAATGATAAATGAAACATTGTTTAAAAGTATAATTAAAATATATAATGACTTTGAAACTTCTCTGATTGTTCTTGTTTTATTTTACATCCCCCAGGTGTTCTCTTTGATTTGATTATTATATCTCAACTTTATATCTCACAGGTGGAATGTTTACCCCTTTTAGAAAATCTGTTACTTAACCCAATAGTCGTACTAAAAACCCATTTGTCAAAGTGACTCTGTATTTCCTTATACAGCTAACTCTCTGTGTTGAATCTTTCCTTAATACGTCACAAATGGGCTTCATACACCTTATTATATCTAATTTCTGAAACTCTAATTTTTGTGATTTAATTGTGTTCATCCAATCAACTAAAATTGCCTTGTATCTAAGAGTTCTTTTAATTAATTTGCTTAGTGAAAGACAGGAAAGACAAATTACCAAGTTGGTAATATTGTAAAGCAACAGTATGGCTGTCTTTTTTGACAAAAAATTAAAAAATGTATACATCACATAGTCCTTTATATATGCCCATTGGAGGATTTTTTAAAATATATCTTCCAGTACTATTTTGTATTTACCATTAAACTTAGCTATACTCTGTGAAAATATCTCTAAAACTGTTTTTTTAAATACCATTTAAGTTTTCTCTTCAGAGTTACAATATCTTTAAAGTCAAATCTATGTCTTTTTCTACTTTCTATCCAAACCTGACAAACAAAATTGGTAATTATATTAAAGAATTCTTGAAACATAAAACAAAATATTAACATATTCTAATACTGAAATGCCAATAAGTACCTATCTATACCTTTTAATCTAAAAGACCTAAGAAAAATCCCCCAGGAAGAGTCTAAAATTCAATAACTCAGTGATCTCACTAATAAAAAAAAGATGTCCATGCCAAAGATGAAGGCATTGAAGTCCAAAATCGATGATCATCCCCATCTGAGTTTGGTCCAAAGAAATTAAATTCTACTATAATTTCCCTTTTGACTGACTCTTACTCTGAAAGCCCCTCTTAGGCTAAGATAAATGGAGTCTCTTCTAACCTGTCTTTTGGGCTATTTCCTTAGGAATAAATCTGGTTCAATTTCAAGCTCAGAAGTTGAATTAGTTGAGTTACAAATGGCTCATAAAACTTATGTTTTAAAAATCTGATAGAATTACCAGGATAAGTTGGATTTTTCTCTAGCTCTAGAAACTCCCCATCAAACACAAATGCTAATGTCCACACAGTTAACTGAAAAATCCCTGCCAGTTCAAAAGGTATTTATATACTATGCAGCCCAGTATTAACCAAGTATAAAACAATAAGCATGACAGAATCAGAAAAAAATAGGACATATTAAAGAAATTAACTTCAAGTAATGAATCAGAGCATGCCAGTGAGAATTACGAGTAACTGGGAGAAATACAGAAGCCAGCAAATAAACGTGATACTATGTATTTAAGATTAGTGAGGCATCTATTGGATGGAACACAGGGCCCCTAATGAAGGAGCTAGAGAAAGTACCCAAGGAGCTGAAGGAGTCTGCAACTGTATAGGAGGAACAACAATATGAACTAATCACTAACCCCCAGAGCTGTATCTATAGTTGCATATGTAGCAGAGGATGGCCTATTTGGCCATCAATGGGAGGAGAGGCCCTTTGTCTTGGGAGGATCATATGCTCCAGTACAGAAGAATGCCAGGGCCAGGAAGCAGGAGTGGGTAAGTTGGGGAGCATGGCAGGGGGAGGCTATAGGGGACTTTGGGGATAGCATTTGAAATGTAAATGAAGAAAATATCTTTAAAAAAAATTAGTGAGGCTATAAACTTTACCCAGGGAATGCTGTTTGTCCTTCAAGTAATGGTAGAAGTAACGTTTTTATTTTGCAACAATGATTAAAAATGAATGCTATTGATAAAAGAAACCACATGTCTTATTTGGTCATTTTGTTGTTCTTCCATCTGATAATAAAATTTTAATTTTTACTTTATATCCTCTGTTTCATTTTCTCTGTCTCTCTGTCTCTCTGTCTCTCTGTCTCTGCCTCTCTCTGTCTCTGTCTCTGTCTCTGTCTCTGTCTCTCTCTCTCTCTCTCTCTCTCTCTGTTTCTCTCTCTCTCCTTCTTTCTTTTGTAATCTCTAACTACAAAAGCTGATCTGGTCTCTAATTTTTAGATCTTTTACATCAGGCTCCTGAAAGCTCTCTAGAAATAAAGGAATTTACCACTATGCCGCATATAATTTGAATTCTTAATTGCAATTGAATTTTCATTATAGTCTATAATTTGATCATGTATTTTCTTCACTCACAATTTCTCTAAATCCCTTGATATATATATATATATATATGTGTGTGTGTGTGTGTGTGTGTGTGTGTGTGTGTGTGTGTGTGTGCAAACTGATATGTTCTCTCTTCCATTCTCTTTCAACCAAACAATATAAGAATAATAAAAACTGCTGGGCGTGGTGGTGCACACCTTTAATTCCAGCACTCGGGAAGCAGAGACAGGTGGATTTCTGAGTTCGGAGCCAGCCTGGTCTACAAAGTGAGTTCCAGGACAGCCTGGGCTATACAGAGTAACCCTGTCTCAAAGGAAAAAAAAGAAGAAGAAGAAGAAGAAGAAGAAGAAGAAGAAGAAGAAGAAGAAGAAGAAGAAGAAGAAGAAGAAGAAGAAGAAGAAGAAGAAGAAGAAGAAGAAAAACAAAACCAAAGAACCAAGAAACATTAAAAGAGCACCATAAACTTCAAAGAAAATACCAATAAAAGAAAATTTCCTTAAGAAAGCAATATGAGAAAAACTGTCAACAAAAATATCTCTGAGTTTTTGAGGTTTTTTTTCTGTTGGTCAACTACTCCTTGCCATGCAGACCACCCTAAAGTGTGGTTGATAGATCCAATGATACTCCTTTAGAGAGCATTCATTTCGCTTTTCCGATGAGTACCACATGAGATAGCTTCTTGGTTAGGGGTGGTATTTGGTGGGTACATTCCCCTCTCAGTGCTAGGACACCATCAGTCTTGAAACTTGTCAAGTCTTGTGCATGCTTCTATAGTCTCTGTGAGTTCATATTGTATCAGTCCTGGTGTGTATTTGAAGATATTTTCCTTGAAATTAACCACCACCTCTGGCTCTTGCAAACTTTCTCCTTTCTCTTCCAATGGAACTCTGATCCATGATGGAAAATGATTGACAAAGACATTCTATGTCACACAGTCTCTTGATTTCCACTCATTGTCCATTTGATCATGTGTTTTCTTCACCTATAACTTCTACAAGTTCCCCCGGATGTACATTCCCATTCAAATGGACCTCTGTGCTAATTGTATTTATGATGTGAAGAAACTTATCTGATATGTCTTGAGTTAGGCACTACTTTGTTAGAGTAGCATTGAATCGTTAGGAATTATCTTATTGTTGGCTAACTTTAGCAAAATAACAGTTGAAAGTTTTTCCTTGTCAGGTACGTGTTCCATATCATTGAGTGGGTTTCAACTCAGTAAAATAAATAAATAAATAAATAAATAAATAAATAAATAAATAAATAAATAAATAAATAGTAGTGGTTACTTCCATAACATGCATACCAATATTGCACCTGCATATCATATAGGCAAGTCACTGTAGTAGTTTGAAAGGTTTGAGGCTGAGGATTACATTTTCCTCCAGTATAATGCCCAATACCATAATTGGTTATAAGTGGAGGATAAGATTCTATTTAGGAAGCAGCCTTACTTATTCCATTAGTATGTTCTGTCCTCATCAATAAAGCCTTACCAAATGCTATGGAAAATAATCAAGAGCCTTGTTCTCTTCCATTTCAAACTATTCTGTTGTAGTTTACCCTTTCTCTCTCCATCATGCTATCTTCTATTTTCCACTTCTAAAGAGAATGCGTAGAAGGGTTTTCCCTAGGTCCATAACCTATTATACTCAGGTTGATAATCTTCTTGTCACTGGCTCTTTACTCAGTTCTTTTGTGGTTATTTGGATTATAGCATACAAATAAAAAGCTTAAAAATTTACATTCATATACAATCAGACAGAATACTCGGACACAGTCCTACACAGCACCATCCACTTCCTATTTGATAAAGAATCTGAAAAGAACATATTGGTGGGGAGAAAGCGTCTTCAACAAATGTCATACTGGATGGTTGCATGCAGAAAACTGCAGAGATCTCCATATCTCCCTTCATGAACCTCAATTCCAAATGGAGCAAATCCTTCAGCTTAAGACCACATACCCTGACTCTGATTAAAAAAAAAAAAAAAAAGAAAGAGAGAAAACAAGAAAGAAAGGAAGAAAGAAAGGAAGAAAGAAAGAAAGGAAGGAAGGAAGGAAGGAAGGAAGGAAGGAAGGAAGGAAGGAAGGAAGGAAGGAAGGAAGGAAGGAAGGAAGGAAGGAAGAAAAAGAAACTGATAGAATTCCTTGGCACAAGGAACATTTTCTAGTCAGGACACCATTAGCACATATGCCAATGCCAGCAACCAATTTAGAGTGTACCCACATCTCATCCCAATGTTTCTAGTTGAAAACCCCATTAGGAAGCATTTATTTGAGTCAGTGGCTTGCACAAAGAAATGCATGGGTTAGAATGGGAGATTGAGAGGGTCAGCAGAAAAGACTAATATGAATTATTAATTGATAACTTTAAATGGTGCTACCATATTTATCATGCATACTTACTTTCATCCTATAATGTTTTATTTTCCTCAGCATATGGGTAAACAATGAATAACATTTGTGAGTATACTTCTAGTGAGTTTATAAAGACTGTTACCTATTCCTGAAGTTATATTTATAGTCAAACTAAGTGGAATATGAAAGATAAATTATAGTCTTCTAATTTCACAAATGTAAAATTTAAAAATAATTTTCTTACTGTACCAAAGCCTAGAAAGTTAAGTGAAAAAAAAAGTTTTAAAATATCTTCCAACAAATATCTAGAATAATATAAGTCTACCATAGTATTTTCTGTGAGATTAAGTAGAATTTCTATCATTTTAGAGTTCAAGAGTAAGAGACATACACTTAAAATCAACCATGGATATTTAGACTCCGTGATTCCTAAAGATGTTGATTTGGCTGCCTAAGTGGCATTGGGATGTATATTACTGATTATCTAGTAACATTTCTGTGGATCTGGTTGTTTCTTGTAATGTGTGTGGGAAAGCTGCATTTGTTCATTACTTCTTTATTATGTAACATGATAATAAATTGCACCATTCTCATCTTCCATTTTTTCATGTAAACCTTCCCATATAATGATCCCTAATCTGTAAATTTATGACTTCTTTTTACATTTATTGTTGTTATATGCATATGCAATTTATGTATGTATGTATGTATGTATGTATGTATGTGTGTATGTGTTTTTGTATGTATATGTGGATATGGATATGGATATTTCTATGGCTTTAATTTCCTCAGAAATAAAAGAAGAGATGGGAGCTATAACCAAGCTATGATAATATGTGGCTTGGGCTGAGCCCAAGGCATTATTTTCTCCCTCCTAACTATTTCCAGGCCTATGCCTTGAATCTTCAAGCCTTCATATAATCTTACCTTCTAAAATGACTGATTCAATCTGAATTCTCTCAGTTTCTCACTGACTTGTTCTACTTGGCCTCAAATTAACTCTGACAATTTGTTCCAATCTACTGGCTCTTTCTTATTCTTTGGTTCAACTGCCTCTGCTGATCTGCACTGAACTGCTTGAACTCAGGAAGAACTCAACTCCAGTCAACTGCACGGAACTCAATTCCACTCAATTGAACTGACTCTTAACTGAATCAAATCCTGACTTACTGACTGGCCTCCCTTTCCCTCTCTGAGTTTCTCTTAAATAGCTTTCCCCCTAAGAGTTGAATGTATCTTATATCTGATTCATTTCCTTAAAACTTTCTATGATTCATCACTCTATCTGTCCCTCAAATAGAGTTTATTGTTTGGTATGTGTGCTGAAGGATTCCAGAGAGAGAAGTTAAAGTTGTATCACTTTAACTTCCAGCTATATCACTCGGACTTAGAGGCTGTTTGGATCAGATCAACCAATTGTTTAGATCAGCTGCTAGATTAAAACTTCTTTACATCCTCCTGCTTTTGGTTTAAGGTAAAAACCATACAATTTAAGTATTACAAGAGAAACAATTATCAATCCCATAAACTTAGCAGTAAGAATGTTCTTATGGATATTCATTGATGCTGATAACACTTAGTCCTCACAGTTTGAATGCCACTATGGAGATCAACTGATGCTATGATCCTTCATAAGTATAGTCTTGATCATCTGTCATTTAGCAAATGCCCATTTTGACATGATTTTTTTTTTAGTCTGACAATTTGATGAGTGATATGTCCTTTTTCAATCGGTTGTTGGGAAGTGACCATGCAAGAGTGGTCAGTTTTCTGTGCCTTCTATGTTGCACCCTTTCTACATCTCTTCGTTCCTTGATTGTGTGTCCCATGTGGAAGCTTCTCTGAACCATATGGTATCTTTATCAATTTTGAGGGAAGCCATATTCTTTTATAGGCAAATATCTTTCTCAATATAACACTTTCCCTGACTACTATTTTGATGTTAAGTAATCTTCAAAGTATACAGGTTGATCTAATTCAGAATGTTACTGTTACTGTTGTTGTTGTTATTGTTGTTGTTTGAAAGTTTGTTGTTGTTTTGTTTTCTAGAATTCAGGGTATTTAAGCTAATCATATCCCCCTTTTCTCTTTTTCAATATAAAATCAGATCTGCAGGAATCTGCTCATGAACTAGACACTTAGGCACCTGTGTTTCATGTCCAGCTCAACACCAGGCAGCTGGGCTTCTTGCCCATTAAAACAGAAATAACCAAGATATATTGCCTAAGTTTTAGTTAAAACAGGTAGCATTCTGAGATACTAAATGAATATCAACCTGAGCTCTTCATTGTTGTAGTAGATCTCTTCCTCATAGGTCTACAGCTACATTTACCAGATAAGCTTTAAGTCTTTCTACTTAACTTCTGGCTCCACACTTTCAATTGGTTTTATATTTTGTATAACTTGGTATAGCATTCTGATTGCTACAAACTGTGAAGATACCTTCAGAGGATAGCAAATGTGTATTCTCAAGACTCTCTGGAGATTGTAGTTACATCAGTTTCTATACCCACCAAACCTTCAGTTTCAATACCATTTAATTTTATTTTTGGTCTCATGTCATTGAAAAACAGTTGGCTAAAGGACCTGTCTTCCAGTATTTCTAAATACTTCTGTTGTTTTAATTAAGGCTACTTTGACTTTGATACATGGAAGTGTTAAAAGCTGTGCAATTCTATTTCCCACTTGGAACTTGTTTTTTGTTTATTTGTTTGTTTGTTTGTTTTTCTTTACATAAGCCATAATATAAATCTCTACCTTGGAATTTCTATCTATAATTCTAGGATTCACAATGAATCCTTGAGTTAGGCTACTTCTTAAATTCATTCCTATTGTCTTTGGGGATAAAGATCCATGTACTCCAGTCCATAGTTTAGAGCATGGAATTTTTGGTGGTAATGTAGTTTTAACTTAATGGCTAAGTCTAGGTCAGTGCTTCCTTCTATAACATGCCTTAGATCTCTAATACCTAGTTTAATTTTCTTTAGTTCATTTGTGGATTGGTGGTAGGAAACACCTGTCTTTTCTTATTTATTATTGTCATGTTAAAATGTACCAGGGTACAACTTAATTTCCTTAGGGAGTTTTTCCATATTTAAAAGAGTATCTCATAGAATGAGTAGTTTCCAATGGGTAAGAGATTACCTAACATATCTTTTGTTGGTCTGTATTCATTAATCCAGTGCCTACTTTTTCTATACCTTCTACAAATCTCAGAACTCTCAGATCTTCTAGAGAAGTCTCTAGGAATGCGTTTTCTAGAATCCCCTTTGTTATAACCTCATCTTCTACAGTCAAAAGAATGGACATTTTTATATATAAGATTATTGGCCATTGTTTGTCCAATTACATGGTTTTTTAGGGTCAATACCACCAGTAGTTCTAATCAATTCATCTATGTGTGTTGATCAAGCTATTAAAAGTCTAAGAACAGTTTTAAACTCTGCCTTTGCACTTTGAAAGCTAAAGTTTCAATCAATGCCTGTCTAACATCTGGATCTGATATTGCCCTGTTTATAGCAAATGTTAATCTATGTAAGGAGTCAGTAAAAGTCTCTCTCTGGAGCTTTCCATAACCTTTGTAAAGGAAATAGACCTCTCCTCCCCTTGTTCTTCTATCTTATCTAAGAATTTTAATTCTACTGAAGTATATTGTATAATAATAGAGTCATCAAATTTCATCTGCTAAGTCAGAAAATTGACCCTCACCTACCAATTGGTCTTTCACAATTTCAACACCTTTAGACCTATCATGTTTTCCATAAATGCAGCTTCTTCTCACACCATGTCAGCCATTGTAATAAAGAATCAGATTCTACTATAGCTGCTGCTAAATGTTCCAATCTTTAGAGATAATCCTGTTTTCAGTAACCTAGGAATTCAACATTTGTCTCATATATGAAGAATGTATTTAATATGTTATTATTTATTCATTAAAATGTTTAAGTTCTTGTATTTTAGCAGGATTCTAGGGTAGATGAATTATCCCAAATCTGGCATTTGTTCTGTTGTCACTGGAAAAGCCACTGGGGTGTGTGTCTTTCCTCAGTTTAATTTAGAGGTGACACTGTAGTTTCATTGGATTGCCTATTTTGAACCTTAATTTCAGTATGTACTTGCTATAGGCTCACAATTAAGCATTTTTCTGTTGTCCTGTTTCCTCTGTCTCTTCTTCATCCGGCCTTTGTTTTATCATAGATTTTTTTTTTCTTGTTTAACTATTTTTTCAACCTTTTTGAAAAGAAATGTATAAAGATTTCAAATGACGATAGGGAAGATTAATTCCTTTGGTCATAGTTGCAATATATACTACAATGGCTTTTTCAAGGAACACTTCTATCCCTGCGCTCTTACCCTTGGTCTTAAGGGGTATAAAATGGAGTTGCTCATTTTTTAAGGCAGGATTATCTGTCTATATAATTAAAATAGTCTTAGGTTAAGGCTTCACTCTCTCAGAGGATCTTGTATTGTTCCTTAGTCTGTGCTCAAGGTTTCTGTGGCTCCAGATTTTCCCAAGTTCCTCTGAGTGTCTAGCCAAATTCAAAGAACTGTTGCATCCTCTGGAGATAATCCCAGGCAAATTTCTCCTCTGAGGTTTTTCTGTTGGATTTGTCTGCTATCTTCAGTGTTTCTGTTAGATGTCTGCTTCTCTCTGCAATGTTTGTAGATGTTCTCCTCCAGTCACATTACACATTAGCTATAAAAGTCACTTTTATTTTCTCAGATGAAGAAATGAGAGTCATACCCAAGCTGTGAAAATACATGGCTTCAGCTGAGCTCAGAGCATTTCTTTATCTTTTCTAACAATTTGTAGGCTTAAGTCTGGAACTTTCTAGCCTCTGTACAGTTTAATCTTGCAAGAGTACTGATTTAATCTTAATTCAACTCAGCTTCTAATTTAATTGCTCTGTGTGGCCTCAAACTAAATCTGGAAATTTATCCTAATCTTCTGGCTCCTTATTCTTCTCTGGGTTCAACTTTCACTGCAAAACCTCCCAAATGAGTTCAACTCTACTGCTCTGGACAAAGTGTACTGACTTCCAGCTGATTGTGTACTGAACTCAACTCCACTTCAAGTGAGCTGCCTCCACTGCCTTCCTGAGCCTATTCTGTCTGTGCTGATCTTAAGTAGCTTTTCTCCCGAGAGTTAGGGGTATCCTGTATCTGACACATCCTGTCAAATCATTCTCTGATGCATCAGTTTATATACCCATCATGGTTTGGTCATAAAAATATGTACTAAAGGATCCCAACCAGAGGAATTAAAGGTGTTTTCTAAGGGTGAGTCTGCATTCTACCTGGATCACAAAGACATGGAAGGTCTTTGAGAGCATTCATGTTTCTAGATTTAAATTCCTGTACGTATCCAAATAAACATATTCAGAATAGTTAAATATTGTTTTGTATTTGACATGCCTATTACATCTGTAGAAACTCTATTCCATTTATATTAATTATCAACATTACAAGAAGCATCATAAATCTTTGACCTTTCACCAGACTTTGCACTCAAGTCATAATCCACACACTTCTAATTAAAGTATGCTCAAAATCATTTTGTGTTAACTATTACATAGTTTGGGGTAATACTGGAATTGCTCACATTCATTAGCCATAATTTTATTATTATTATTTATACAATAAGTAGCAACAGTAATTTCTATATAACAGAAATTTAGAAAAACCCAGTATAATTTTATACACGAAGCTCATTTTTGATTCTTAGGCAAGTTTCTTAGAAAAATGTATATATGAGAGAAAAAATTAATAATGTTAAAGTCCATTGTTATTACTTTTGTTCTATAGAAGCCATATGACCTTAGTAGGAGTCTCAAACTATAATGACACGTGGTGTTAGAAAGAATGCTCAGCTTTGTCCATTTGAGCTTTTAGGTTGGTCGTTCCATAGTTTATAATTCCTTGGATATTCATAATAATATATGGCCCTGCCCAGTTTTCACAAATACAATTACTTTAAATTATAAATATAGTATAATACTAATTTTCATCATACTGACTACATTTTTTTCTATAAGTAGCAAGATAGCTGATCAAAAATAGATATAGTTTGCTTATGTGGTAATAACATAGTTTACATAATATAATCTTACAGAATTATGTAAACAACTTCATGCATTTCAGTTTTAAACATAGTAGAAAACTTTTCTTTGTATATTAAGCTATTTCAAAACAAGTTAGTCTCAAAGCAGCTAAAGTGATTCCTACGAGAAATCTTGTGTTTACTTTAGAAAGTACACTTTATTGAAGAAAGCCGCTTTTGCAGTTTTAATCAGAACCACTAATGGTGAGGCCTTCAATCATTTTTCAACTTATATCCTTATATTATCTGTTCAATTCAATTTTACTGAATATTTGAAATTTATATCTCATAATTGGGAACTATTTTCACCATCATTACCTATGCTTTAACAGTTCATTTTAGTTTTTTTAATTATGTACATATGTGTTCTATGCTCTATGCATATGTATTTGCAAATGAGTGCAATACCCTCAGTGGTCATAGGAGGATATTCAGTCCTTAGAAATGGAGTTATAAAATGCTGCAGATATTACAGAAGTGCTTATTCTGAAAGTGCAATATGTGCTCTTAACTCCAGAACCACACCACCTTTCCAGTGAATGCCATTATTCTTTTTTTTTTTTTTTTACATTTCCTATTAGGTACAGAAATATTCATACTTAATAATAAAAAAAGTTGTAAAAAACCTTTATATATTAGCAACACCTTTTTCATTGATATAACTCTTAAATAGTATAATGATAAATGTTTCTTTTGACCCAATAGTCTAATTGTAGAACGTACTATGGATATGTTAAAGATTTTAGAGAAATAATCTTTGACTTTCTTCTTCTTCTTTTTTCCTGTGTTTATTTAGCTCATATGATTGTCTTGATAGTTAATACCTACTTTATATTAATGCTAGATTTGCTCCCATTTTATATAATTTTAACATCATTTCCTGAAGCATTCTATGATAAAGGTCAATGAAAAATATTTTAATTTCTCAAGATCTTTAAATTAAATATGGTCTTTAAAATATTTATCACTTCTATCTCTTTTGAAGAATCCAATTGTCTCTACTAAAATTTGTAACATAAAATATTCAATTTAATCCCCAGACTAGGTAGATATAGAAATAATAGAGGTTTATTTGCCATTACATTCTTGAGAAAGAAAGAAAGGAAGAAAGAAAGAAAGAAAGAAAGAAAGAAAGGAAGGAAGGAAGGAAGGAAGGAAGGAAGGAAGGAAGGAAGGAAGGAAGGAAGGAAGGAAGGAAGGAAGGAAGAGATTCCAGTATTTGAAATTTTGAGTCTTTAAATATTTTATTAATTCTTTGAGAAATGTATTCAGATTTTATTAACTTGAAGACCAAAATCCATGCTTTAACTCCTCCCAGATACTCACTCACCTTCCTACTTGCCTTACCTTGGCCTTCTCTTTTTTCTTCTTTCATTTAATAATCTGTTGACTTCTATCTGCACAATTCACAAAATCCTGGTGTGAGATGTCCTCTGATGGTTGACCTTTCTATTAGGAACCCCATATTGCAGAAAGCTGATTTTGCAACCTAAAGTGGATATCAAATTTCCATAGTGTTACCATTACGGGTGATAACACTCCTTTTCCCATCATAGAAAATGCAGAATGGCTTGATCTGGTGCAAATAAATACCACTGCTCTGAATTAAGAAATATGATGGTCTTCTCATGTCCAGAAACAATTTTTTTTGCTTCAATATTCTGCTGGCCCTGATTCTTGACATCTCTACCCACTCACCAGTTGTCCATTGGTTTTGGAAAGGGATTGTGGTCCATATAATCCATTTGTAGCTGAGTATTCCTTAGACACTATTCTCTGTACTTCAACCAGAGATGTGTTTCTACTTTAACCACTAACTATTACAAAAAGAAGCTTCTCATGTGATCTCCAAGTACTGCACTAATACACAGGCAGAGAGAAATAAATTTAGACCTCAGATTGATAGTACTATACATTTATCAAAATACTAGCAGTAGATTCACCTCTGAGGTCTGCAAGGTTCTCAACATATATACTTGGCCATATTTTCAGTATCAATATTCAACAAACTTTATGTAATCATTTTCATATATCACTTTCCCAATTGTAATCCACTAGAAAGCAGGAATTTGCCCCAGGTTATTTGGGGGTTCCTACTTTATATGAATGAATAGAAGGATGTAGTTTCTTTAGACATTATAGACATGTTCTCCTAAACAGTATTTGGAAACTGGAGGCAAAGAAATAAACTTAGTTAATGAAAAATACTTGAGGTATGTGCATTTATCATCTCTGATCTACTCATTAATCTATTCTCTCTCTCTTTATTTCTGTGTCTCTCCCTCTCTTTCTTTTGAGATGGAATTCTACTTTATAGTCATCATTGGCCTTGAAGTAGCAACTTTCTTTCTTAAGTATCCTGAATACAGTAAATATAGATATGTATTCTATGTCAAGATTTCTTTTTTTATTTTATTTCAAAATACATTTCTAATTTTTGAGAAAACAATTATTTTCTTCTCTGATTTTTCTTTCAAACTCTCCCATATATCCTAACTTGCTGTCTTTCAAATTGATGGCCCTTTTAAATTAATTGTTCACACACACACACACACATACGTGTATGTGTGTGTGTGTGTGTGTGTGTGTGTGTGTATAAAATATATGGTCTAAATGATCTTCTCATATTATATAGATACACAAAGACAGAACAGAGATCAATAACTATTTTATCCAAACCAAGTATTTCAATATAGTGATTTTGAAACTGAAAAAAATTCTCATGTTAGAATCATAATTATCTTTAAATTATTTTTTCTGGGTTTTCCAATTTATTTTTCTCACAGTATCCTTTTTCATAATGTTGTATTATTCTTGAAAGACTGTTCCAGAGAGTATAATAGATATAGATGTATTAATATACAGCTATGGGATTCCAATCTCTCATGATTTTATCTAATTTTTATATAGCACTGTAAAATTAATCTGGACTTTGTGCTTTTATGTGATATCTGTGTCTGAAAACATGTGTGTCTCTATGTCTGTATTTTATTTTTTGTGCTTTTCCTGTGTATTTGATGTATTCCAATCTGAAAGATTTTGTTTCATATTATTTTATTTTTTTAATATTTTGACTCCTGTTTGTATTCAAAAGACATACATAAACAAGATTGGGAACTTGTAGAGAGTAGGTGGGGTGTATCTGGTAGGAGTTGGAGAAGGGGAAAAATAATGAGAATATATTGTTTGAAAAAACCTTTCTTTCTTTCTTTCTTTCTTTCTTTCTTTCTTTCTTTCTTTCTTTCTTTCTTTCTTTCTTTTCTTTTCTTTACTTTCTTTCCTACAACTTCTCCTCCGCCCCTTCCTCCTCCTTCTTGTTCTTCTCATACTTCTTTTTGTCCTTCTTTTTTTTTTTGTCCTTCATTAGAACAAAATGATTTTAATTGGTTGTGTCATCGTACTCATTAGAAGGAAACAATAGCAGAGCTCCTGTGCCTGAGAGGATAAAAAGTCTTATGTGTCTCTCACAATTATGAAAAATTTCTGTAACCTGGCAATCATACCAGCAAAGGAAATATTCTATTTTCTGAGCTATTTGTACGAATACATAAATTCTGTTCTTAACTCCTTTTGTTTGCTGCTTTGTTTATTATAATTAGGGTATATTTTCTTTACAAAAAAATACCCTTTCTTCAATGACAGTATAAAGCTGTAAAAAGTAAAACTGGTTATAATCTTTATTGCCCTTGGTTTACATTTTTCTTTTCTTTTGTATTTTGCTGGAAAATGTGACTGCTTCTTTCTTGTCAAGGTCCCCATTTGGTTCAGATCCTTAAATACTGTAATTAATGCTATAGTCTCTGTGAGTTCTTATGTACATATATTTTGTTGATAAAGAATCTTGTTTCCTTGGTTTCTTATATGCCCTGCAAATTTTACATGCTTCTGCCTCCTCTTCTACAAGGTTCCATAAGCCATAAGGGGAGGAACTCATAAAAAAGTAGGAAAAGACCTAGCAGTTTTACCATGTCACTGACATAAACATAAAACAAATAGTTTCACCAAAACATGATTTGATAGTATATTTACTAAGGTACAACTTCATTTCACAACATTTATCACTGTAATTGTTGATCAACAGATGTTCACTGTCACATGGCAATTACCCTGTATCAGGAAAATATTTGTATGCCCATATATATGATGACAGAATTATTAGAAGTCATGGATCAAGATTAACATCAGACATTTCTGTGCAATATTTAGAAATAAGCAGAAGAAATAACAGAAATATCAAATAAATACATACCTGTTAAAATAACTGAGTTTATGCTTCTGAACTATAGGTAAAATAGGGAATAAATAATACTAGCTTCAATAAAACAATCCAGATCAAATATTATTTTCTCCCCAAATTGTGTCTTGTTATGGAAATAGTGCATTCAAGTATTCAAGTTATTTAGGATTTTATGTTATTGCATAGCCCAGAATAACTTTACATGGATATATATATATATATGTATATATATATATATATATATATATATATTTAAATGGACAGAAAACACAAATTATTTTAAAATATTTTAAAGTTAGCTTTAAGACACATCAGTCATGAAAAATTTCAAATGACAGAAGATTTTATGACCAACAATATTTAATTATTTTCTTCAAGGCTAGTAAAATTCATTTGCAATAACATAACTTTGTATATCTTGATCAAACTATACAAAATAACTGAATAATAAGATATTTACTTTATTGCAATTTCTCTCATATATCATTTTGAAAATAAGAGTCAATATAATGGCCATTGATTTACTTCAATGCTGGCCTCCACAACTCCATTTAAGGTATACAAGCATTTATTATATTTACTCATTCTCCAATAAATCTGTTCTGTAACACCTGTCCAGATATAATAAGAGGGATATTCCCTAGTCTTATTGAAGTTTGATATGATATGTATGGTTGAGGGCTTTGGGAGGCCTGAGGGGAAAGGAGGAGGAGGAAGTATATGGAGAGGGAGTAGGTAGTTTGGGAAGGGAATTGGAGGAGAAGAAAGAGGGTAACCTGAGGTTAAGATTGAATATATGAGAAAATAAATCAATAATAGGGAAAAAGGGGGGGAAAGGAGGGTAAAGTATGTGAAGAGTAAAAAAGAGAGAAAAAAAACCATTGGAACATAACTGTTAATATTTCATAGAAGAACTGTAATAAGGACCAGAAGATAAAATACACAGATACATTCTAATTTGGCCAAATAAATACCCACTGGAGTTTATGGACTTTTACCTCCCCCAAACAGTAAGAATTTTTAGGCAATGTACCCTAACATCTCAAGGATTCATTGTGTATCCAGAAATTATAGATGAAGATTACAAGGGGAAGGTTGAGATCATTGCTTATGTAAAGAAAAATATGAAGTTTAAAGCAGGAAACAGAATTTCTCGGGTTTTATTGCTTCCATATGTCAAAGATAAAGCAGCTCCAATTGAATGTACAGGAGAATTTAGAAGTACTGGAAGACAGGTTTTCTGGCAAACTG
Organism: Mus musculus; assembly: GCF_000001635.26. Taxonomy (NCBI): domain Eukaryota; kingdom Metazoa; phylum Chordata; class Mammalia; order Rodentia; family Muridae; genus Mus; species Mus musculus. The sequence goes on from NC_000080.6 coordinate 92,167,303, forward strand.
TTATCAATGACAAGAAACAAAAAAACAAAATTAAAATTAAATGGTATTAATTTGAAGCTTTTTTGTGGCTGCAGAAGCTCATATAACTATAATCTCATGAAAATCTTCAAATGCACATTGGGCTCTTTAGAAGTTTTCTAAACAGTTTGTTGTATTTGAAAATTTATCCCAAATAAAACAAAGTTTAAGACAAATTGAATGCATGGGACCAGAAGATCAAATAGGAAGATTGGTACCTTAATGTGGTATATGTAACCATAAATCTTTGGGGAAGAGATATACTCTAACAGTGGAAACTCTGATTAATATTTTTCAGTATAAGAGAACGATACATATTTTAACTGACATCTTATCTAATATGGCTTGAATTTGTTTACTTGTTTGTTTGTTTAAAAGTTTGAGAAGCCCGGGTCACTGGTGTGGAGCCAAGCATGGAATGTGAATGCCTAAGTGTATAGTTTATGTGTGGATTCATAAATACCTAAATGCACCTCGATAAACAAAAAGATTAGCTGAAAGACCCTGAATTACAGGGGGGAAATACTGCTGAATTAGATCAACCTGTATGTTTTAGAGTTGTATCAATGTCAGAATGAATTTCAGAGAATATGTTGCATTGGGGAAGTCATTTTGTCTACATTTCCCCAAAGGATGGAAGACCATGGGTCCCATCAAAAGAGGCAAAGATGCAATCAGAGAATGAGAAGCTTTCCCATGAAAGGTATGGCTCAAGGAAGGGAAAGATACGGAAAGACAGCAATGCAGATGATGCAGAAAGCTAATCCCCAGTGCTTGGGAACAGCTCAACAAAACTTTCTGGAAAAGAACAGGCCATTCCTCAGACTGGCAGAAGAGAAAGCAGTGACGATCTGGGATGCACTCATGAAGGATCTTAGAGTCAATAGATCTTCACAAGAACATTCAGACGACTAACGTTGCCAGATTGATAATTGCTTCTGTTGTAATAGTTAAACCACATACAAGTTTTTTAGCTTACACTTAAAGGGGAAATATATAGAAGAATTTTAGCCAGCAACATGACTTCTCTGAAAAGGATTCAATCACATCCAGACACCTTCTATGTGTATGCCATCCAGCTGGAATGCAGGTAAGCCCTGAGTATACACATTTATTCCTTCTGGCTGTAGTACAGACATACAATTACTACACATCTTTAATCCCAAACACTGTAGGCTAAGTTCTTGTAGAAGGAAGCAAGCATGTTTGAAAGTGATGTCTAATTGAGGGGCAGACAGTGATGAAATGAGTCAGAGATAAGATATGCCCAACTCTCAAGAGAGCGGACAGAACAGAGAAGCTACTTAAGAGCAGTTCATAGTGAATCCAGAATGGAGGGCGGTTTAATGAGTGCTGTGCAGCTCAGTGGAGTTGAATGCAGTTGAGTTCCATTCCATGCTGGCAGTCAGTGTAGTCACGGTAGTTCACTGCATAGAATTTAAAGGCAGTGTTCCAAAGGAGAGCAATTACATTAGAAGCCAGTTTGAATCAATAAGCTTGGGGAGGAGTTTGAGCCACAATGGCTGTTATACCCACCAACGCTGAAGAAAAAAATTAGAATGGGCGAGCTTATTCAGCAGTAAGCCTCCAAGAAGACAACTACATCTAGTAAATAAAAGTTATATTTTTATCTTATATTTGCAAAAGTATTAGTTGATAATAATATATAAACTTTGCCTATAGTATTGAATTAAGATACATCATAACATTTAGAGAATTTATGGTAATAAATCTATAAATGCACACTAAAGTAAAATTTCAGGTGTACTTGGTAGCTCTAAAATTGTTGAAATTGAAAAATAAAATTTATAGTGCATAATTACATATGAAAATATATAAATTATAAAATTTTTTGAGATATATTTCTCTGTATTTATAAACATAATTTTCAGGAATTAAATAGCACTGCTTCTTAATTGTTTCTCATTGAAAGCTCCAGGAATGTAGAATATACTGAATTGAATTCTTTGTTTGAAATGTTAAAAGTACTTCCATGACTTGAGACAGCAGTAATATTTTCCTGAGAACATTGGAGAGGAAGCAATATTTAGTTGGCTGGGAATATAAATAAGACCTTTCACTTAGCATTAATAACTTTGCAGTTTAAGATAAAACAAAAGGTCAGCAACGAGCATCATGTAAGGAGTACTTCATGAAAATGTAATCCAAGTAATTGCAGAATAGAACAGGATATATTTGAGAGGGTTGAGAAAAATGGATCCTCTCTACAGTACAAATGTTTACAATGCCCTGGTTTCTACATTTATGACTAATTCCCAGAGCAATTATAAAATTAATCTATCATTGACCTTCTCCCAGTTTTTGATATATCACATTTTTCACTTCTAGTTATTACCAGTCTCTACTGGGATTTCTTCACTTCTGTGAATTTTCATTCTTTAAATTTTAGACTTATTTTTAAATTTTCTCATATTATACACTAATAGCTGTGCATTCAATCAAGTGAAGCAAAGCTTCCTGTGTTTCCTTTGAATATTTCAAAATACTCAGTCTAGCATGCAGGTAGCCATAAATAACAACTTTTCTAGTTTTGAAGGAGAAATTATTTTCACTAACACATGATACATTTTTTTGACATCCTTGCAAGGAAATTAGTGGCTTTTCTGAATCAGTAGCTTTCATCAAATTGAATTGGTGCTGTATCACGTCTGTTCCTTTTCCCACTATCACAACATGTGAGTTCTTAATAAGATAATTTTGTACTATATTAGACAAATTTAATATTCATACATTATGAAAAACACTGCTAATATGATAGAAAATTGCTAGAAGGAGCAAATGATTTTATTAAATTTAAAATAAAGCCCACTTTGCATTTTTCACCTCCTTGAATACCTGTCTTTCCTAATCAGATAATAGAGAAGGCAGATTGAGCCCTGGAGACTCGATAATATATAATCCATATTCTTAGCACAATTTGATGTCACCTTTCAGACTTAAAATCATCCTGCTGGAGTGTGCTTGGGATATTTTAGTGCAGAAATATTTGGGATGTTTTAATTTAAAATGATCATGGCTTGTTCTACTTTGTCTTGGCATTGCTAATTTATGCCTATCATAACTACATAAGGAGATATTTGTGAGCAGTATCATAACTTGGTGAATCTCCATGAGCTGAGTCAATAAAATGATGACACAAATTTTGCATTCCTTAAATGAAGCATCTGGTTTGTCAGTTGAAAAATTACAACTCTTGCTTTAAAGGAGTCTTAATGAAACAGAGCAAATCTTAATGGGTAACCAAAATGCACACATTGTTCTTTTCTATGGATAAAGAAATCACCATTTTCATTGGAAATAAATGAACAGTGATGTTCACTTCTGTAGAACATCAAATATTGTATCTGATTTTGGTTTAGTAAGGTCACATGTAATTGTGAAAGTTCAAAAAAGTAGAAATACATGCTGTTAAAACAAAAAAACTTAAATGAGCTTATAAGTCCAATTGTTCCAATTTTGATGGTTGAAAGAAAAGTTCAAATAAATTTGCTATTCAAAATATTTTGAGAAAGAATTTTGACTTACCTACTCTAACGTCAAAATGAAGTAGATTCAAATGTGATCTCTATGTAAGGCCAAGCAGAAATAAATATTAAAACAAATACATTTAGTAACCTAATAAAAATTTGGTCCTAATAAATCCATTGGTACCTAGATCATTATCAGTAAGGAATAAATTAGGAAGTTACAGGGAAGTGTTCCATCTGGAAAATGTGTCTAAGAGACACATTTATGCTAGTAAAAGGCATAAAATCATTAATTTATGGTGATTTTCTAAACTTTAAAGCTGTTCACATTCATTTCTCAACTACAATTCTGTATAAACCTATAACCATGCTGCCAAGGTTACAAATTATTAGAGAACACAGAAAAAATTAAATGAACTATGCTGTATTCACAGTGGTTCTGATCATTCATACATCTTTGGGATCTGATTCAAGATTAGTCTCAGTACTCACTAAGACTTGAATTCTAAAAAGCTTTTAGGTCCCCATAAATAGTAAGGAAAAAGAAAGAAAAAATAATCCTCTGAGAAATTGTATAAAGTGACAGTATCAATGCAAGGGAAAAGTCTGCAAATAAATATTGGTACTAACCTTCACCAGCTATGCTCAGAAAACAGAAAGATACTTGTTTGCATTCTGACATGTAAATATCACTAGGAAATTCTGATGATAGAAATCAGAATAAAGTATTTGTATTTGTATTGTTATTTAATTAGAACTTAATACTTATTCTTTTTTGAACAGAGATTAGTATTCTGGCCATAAGTATAGTAAATATGATAACATTGAGAGTCAGATTATTAATTTATAGAAACATTTTAAAACTTCAAATGCATTACTTTGCTTGTTTATATTATAACAGTCATATGCCATAAACTTAAAACATTCTAGTGGAAAAAAGTAATGCAGATGTTACCTACAGAAAAATTAGTTATTATATAAAAATATCTGCATACTCGTTAATGGTTTTTCTGAAGATCTCAGTAAATAAGTTTAATATTTATATGTAATATGTGAACTACATACAATTTTACTTTTAAAGTCTTACAACGTAAAACAAAAGTGGGCAATCAAAATTTTTTCTTTGCATGAATTCAGCTAAAATTTTATAAATTTCATATTTACTTTAAATTATAAAATATTTTCACACACAAATCACTGAAATAATTTTATTTCCATTGTAGAATAGTGTAATAGAGAAGCAAAATAGTGTAATTAAATTTTTGGGACATAACATAAAATTTATCATTTTTGAAAGAGAAAAAATATGTAAAGAGTCACTGAGTTCAATTTTATTGAAGTAGAAACATGGCAAATCATTAGACTGCTATGAGGCTCATGTACAAATCAGCCAGCTGGCTATGGAGTAACATCTGTTGAGTTATTTTATCACATTTCAAAATTCTTTCTTTAAATGAATTTTAAGTAACTTATACTGCTTATAAAGATCATGAGATCAGAAGCGCCCAGTTCATTTTCTTCACTTGTCTTAAGAAATAAAGAAATAACTGTGGCCTTATTGGTTTTCTTCAAGTATTATATGATGTATGCAGTTTAAGTACATATTGTTATTTTGATTATTAATTTAGGCTAAGTTTCTTCAATTATAGAAAATTGTAGCATCTATACATTCATTTATGGTGCTGAAGGAAAGTGATTACTGCATTATGAAGTAACCATAATCCAGAAAATAATTAAACATGAAATACAACTGAGTTGAGGACATTCTTATTTTCTAGCGATGTGGTGATCTCTACAGAGCCACATCTTGTAGTTACCAGATGTTCCGCAATAACAGTAACTCTAGAGTTGCTTAGTTGTTATAACAAGAAGATTTTACTACACAGGAAAAGATTGGCATTTTCTCTGTTGGAAGAAAATGAAATTGGCAGTTTAGAGAGGCCGTTTTAACTGAGCTATGTGGTTTACATTGATTAATCTACCTCATTAGAATATTAGCCAGCCAATCAGAACTCATTTCTACCCTGTTTCAAATCTATGCCATATGTGTAGGTCATAAAAAAAGCATTTTCTTTAATTCCAGATACTGTGAAGTCTACATTAGAAAAGAAGCTGACCTTTTGCTTTGCCACTATAAATTTGTAAAATGACTTTTAGTATTTCAGGCAATGTATCGGTTCTGATTTAGGCTGCTTATGAAGATGGAATAATGACAATCATGGAAAATTATTTTATATCTTGCTTTCCCATAACCTGCTCTTTCTCCTCAGTGGCAACAGAAAATGGCAGCTTTCCCATAACCAGTTTTTTTTTTTCCCCTCTATAAAAGCACAGTATGTCATACTAACTGAGGAAGTAGTAACTTAGAAACAACCAGGAAACTTCTCCCTGGAGATATAGAAAAAAGCCTTCCTAGTGGTGTGGGTCAGTTTGAGCTATATGAGATCCTATCACAAAAGAATTTTTCACTGCTAGACAATGTGCATACATTAAGTGTGTTAGAGTAAACCTTCCTATTAGTGTAGGTCAGTCAGATACATATGAGATCCTGTTACAAAAATATAAAGAAAAACAGATAAAGAAAACAAATAAAACAATCAAGTGATTCACTCAGTGAGATATCAGAAGTGGTGGTCAATTGTGGACCAGGAAATTTAGTTAGATAAAGAAAATCACTTCTAAGCATTGTACCATTTATGCAAAGTATATTCATTTTATCTTTCCATCTAGTAATTTATAATGAAACATGATAAGAGCTCAAAAACGTAAATACATATTAGTCTCTTTGTTAATGGTGGGCACTACAGACTCTGATTGTTGCAGAGCAAGATACCGTTGTCCTATTCAGGCAAACCCAGTTCAGTTCCTTTCTTCATGGGAAAGAGCGCTCCCAGCTGCTTGTAATCTGTATATCTTACTGAAATTAGACAGTAATCTTCTTCTGGGGGCACTAATACCATGTGTAAATCCCAAGTGCTCCTGTCTTGCACATGATGTCATATGCCAGCTACCCTAACTGTACATCCCTCTATTCAGATCTTAAAAGAAAGAGAATAAAAAAAAAAGCTATACAGTCAAATCATTTGTTTTATTTTCTCTCTGAAGAATAACAGGTATCTCTATTTCTTTTTTTAAGTATCTTTATTTTTAAGATTTAAATAGGTTTTATGTATATCTTCTTCTAAAATATAAATGCATCAATAAGAACTTACTGTTTACCTATAAATTTAGTCTGAATATGACATCATAGCATAATGACCTTTAATTTAAAATAAGTTTGAAATTAAAGATTTTAAAATTACTAAGAAGTTTTTTGTTGTTTTGTTTTTTGTCATTAAGATATAACTGAATGAGAATATATATTGGCCTTGTGTACTCAAAACTTTCAATCCTATGTCCTTTCTGACAAAAGTAAATATAATTAAATTGTATACGATTAGAAACAATAACTATTTGAATTAGGTAGCTCTATAAAACATCATCTTAGATGTCTGCCTAAAGAAAATTAATCTATGGATAAATACTTATTTTCCACTGCTAATGTAATATATTCTAAAATATATCATCGAATACATTCTGTAAAGTTATGTGAATTTAACGTTTTTAATTTGTTTTTAACCTTTACTTTCATTTTTTATATCCCAACCTCAGTTTACCCTTTGTCCACTCCTCCCTGTTCCCACACATCCACCTCTGCTCTTTCCTAAATCCACACTTTCTCTGTTTCTCTTCAGAAAAGAGCAGTCCTCCTAATGAAATGAACCAAACACAGTACAGCAATATATAATACAACCAGGCTCAAATCCTCAAACCCTCATATCAGGGCTTGGTGAGGCATTGCATTGAGAGAAAAAAGCTCTCAAGAGCAAGCAAATTTGATTTGACAATGAAACGAAATTGCATATTAACATTTGTATCTGTGGGGCAATGGGTTATGCACAGACAGCCTGGTCTCCAGTCTAGCTTAGGTCTTGAACCCCAGTGGGACCCAGTGAGTGGTAATTTCCATCTACATGGGACAGAAGCATTTGCTCATGTCTCCTGGACCCCTGGCTCCTGTAGAATTTACCGCCCCCCACAGCTCCCACAGGAGAGACTTGTCACAAAGACAATGTCTGAAGTTTCTGGCATTCTGGCTAGACTCCTCCCCACAGTAACCTAGCAACATTAAGACAGCCCAGCCCACTATAAGAAGGGCTGCTTGGCCCCACTTCTCTCTCTCTAAGCTTTTACTCTCCTACTCTCTAGACTTCCTTCTCTGTCTCTCTCTCCCTCCTTCTCTCCATGTGGCCATGGCCAGCCTCTCCCTCTCTCTTTCTACCTTTTCTCTTTCCCTCTGCCTTTCTACACAGAAGCTATAAAACCATAGACTGTCCCTGATCATGAAAGCCCACTATGCTTGAACGATATGCTAGGTTTTCTCCTAAGAAGCAACATCTGACCGGCTGCCAGAAGGCCTTCCTATGCTGCAGTCACAGACCAGACTAAGGGCTCTCGCCTGCATGGGAACCACCCAGCACACCCCTCTCGCCCTGCCCTCTCCTACCTTCCTCCCTGGGGCTGAGTGCCGCCAACACCCATGGCCCCGCATGTATACATGCATTTTTATTTTTATTCAGAGAGGATATGTATATTATATTTTATGAAAGATAGGGGCTAACAACTCTTCCCTAAAAATATGTATTGAGTATGATATGGATAATCTAAGGGAAATGTTTAAGTTTTAATTGTAGGTATGATTTCAAAATTCAAAACTACTTTTAAAAGGACAAGTGGTTTACTTCTATTGTAAGTCTTTCTGCTTGCACGTGCCAGTAAAAATATATTCTCAATGCTAAGTAAGGTCATTTCATGAAGACGACAGAATTGATTTACCCCTTGTCATTGATCTCACTGTCAATATTTACATAAAACACAGAAGTAACAGTCCTTAAAAAAGCAATAGAAACACAATTGATAATTAAAGCCTCATTGCACAGGTATGATCTAACCATGTAAGTGATGTCACCAAGGGTATGACAGGAGATTGATATCGTTTATATTAGCACACAATTTACAAGGAAGAGGCCTGACAAAGGACATATCCAGATGGATATGAACAGACAGATGTGAACAGAGGGCATTGAAACTTTACAAAGCCCAGCAACCTCTCAAGAATTCATATGAAGGGTAAAGATTCATGACATTGTTATAGAAACAGTATTTCACAGGAGGAAATAAAGTTCTGTGGAACTATAATTTGCAAATACCAAATGCATGACATTTACTTTTCACAGCCAAAGCTACACAAGTCCCTTTAGTGCAGTTAGCAATTCAGAAGAGATTTACTGAAGATCACTTTTTCTGGAATGTCTCTAGCATTTCTACATAAGGTATAGAACAACTAACATTTGTTTGCCAATTGGGTACAGAGGAAATCTAGCTGCATAATACAGTAAACTTGGATATCCTCTTATGTATTATGTGCTAGATAAGTAAATCTTTGTAAAAGACCTTTACCAGGATAGACAATATTAGTCATTAATGTATGTGTTTATTTCAATATATGAATTTGTACCCATAAGGATATGATACCATGAACTCATTTTCAACATTATCAATACAAAACTCTAAACTCTACAGTTAAAAGTAAGAAAAATGCCAGAAAATTCTCATAATATTCTCTCATTTAACAATGTAAGAGATGGAGATAAATATTTTGCCTAGGTAGCAAAATATCTGGATGAAATTTTGGTGGATGATCTGGGGAAGAGGAGGTGAGGAGGTAACAGAGAGGAGGAGATAGAGGGAGGATGCAGACAAAATATATTTTGTGAGCAAAGAATAAAAAAATATTAATTTCACAGTTGAGAAACTACAGAAGAACACCTGAAACACTGCTGCACAACATGGGAGCAAATCTCATAAGTGTAGCAAGTTACTAAGACTCTACCAAAAATATTACATGATCAAAATTATCTTTTCTGCACTAACAGCTTAAATTTGTCATATTTTTTCTAAATATCAACAAAAAAGACTAATAATATTTTACTATAAAGAGTGTCAAGGATTTAAGAAGAAAGCATTCCAAGATTTCAGAAATGTGTACAACTTGGAAGTAATGATTTCTTGTTCATACTAAGAGGCAAACTGTACCCTAACATCTAAAGTACACAACTGCATAGTCCACACACACAGATACAAAACGCGTGCACATACACACACACACACACACACACATGCATGAACATACAAACACATGCAGATACACAGACCTGCATAGACACACACGTGCAAATGCATGTTCCTGCGCACACATCTAAAACACATACACACATGCACACACACCATAGCACACCATACACCAAGAAGCTGATCCAGATCCATATATAAGTCCTTTGACTTAAAGTAAGGACACAATGTCTTACATAATAACCGTGAATAAATTTGGTGCTTGGGGTATTCACTAGTATAGGATGGACATAGTCTTTTCTCCTCATGCCTACTTTTGGCTACATTACTTACTTTTCCTTCAGATTACAAATGGCATTCCCCAATACATGTATCATAGACCATATAAAAAATCTGTTAATAAAAAGAAGTTCCACTTTCACTGGTCAGTTTCAGATGCCTCCTAAGATCAAACACCATGGTAACAACCTTTGTCATTTTGTTGTGTCACCCTGTATGTTAAAGAGTATAGTCAACAAGCTCTGGCTTTACAATAATCTGTGATGATTCAATTTAGGATCCCATAAATTTTACAGCCATGGTAAGCCCTAAATATTAGCCTGTATCTTCTTTTATTTTAAATATTTTTATTAGGTATTTTCCTCATTTACATTTCCAATGCTGTCCCAAAAGTCCCCCATACCCTCCCCCCACTCCCCTACCCATCTTCTAATACCTTACATTGTGTCAAGGTTTAATTCATGCTCAAGAGTTAAAGGTTCTATCGTAAGGATTTGGCCCACAGACGTCTCTTATAATAGGAATAGTTAGAATCCAGCACTTTGTGCTTCTCCTTTGTAAGCAAGTCAGAATTGTTTCCTCCTTGATGAAATAAGTTTTCTCCAGAAAAATAAAGTAAATATTTTAAGTGTTTATAAATGGTCCTAGAGCCACACATGAAATTTTTTTTCTTTTTATAAAAGATGAAACGTTGAATAATCAGCTTGACATATCAATTCATTCTTATACTTTTTATTATTTGTGCATAACTCAAAATGAGTAGAAAAGCATTTTTAAATCCCTAAAAAGTCTCTTGCTTTCTTCCTCTCATTATTCTTGATTTCCAATCTTAGTAACTGTTGATCTGATCTCTATCTCTCTCTTTCTTTCACTCTCTAAGTTTTTTATTGTCATGTCAAGTGAATTGCACAGTGCACAATAGTTGCAAACTATTCTTTAACTCTGATAATGTATTTTGTATTGTATTAATTTTTGATTTTGTATGCATGAATATTTCATTTAATTTTATTTAAGAAATACACTGTAAGACTTACCCATATTCTCCTTTGCCCGGTGAACAATTAGGTACTGAACATGTTATACAGTTATAGATAGAATGGCTGTATATGCTGTGTTTAAGTGCTTGTGTTAATACAACTTTTCATGTATAAATATTAAATAATCACAAATAGAATTTTCATTCATATGATAATTGCAAGATACTTAAATATTTTTCAGGAAATTTTTGTCAACTTGTCTACCCACTGTGAGACATAATGTTCAAGGTCTTCAGCAGTTTCACTGGTATGAGTGCTTGTTCTTTAAAAAAAAAAAAAGTGAATGTTGGAAAAGGAGTACGTTATTCTGTTATTCACCATGAATTCTCATGAATACAGAAGGACTTTAAGTACTTTGTTAGAATTCATGCATTTACACCAGTCTTCAACACGCCATTTAGTGTCACATATTGTCATCTAGCATGGAACCATAATGACATCTACATTATTTAGATTCTCTTAGATTCTATTTTGTGAATATAGAGCATTTAATAAAAATTTGGGGGCAAAATAATAACAAATGCTCTTATGTTGTTGTTTTTTTTTTCAACACAAATGACTTCTTATTTTTCTTTCTGATTAAATACTAGAAAAGAAGTTCATTCGACAATGACTTCTTACCATCCATTGGGGCCCACGTTATTCTGTTGCATAAAGTGAAATTAGGATTACCATTTCACTAATTTTTCTAAAGCTTTCCATCCTGCTTGAAAGGCAAGAGTAGCTATTTATTGTGGTTGTAATATGATTATACACTTTGACTTTTGAAAATACATAGGAGCTAATGATCAGTGCTAGATAATGGCATAGGTGAATCAATTAGCTGAGTCACTGAGAGTATGGTTGACATGTCTAGGTTCAGCTTAATCCTTGAGACACATACGTTGAAAGACAATAACTAATATGACTGGTTCTGCACCTTGACACAAACATAAACACACACATACACAAACACACACTTCTAAATAGGTGGGCATAAGATCTCATGTCTATTATGCCAGCACTTATACGACTTAGTAGGAGGGTTTTTCCAGTTGTTATTTATTTTGTAAGTTTAAAAGCAATAGGGATTAAATAAGGAGCTCTAGGTTAGCCTGGGTTTACATGCTCCCTCCTGTTTCAAACAATATGCTAGGAAGTAAATAAGTGAGAAGTGATAGAGAAAGATAGTTTAAAAACAAAAAGAGAAATGCAAATAAAGAATTGCTATAAGTCATCTTTCTGGGTTATTAATTTCAGTTCAATATCCTACCTATAGTAAGAAAAATAACATATATACTTATATACTGCCAAACCTACTTCAAGAATTCTCATTCTATAAGCCATGTAAGGTAATTCTTTCAGTGCTGAAATGTTACACACACACGCACACACATACACACACACACACACACAGACAGACTGAGAGACAGAGAGACAGACAGAACGAGAGAGAGAGACACAGAGACAGAGACAGAGACAGAGATGCATACATGCACACATTGGCAAACAGGAAAACAAATGATAGAAATGTTCCTGGACTCAGATGTCCAACTTTGAATTAAAAATCAAAAAGTTCAGGCCCTCTCAACCATGGAGATTTGATATCTTCACATAAGTGTCATGAAGATAACAGTGAGTGCTTAATAAATGTGTATCATTTCAGTGACACTTGTTGTTTGTCACCCTGTGCAACTCTGAGATTCCTATTAAAAAGTTCAGAGGTCAACTTCATTATAAGGACAGCTCTAGGTTTATACAAAATTATTTTTCATTGTGTAAGTTAAACCAGCTATTAAACTCTTCCAATTAGAGCTTCTAATTCATTTTAGTCACTGTGTTATTATTCAATACAACACAGTTTATGTATTAATTGTTTTAAGTCTGTTTTGAAGTGAATTTCACTTTATATCCTTTATTTTTACTGTAAGTATACTTCAAAACCCTGAGTATTCAAAATTTAAAATATGCCACTGAAACTAGTATAATTAGGAAAGGACACTGATGGCTTGTTAAGCAAGAAAAAAAAAATGAACAAAACTCGGGTTGATTGAACCTATAAATGCTAACTTTCACCTGGGAATCATTTACCTTCCAAGTTCACTAGCAGTAAGGTATATATTCAAAATCACAGTAGTGGCTATAAAGGAAAGCCAGTGGATTTTATTAAGAGTGTAAGTCAAAATATTCTCATCTCTCTCCTGTGTTTTTATGTGTGTATATGCCTCTTTACCAAAATGCTTCACTCTGGCATATAATATGTTTTTCAAAAACATACATATTATAGTATGAGGGACCTAACAAAGCAGACCAAAACTTTGCCAATAATCTCAAGAATATTAAAATAATAAAGAAATATTTGAATCTCATTTCAAAAATAAGTCCACTGGTGACTGTTCATTAAATACACACAATATTGTTCACAAAGTTTTATTCTCATTTAATTATTTTCTACTCATGATTCTCAACCTCTAGCATCACTCTCCTATCAAACTTGTCTAAAATATTCAAAACAACCATTTCCAGTCACCCAACTTTCCTGTCCGTAGCCTCCTTTCCCATAACACACTCACTAAAAACCAGCAAGCTAATTCAGCAGAGCACACACTGTTTCAAGGAATACACATCGCCTTGGTAAAGCTTGATCAACTTTCTCTTTTCTCCCGTTTTCAAATTAAGTAAGCTATCTCTTGTGAGACTAGGCCGGGGCCTAGCAAACACATACGTAGATGCTCACAGTCAGCTATTGGATGGAGCACAGGGCCCGCAGTGGAGGAGCTAGAGAAAGTATCCAAGGAGCTAAACAGATCTGCAACCCTGTAGGTGGAACAACATTATGAACTCAGCAGTACCCCAGAGATCTTGACTCTAGCTGCATGTGTATCAAAAGATGACCTAGTTGGCCATCACTGGAAAGAGAGGCCCATTGGACTTGCAAACTTTATATGCCCCAGTACAGGGGAATGCCAGGGCCAAAAATTGGGAATGGGTGGGTAGGGAAGTGGGGGGGAAGGTATGGGGGACTTTTGGGATAACATTCTAAATGTAATTGAGGAAAATACGTAATAATAAAAATATTTTAAAAAAAGAATGAATGAGATAGGTATTTAAGGCTTTGATGTATGTGAAAGTGATGAGTTCATGAAAATAAGAAAATATTGAGTTTTGGTTTAAAAATTTGAATGATAAAACAAATTTACATATTATCATTTTATAAATGTGAAAACTAAACTACCATATACCCAAGCTTCCTAATATTTATGATAATTCCAATGCAAGGAGAAGTAGAGATAAATCCCCTAGACATCCACTGTCTCTCTGCCTGGTAAGGAGTTCAGTAGTGTGGTTTACAGTTATATTTATCATTAGTTGACATAGCAATACTACAATGTGTGAGTTACTTTAAAAACGTGAAATCATTCTGAACAAATGATACATAGACTGTAATTGACCTTCCTTCCGGTTGTCTTTTGAATCTATGAGTGTAAAATATTTTCTGAATAATTCAACTTTCTTAACAGATTCAAGAAATTTTTCTATATTCACTGATCATTATTTTGTGTATTCCATGAAATATTTGTTACTTGTATATTTACCACCATTTCTGTACAGTTTCTCAACTATTTTACACAAAGAATATTTGTTTTGTTTTTAGGGGTCTAGGGATCACCACACAAAACACTCAGAAACATATCTCAGTCAAACAGAGCTGATTTATTTAACACACATAAGACGGAACAATCAGGGAAGCAGTCTAGACTCAGGAGCTTTTTAAGACTGAAATCTAAAAACATCTGTGCTCGTTATTCTACCAATCAGGATTTAGAGATAGTCAGTTTCCTTACGAACATATCTTTGTTATACATTTATCCTTTTCTCATTGGTTGGTGTATTCAACTGTGGTAGGGGACTTATCTTGCCTAACTTTCATGTCTTAACTTGCCAAGCAAGATGTCCATGTGTTTCTGCCATGTAGGATGTCAGTTCCCAGAGAGGTGCTGTGAAGATAAATTCAAATGTTCACAGGGATCATTTGTTTGTTTTTAATGTTGTAGTTCATCTCAGAAGCAACTTATAATAGCAAGGACTCATAAAAGCTCAGAGATCGGTGCAGGAAAAGCTGGTGGGTGATTGGTTTGGGTCTAAGCGTATTGTGGCTAACTATGCAAAGCAGTTCTAACCTAATGTTTTCCAAGAACACCAGAGCAGAGAACATAGGAAACTATGCAATCAACTTGGGCCTGAGAATGGTTCCTTATAGCATTAGTGAACACAGAAAACTGGCTGGCTAGACAGACAAAAATCACCTAGCCCTAACGTTTCTTATGTATTGAGTATGGAAGAAAAATGAGGGGCCCATCTGTCCATGCAGAGTAAAAACTTAAACGCAATAAGTAGACCATAGAGCTGGCTCGGTTGGCTAGGGTCTTACAGGGGAAGCATGAGAACCTGAGTCTGGATTCTTCAAACCATAAACAATCGCTTCTGTCATTCCAGAGACAAATTAAAGGAATTTTAATCCAGAAACATTGCTGTGCTGGCATGGGATCACATCCAAAGAGCTAGTTCTTTGTGATCTGGCTACAATACAGAGGTGCCACAGACCTTTAATCCCTCTGGCTGGAATACAGACACTCCCTTATTACCTACTTTAAAGGCAAAATTAGTTTGTAGAAGGAAGCAGCCATGTTTGAATATGACATCTAATTAAGGAGCAAAGTGCTAAATCAAATATATATTTGAGAGGATTAATCAGAGATAGGGTATGCCCAACTCTCAAAAGAGCAACACAGAATAGGAAAGTTATTTAAGAGCACAGTACAGGCAGAGAGGGTGACTTAATTTGGAGTCAGTGGTGTGAGTGCATCTCAGGGGTGTTGAGATTCATCCTGAGTTAGTGAAATTCAATACAGGCCAACAGAGGCAGTTGAAGCTAGAGTATGAGAAAGAGCCAGATGATCAGAACAAATTGCCAGAGTTAGATTGAGGGCAAGTAGAGAAATTCAGTGAGAAGCTTAGAGAAATCAGATTGAATCAGCCATTGTGGGGAAGAATTTGAGCCAGAACAGCCAAGTCAAACCAGAAAAACACAGTTCAGAAAGAACTAGAAAGGGTGAGCTGATTCAGCAGGAGGCCACTGAAATGCAAATTACATCAAGTAAATAAAAGTTCCTTTTACTCACAAATAGTGTGATTTTGAGAAAGAGAAATAGACAAATGGATCCTTGGCACTCATTGGCCAGCCTTGGGCCATTCGGGGAGTTTCGGATTCAGAAGACTTCATATAAGAAATGCACACCATGTGTGTTCATTTGTGATTGAGTCACTTCATCAGGATGATATTTTCTAGTCACATCCATTTGACTAAGGATTTCATGAATTCATTGCTTTTATTTATGAGTAGTACTCAATTCTGTAAATGAACCAAGTTTTTTTTTTTCATACATTCCTCTGTTGAGGGACATCTGGGTTCTTTCCAGCTTCTGGCTATTATAAATAAGGCTGCTATGAACATAGTGGAGCATGTGTCCTTGTTACATGTTGGCGCATCTTCTGGGCATGTGCTCAGGAGTGTATACCTGGATCCTCAGGTAGTAATATATCCAATTTTCTGAAGAACCAACTGTAGCAGCTTGCAATCCCACCAGCAATGGAGGAGTGTCCCTCTTTCTCCACATCCTCATCAGCATCTGCTGTCACCAAATTTTTTATCTTAGCCATTCTGACTGGTGTGAGGTGGAATCTCAGGGTTGTTTTGATTTCCCTGATGATTAAGGATTTTGAACAATTCTTTAGGTGCTTCTCAGCCATTCAGTATTCCTCAGGTGAGAATTCTTTGTTTAGCTCTGTATACCATTTTTAATAGAGTTATTTATTTTTCTGGAGTCTAACTTCTTGAGTTCTTTGTATATATTGGATATTAGCCCTCTATCTGATTTAGGATTGGTAAAGATCATTCCCCATCTGTTGGTTGCTGTTTTGTCCTATTGACAGTGTCCATTGCCTTACAGGAGCTTTGCAATTTTATGAGGTCCCATTTGTCAATTCTTGATCTTAGAGCATAAGCATTGGTGTTCTGTTCAGGAATTTTTTTCCTGTGCCTATGTGCTCAAGGCTCTTCCCCACTTTCTTTTCTAGTAGTTTCAGTGTATCTGGTTTTATGTGGAGGTACTTGATCCAGTTAGACTTCAGCTTTGTACAAGGAGATGAGAATAGATCCTTTTGCCTTCTTCTACATGCTAACCACCAGTTTAAACAGCACCATTTGTTGAAAATGCTCTTTTATTCTACTGGATGATTTTTAGCTCTTTTGTCAAAGATCAAGTGACAATACGTGTGTGGATTCTTTTCTTATTCTTCAATCCTATCCCATTGATCTACTTGCCTGTCACTGTACCAAGATTACAGAGTTTTTATCAGGATTTTTCTGTAGTATAGCTTTAGGTCAGGGATAGTGATTCCAACAGAAGTTCTTTTATGAGGTAACCCAATCACAAAAGTACACAAATGTTATCCACTCACTGATAGGTAGATATTAGCCCAGAAGCTCAGAAAACCCAAGTTAAAATTCACAGAACACATGAAGCTCAAGAAGAAGAAATACTAAAGTGTGGATACTTGGGTCCTTTTTAGAAGGGGGATCAAAATACCCTTGGGAGTTGATACAGGGAGAAAGTGTGTGGCAGAGAATGAAGGAAAGGTCATTTAGAGACTGACCCACCTGGGGATCCATTCCATATACAGTTATGAAACCCAGAGACTATGGTGAACGCCAACTAGTGCTTGCTGACAGAAGCCCAATATAGCTGTCTCTTGAGAAGCTCTGCCAATGCCTGACAAATAGAGAAGTGCATGCTTACAACCAACCAATGGACTGAGCACAGGGTCCCCAATGAAGAGCTAGATAAAGGACCCAAAGACCTGAAGCGTTTTGCAGCCTTATGAGAGGAACAACAATATGAACCAACCAGTAACCCCAGAGCTCCCAGGGACTAAACCACCAACCAAAGAGTACACATGGAGGGACCCATAGTTCCAGCTGCATGTGTAGCAGAGAATGGCCTTGTCAGACATCAATGAAAGGAGAGGCCCTAGGTCCTGAGAATGTTCCATGCCTCAGTGTAGGGGAATGCCAATCAGGGAAGCAGATGTGTGTGAGTTGGTAAGCAGGGAGAAGTGGGATGGGATGGAGGGGTTTTGGAAGGGAAACGAGGCAAGGGGATAACATTTAAAATGTAAATAACGAAAATACCTAATAAAAAGAAAAAAGTAAAAAGAGAAATGATTATGATATTGGGTGTTATCTTTTGGCTTCTGCAAACCCATGCCTGGGAATAGATATACAATCAGTCAGTAACTACTTTATGTTTTTTCTACATATTGGTAAAACTATTCCCTAATTATCTTAAAAGATAATATTTAATTTTTGTTTCCTATACAAGCAAATCCATTTTCAATGACAAAATGAATTATTTCTGAAGAATGATCAATGCAAGTGATATTTTAAAGAGGCATTGCTTTTAGAACACATACATTCTCTTAAACAAAATATTTTCAACCTTTACTTTCATGTAATCAAGATCTCCCCACTTATGGTAGCATGCCTTTATCTAGTAAATTAGACTTAACATTTGAAAATTTTAATGATCTTAGTAGTATTTTCTCAATAATCAAACTGTGTTCTAAAATACAGCTCTAAACATTTGTATACATTTATCTGACCATTGCTTCTTAAGTGTTATTTCAACATTGTCTCCTAGTTTTACAAGACCTCTCATACTATACTTAGATTGGATTTTAAATCTTTCATTTTAAATTATCAGTGTAATTTTCTTACATCCTATACTGTTCATCATGACTTTCTCTCTTTCTACACTACCAGTATATTCTAGCGTCATCATCTTTCCTTGCCTTCCTTTAAGCTAAAATCACACCTCATTTTCAACTGTTTTGCTTCTTATGGTAACCTTTCCATTTTCTTTCCAGTTGATCTCTTTGTTTTTTTCCTTGCAATTACCCATTTGCTGTGCTAGTCAGTATCACCATGAAAAGATTTATCCTGGTATGCCCTATATTTTTAGAAAATCTTTGAGTTATCAGCTCTGATAATTGATACAAAATACTTGCTGGCAACTTTCTATGTTTTTTATGAATCATTAAAATGAATTATTTTTAGAGTCCAAGGACAATGATTTTTAGTTCTTAACTAGTTATTTTATGAAGCTGGCCTACTATTCTGATATTACCTTAAAGGGCTAGCTTTAAATTTATCACTTAATTAAAAACTGAAGTAGAATCTTAGAGGAAAATAATTTTCCAAAGATTATAACACCATCTAGTATAGATATAAAAGGTTAAAAATGAAACAGAAAATTTATCTTCATTTCAAATGGTATTATTTTTCTTATTTTTAAAAATGAGTATCTGTCCTAGGCAACTGAGACTTGTAAACTGTTCCCTAAATTATAGAGGACTTTAAACAAATACCTTATATAGTCAGTATCTAATGAGCTAATATTTGCTTATTTTGAAAAATATTTCTATTAATAGTCAAGGTTGAAATTTCATAAAAACATTAGTAAAAGGAATCTTCTTTTCTCCCAGACATTAAGTTCCCAGCATCTGGATCCATTGTAGACACATCACACAGGAGGGAAGGCAGACACGGGTATCTGTGTGAGGCCTCTTCCAGTCTGGTGGACAAGGAAAAAAATGCATCATTGCATGGGGAAGATCTCTGTGAAAGGGGATAATGGCCAAATTTTACCCCACCCAGAGTACAAATTTTGGTAGCAATTTTATTGTTTTTTCCTGTGTGAGTGACTGGGTGATTAAACACAGAAACTCACTAAAAATGCAAAGAGTGACTGACTGTGCAGGGTGCAGGCACAAATGAAACATCTATATTATATCTCTTCTATAAGACTCATGACCATAGTAGAAGAATACAGACAGATGGTGAGAATCAGACAGTAGAAGGGAACAGAGAAAGTCACTGTCTTCTGTTTATGATAGGATTGGTGTACTTATAAAACTCTGAAGAGCTGTGGTTGCCTATAGAATATCACACATGCAATGTTTAGCATGGGAGATAAAGGGACTCATTAGCCTTCATCTCTAACTAAAGGAACTATGGAAGTTGATGTGTTTGTTTGTGTGTTTCTTTGTCTTTAAGGTTGAAGTTCGTAATTTGGCCATGCTCCAGTGGATTGCTCTGAACTCAGAAATATAAGAATACACAATTTGGAATCACTAGATAATTACATTTTAAACAGACATAAAAGTTGATGGTGTGGGGAGAGTAGGAACAGCGAGGGTGAATGTGGGAGGATTTAGAGGAAAAACATGGAGATGAATATGATTAAAACACATTATTTAAAATGGTCAAAGAATTTAAACATTTTAAGGTTAGAAAGACTTTCTCTAGGATTTTAAATTGAGGGTAGAAAATATTCACAGCTATACTAAAACCTGCAATGTTATAAAACATATTACTAAATACAATTTGCCATCCATTTTATGTTGATATTCCCAATACTAAGTACATGTATTGTATTTACCCATGGGAATTATCAAGATAAACTCAAGGACAGAGGACTCAAAAAAGCTATCATGAATTTCTTCAAATACTTCAAGGAGCTTGAAGTCAACACAAGGAATTAGCTCAATGATATTAAAGAAAAGAGTTAAAGAGATTAAATGCCCAAGAAATGCCCAAGAAAATTCAAATACAAGACTCATATAAATGATCAAAACAATCTAGAATTTGAAAATAAAGTTTAGTAAGCATATAGAAATATTGAAGAGAAATCAAGCTGAAATGAAGATGGAACTGAAAAACCAAATAACTACAAATTACAAAGGAAACCTTTACACATTGAATGAACTAAATAAAGGAGAGTATGTTAGGATTCACGGGTAAATTTGGGAACTAGAACAACTAAATTAGCAAGACATATGAAAAAATTTAAAAGCACAGGAAAGGAACAAACGGAAAATCGTGGAGATTAAAAAATAACAGAAAACTTTGTATTTTAAGCATACTTCAAGGAGAGGATCAAGGAGGGGTTGGAAAGATGTCTCAGAAGTTAAGAGCACTATCAGCCCTTCCAGAGGAAGATTAATCCCATGCAACCACATACAATGTGATCTGAAGTCCTCTTCTAGCATGTAAGTATACAAGTAGATAGAGTACTCATAATCATAAAATAAATAAAGTTTCTAAAACTCAGGAGGTAGGAGGGGGGGTGACCCTCTAGAATGTATTAGAGACCTGGGAAGTGAGAGACTCTCAGGACTCAGAGACAGAGACCTTAGATGAGATGCCCAACAGTGGGAGAGTAAACTTGTAGAATCCTCCTCCAGTAGAAAGGACTCCAGTAGAAAGTAAAAACTGTGACTCAGAATTGCCCCTGTCTAAAAGAACTACAGGGAAAAAATGGAGATGAGATTGAGGGAAAGGTCCAGTGATCAGCTCAAATTGGGATCCATCTCCAGGGGAGGCTTCAAGTCCTGACACTATTCCTGATGCTATGGTGTGCTTATAGACAGGAGCCTAGCTTGGCTGCCCTCTATGAGGCCCAACAAGCATCTGAAAGAGCCAGATGCAGACACTTGCATCTAACCAATGGACAGAAGCAGGGGACTCTGGTGGTTGAATTAGAGAAAGGCTGGAGGAAGCTTAGTACCAGCAGTCTTAACTAACCTGGACCCTGCAGATCTCTCAGACACTGAGCCACCAACCAGGCAGTATACACTCTACAGCAGGCTACTTCCTGGTCTGGTCTCACTGAGAAAAGAGGCACCTAACCCTTGAGAGAATCGAGGCCACAGGGAGTGGGGAGGTCTTGTAGGGTGGGGGCTGGGGACATTCTCTTGGAGACCTGAAAGGCAGAAAGGGATGAGGAACTGTTGGAGGGTGTACCAGGAAGGGGGTAGCAACTGAATCGTTTAAAAAATATAAAATAATAATAATAATAATGAAAATATGTTTAAAGTAATAGTGTATACTCATGTTAATGTTTAATGTTCTAGTTGTTTGAATTTTACCCTTCAGAATTAATCCTAAATGATGCTACTCTGCTGATAATTTCAGGTTTTTATGATTTTATTCTGCATTTTATGTATGTTTTATTGTCATTTATATTTTGTGTCTGATTTCAAGCTATTAGATTGATATTATTATAGTTACTGTTACTACTAGTACTCAAAACACCTATAAATATGTATCTGGAAATATCCTGTAAAATTTCTTCTGTAATCATTTTTTTCAGTAGCTCAGAAACAAAATAAAGGTAAAGATAGAGCAATGTACAATGTTGAGAGCTACAATGCCTAAGATATTTCTTGAATGCCCTAAGTCCTGAAATTTAGGTTACTACCAATGAGTCATTTCAAAGAGGAAACCATCCTTGTTCTCTTAAAATTAAAGCGTTTCATTCACAATATCACTGTGTCTAGATGCTCAGTTTTATGTATTTTTCTCTTCTTTCTAACAAGGTAAAATAAATGGCCTAGTAATAAAAAAATAGCAATTATTTGCCAGATTCTTTATATATTCTATCTCGTTTTATTTTGCCTAATAATGTTGTCATAAATAATAGGAAGATTCTCGAGATGGTTATGAAAATATGCAAGGTTGAATCTTACATGTCATCATAAAGAGGTTAGGCTACACACATAAATGGGAGATTCAGGGAATATATATTTGCATAACATTAACATCTAAATTAGTTAATTATAAATAAAATAATTTTTCTTCCAAATGTGCACAGTCCTCCTCTAGTTAAAAGAAGGCCAAAATAGAAGAAAAGACTGGATTTCCTTTAGAAATAGAGATACAACCACAAATTTCATTTGAGACACAGAATCAGCTTTGGTTAATGGTCATTGTCAAGATGGCTGAAATAAGGATCACCATAGAAACAGCTGTTTGCACCTATGATGGAGATTCTACCAAGATGTAACTGAGGAAAGAAGACCCAAAACATTAATGGGAGTTGAACCATCAATTGGTCTGAGCCTGTTGACTAAATGCAAAAGAAAAAAAAAAAAAGGTTACCAGCAATCATCTCTTTATGCTTCCTTACTGGGAACATAGTGTGATGAGCTATCTCAGTCATGATGCTAGCATTAGGACTCCATTACCATTTGATATTATACTCTCCATGGACTTGCAAACTGTGAAGCCAAGTAAAACTTTCTTCTGAGAGGTGTTTTTGTTTGGGGGTAGGGTAGGGTGGGAATGGTGTGGGGAGGAGGTGAGGTCTTTAGGCACAGAAATTAGAGAAGTAATCAGTAACAGCATCTTCTTGCAGCTTCAATTGCTGGTTTATGCTGCAAATATCTATCTCATCAGCTTCCATAACTACACGATACAATTCTTTAACTTTTCTATATTTATACACGTATTAAATTTGTTTCTCTGGAGGAAGAAGAATAAAATATGATGCATCAAGAATATAGTCTAGGGAGCTGGAGAGATAGCTTGAAAATTAAGGGCACTAGCTGTTCTTCTAAAGGTCCTAAGTTCAAATTTCAGAAAATAGATGGTAGCTCACAACCATTTGTAATGGGATTTAATGCCCTCTTCTAGTGTGTCAAAGTTTTTCTTTGATTCCTAAGTTGAGACTGGTGTAGAGCACCCCACTAAGTTTAGTCCTGAACCATTTTAAAGACTTCTGCAAGGTTACAGATGACTGTGGTCTGGTTGTTCTTCCAGGCATAATAAGCATCTTTTGAAGAGGGAATGGCTAAATTATGGACTAAGATATTTCCAGGAAGGAACTTTTTATCTCCCCACAATCGGCAATCTGAAGACTATTGTCCATGAAGCCAAGGGCCACCCAGACCAAATGCAGTATGTCACCACACTGAAGAATCTAGCCAAGAAATCCTTTTTGTCAAGAGCCTCACCACTCCCTTCCTCTGAGGGAGGGTCAGCCTTGCCCATCCCTCCTGCCTTGCTTCCTGGCTCTACCGCCAAGGAGTATTTCAGTCCTCCTCCTTATGTCTTTGCTAATGCAACAGACAAGGCCCCTGCTCGACAAGCACAGGCAGAGGAAGGAGCAGCCCCTGCCTCCCCTGATCCTTATGACTCCATTTGAAGTTCATCTCACCCTTGGGGCTGTACTATCCATTATGTTGTTCTACTATGATCTTATCCTTCCCAGGTACAGGACCCCTAGATGTACTGGGGAGAGGGTTCATGGCCTACGTGCCATTTACTAGTAATGACTTTTAAAATTGGAAGATGCAAAACACTCCATTTTCATAAACACCCTCAGCTCACCTCATATAAGTCTTTTAGATTTAGTTATGCTAACTTACTAGCCCACCTTGGATGACTGTCATCAACTGTTCCGGGTCCTCTTCACAAAAGAAGAAAGAGAGAATCATGGGAGCTGCCCAGAATTGGTTCCCAGAGCAAATGGACTGTCCATCCAAGTCCCCACTGATATTGACATGTCATTCCCCTTGGCTCAAACTAACTGGAAGTATAACACTGATAGAAGCTCAGGGTCTAGCGCTTTTCGATGTGGGGGGGTGGGGGGGGGAGGCGTGCCTCAGAGAAGCCACTGGATGGCTCCCAAATTTATTTAAGGTAATCCTGATTGGTGATGCAGGAAAAGAATGAGAGTCTCAGAGAATATCTAGAAATAATTTGTGAAGGCTATATGAGGCTACAAGGAGACAGGAAGACAAACTAGAATGAACCCCTGAAATTGTCATTGCTTTTAACAATTTAAGGAAATCCATGCTGGAAGCACTGACTTTGGCCCTCCTGAACACTCACAAACAATTCAATTTTTTTTGTGGATGAGAGAAAGGGAATAGAAAAAGAACTTCTCACCCAACTTTGGGCCATGAAAGAGATGAGTGACATATTTGTCTAAGAAGCTGGTGCAAGGATGGCCAGCTTGCCTCTGGATCATAGCTGTTACTGCCCTGCTGGTCGAGGACACTGACAAGACAACCATGGGACAGAAAGTTATTATCACAACCCTCCCCCCCATGCTATTGAGGTGACCTTCAAGAATCCACCTACCTGATGGTTGTCCAATGTCAAATTCATACACTTCCAGGTTCTAATTTTAAATCTCCCTCACATAAGATATAAACAATCTGCCCTAAACCCAGCTACCCTGCTACCTGGGCCATCCTCAGTCTTGTATCACGACTGCTTTAAGTTTTGGGGCATGTACAGAATGTCAGGCCCCACTTGAGTGACATAACCTGGCCAGATACAGAACACCATCTACTTCAAAGGTGGGAGCAGCTTCATCCAGAATGTAGCCAGGTATTTGCAGGCAGTGGTTGTAGACCTGGATCTGTTGTTTGGACAATTGCTTTGCTGCCAGAAACAACAGCATAAAAGGCAGATGACAGATTTGACTTTGTCCATGGGTCTAAATATCAAGAGGGAGGATTATTGACTGCTGAAGGAAAAGATCATCAAAAATAAGGAAGTAAAACTTGCTTTGCTGGAGGCATTATGGGTTCTTCTCAAAGTAACCATAATCTGTTGCCCTGGGCATTAAATAGAAATATCAGAAATAGCTCGAGGGAACAGACTAGCTGATAAAGCAGCAAGGGAGGCTGCTCAAGCATTCAGCACCAACATCCTGGTAGCCAAACCATCCCCAGTGCTCCCAGCTATCCCTAAATATACTGCAGAAGACAAACAGGATCAGGCCAAATGTCAAGAGGTTAAAGAAGTGGATGTCTGCATACTGTAAAGGGCCGCAGCAACTTACCCAAGAAGTTCTCTTAACAACCCATCCATCAGTTTCATCAAACTTCACACCCAGGTCACTGAAAACTAAAGGAACTACTTGAAGAGGCAAGATACAAAATATTGAACATGGGACAATTACTAGCCTAGATAATCTCAAATTGCCCTACATGTCAGACTGTGAACCTCTCTGCCACCAGTCAAGAACCAGGAACAGAGCTCGACAGCCAGGAGTCAATTGGAAAATAGGCTACACAGAAGTAAAACCAGGCATATATAGATATAAATATTGGCTAGGCTTTATAGATACCTTCTTATGATGTGTAGAAGCCTAACCTACAAAGATGGAGACTGCTAGTCTGCAAAGAAGCTTTTAGAAGACATTATAATCAGGTGTTTGCAATGCTTGGGTTTGCCAATGGAAGAGCCTTCATCTCTCAGGCAACTAAATCATTAGCACAGGTTCTGTGGATGAGGTGGGCATTATATTATGTATACACAACCCAGAGTTCAGGGCAATTAGAGAGAATAAATGAGAACCCAAGGGAGGCCTTGACCAAATTAACCACTGAAACTGGTGTTGACTGAGTGTTCCTCCTACCTTACACGTAGAAGTCCAGAATAGCCCTTATACCTTGGGTCTTGCCCCATTTGAGATCCTAAATGGGAAGCATCCACCCACAAACTGCCTAAAATTCCAATATGATGGTCTAGCCAGGTATACCCAACATAAGTTCTTAAACACTGGAAGGCTCTCCATAGAGGCCAGAAGCAACTGCTGCAGTTGTGAAATCACAGGCTCCATCTACTGGGACCCTCCATTAAAATCCAATTTTATCTTGCTAGTTAGAAATGAACACCCTCATGTCTTCTTTATCCATATTCACCTTGCAAGCCCCTGACTCTAACCTTCACAGAAAGAGGTCAATGGGCTACAGGATGGAATATGGGTTATGTTTGGGGACTGAGAGGATATAAAAAGATTTGGGGGCTTTTATGGAAGAATTTGTTCACTGTATGACTGGTTGTTAGGTTCCAGGGGTACCCATTGGACCTAATAAAGTACTAGCATGGCCAGGTCTACTGATCCTTGCCTACATCTATTCCCATTCCCACCCCTACATCAAGAAGCATCTTCACTAATCTCCTGCTCTGACAAAATCACTTCACTTCCTGGATCAGAACCTCTGCAATTATTGGAAGGAAATTTTTTTTCCAGGTACTTAACTCCTCTTGTCCAGATCTGACACAGGACTGTTGGTTATGCTTAAATACACAGTCCACTTACTATGACTGAATAGTTATCTCTGGAAACTATTTACAGACCACAGATAGTACTCAGTGTAGATGACAGCAATCAAAAAGAGGTAAGCTGATCCTACAGTCAACAACATAACAGAGCCTTTGTATTGGAAATCAGATACACTCAGAACATTCATACCTCTGCAATTCCACTGTAACTCCTGCCAATATAGAATATGGGTAGCTAATGCTTCCAGAGGATGCTTGACGGACTTCTGTGTCAGGACTCAGCCCTTGCATCTGCAAACTAGTTCTAAATATAGCATCTGATTCCTCTATTCTTGTACATGTATTTTCCCAAATAAAATACACAGGAGAAGCCATTCCCCAACAGTTAGATTCCCCAGCTCACTGGGTGAAAAGAGTTGCTGTAATTGCTGTGGTGTTATCCACCCTGCTTGCTCTAGGAGTAACTGGAGTAGTTGGTACCAGAGCTGCAGCTCTAGTATTGCAAGATAAAAATTACATAACCTTACACATTGCAATAGATAATGAAAGAAGAAGGAATAGAACAACCAGTTAATTCTCTACAAGAATCCCTTTCCTCTCTAGCTGAAATAATTTTACAAAATAGAATTGGCTTAGATTTACTATTTCTTCAGCAAGGTGGTTTATGTGTAGCTTTAAGAGAAGAATGCTATGTTTGGTCTGATCGTTTGGGAGATCATTAATATGGCTCACTTTGAAAATAAAATGAAATGAATTAGAAAGAAAACAGTCTCAGGGATGGTAAGAGTCCCTTTTTAACTGGCCCCCTTGATTGACCACCCCTGTCTGAGCTTTGACTGGCCCACTCATCCTTCTGATAATGGCGCTGATTTGGGCGCCATTACTGCTTTGGTCAAGTTTGTTAAAGAA
Source organism: Mus musculus (assembly GCF_000001635.26). Lineage (NCBI taxonomy): Eukaryota > Metazoa > Chordata > Mammalia > Rodentia > Muridae > Mus > Mus musculus. The sequence goes on from NC_000080.6 coordinate 92,195,169, forward strand.
TGGATTTCCACTATTCAGGCTCTGGTTCTCAAACACTATTACAAGCCCCGAGAAACATCTCAATGATTTGATGTTTCTATTCTATCAGTATGATGGATACTGATGTGCATCCACATGTAACTAAAAATCACATAAGCTTGAGGGAATTGAGAAGTCATAAGATTTGGATCTACTTAACCATGGATCAAATGGACTTCAGATGAGTTTGCTGGTGTGTTCTTGAGATTCAATTTTTTCCTTTGGTCTTGGGGTTTTCCTCTTTTTTAAAAAAATTTTTTATTAGGTATTTTCCTCATTTACATTTCCAATGCTATCCCAAATTCCCCCATACCCTCCCCCCCACTTCCCTATCCACCTCCCATTTTGAACCTGGCATTCCCCTGTACTGGGGCATATAAAGTTTGCAAGTCCAATGGGCCTCTCTTTCCAGTGATGGCCTACTAGGCCATCTTTTGATACATATGCAGCTAGAGTCAAGAGCTCTGGGGTACTGGTTAGTTCATAATGTTGTTCCACCTATAGGGTTGCAGATCCCTTTAGCTCCTTGGGTATTTTCTCTAGCTCCTCCATTGGGGGCCCTTTGATCCGTCCAATAGCTGACTGTGAGCATCCACTTATGTGTTTGCTAGGCCCTGCATAGTTTCAATAGAGACAGCTATATCAGGGTCCTATCAGCAAAATCTTGCTAGTGTATGCAATGGTGTCAGCATTTGGAGGCTGATTATGGGATGGATCCCTGGATATGGCAGTCTCTAGATGGTCAATCCTTTTGTCTCAGCTCCAAACTTTGTCTCTGTAACTCCTTCCATGGGTGTTTTGTTCCCAATTCTAAGAAGGGGCAAAGTGTCTACACTTTGGTCTTCATTCTTCTTGAGTTTCATGTGTTTTCCAAATTGTAACATATATCTTGGGTATTCTAAGTTTCTGGGCTAATATCCACTATCAGTGAGTACATATCATTTGAGTTCTTTTGTGATTTGGTTACCTCACTCAGGATAATACCCTCCAGGTCCAACCATTTGCCTAGGAATTTCATAAATTCAGTCTTTTTCAATAGCTGAGTAGTACTCCATTGTGTAAATGTACCACATTTTTTTTTATCCATTCCTCTGTTGAGGGACATCTGGGATCTTTACAGCTTCTGGCTATTATAAATAAGGCTTCTATGAACATAGTGGAGCATGTTTCTTTCTTACTAGTTGGAACATCTCCTGGATATATGCCCAGTAGAGGTATTGCGGGATCCTCCAGTAGTACCATGTCCAATTTTCTGAGAAACTGCCAGACTGATTTCCAGAGTGGTTGTACAAGCTTGCAATCCCACCAACAGTGTAGGAGTGTTCCTATTTCTCTATATCCTCACCAGCATCTGCTGTCACCTGAATTTTTTATCTTAGCCATTCTGACTGGTGTGAGATAGAATCTCAGGGTTGTTTTGATTTGAATTTCCCTCATGATTAAGGATGCTGAACATTTTCCAGGTGTTTCTCAGCCATTCAGTATTCCTCAGGTGAGAATTCTTTGTTTAGCGATGAGCCCCATTTTTTAATGGGGTTATTTGATTTTCTGAAGTCCACCTTCTTGAATTCTTTATATATATTGGATATTAGTCCTCTATCTGATTTAGGATAGGTAAAGATCCTTTCCCAATATGTTGGTGGCCTTTTTGTCTTATTGACCGTGTCTTTTGCCTAACAGAAGATTTGAACTTTCATGAGGTCCCATTTGTAAATTCTCAATTTTAAAGCACAAGCCATTGATTGCTGTTCTATTCGGGAATTTTTCCCCTGTGCAAATATCCTCAAGGTTTTTCCCAACTTTCTCCTCTATAAGTTTCAGTGTCTCTGGTTTTATGTGGAGATGCTTGATCAACTTAGATTTTACCTTAGTACAAAGATATACGAATGGATCAATTCGAATTCTTCTACATGATATCCACCAGTTGTGCCATCACCATTTGTTGAAAATGTCGTCTTTTTTCCCCTTAGCCAGACTCACTAGAGGGCATAGGGACAGCATCCTAATTAACAAAATCAGAAATGAAAAGGGAGACATAACAACAAACCCTGAAGAAATCCAAAACACCATCAGATCCTTCTACAAAAGGCTATACTCAATAAAACAGGAAAACCTGCATGAAATGGACAAATTTCTAGACAGATACAAGGTACCAAAGTTAAACCAGGATCAACTTAACAATCTAAACAGTCCCATATCCCCTAAAGAAATAGAAGCAGTCATTAATGGTCTCCCAACCATAAAAAGCCCAAGGCCAGATGGGTTTAGTGCAGAGTTCTATCACACCTTCAAAGAAGATCTAGTTCCAGTTCTGCACAAACTATTCCACAAAATAGAAGTAAAAGGTACTCTATGCAAGACATTCTATGAAGCCATAATTACTCTGATACCTAAACCACAGAAAGATCCAACAAAGATAGAGAACTTCAGACCAATTTCCCTTATAAATATCGATGCAAAAATACTCAATAAAATTCTCACTATCGAATCCAAGAACACATTAAAACAATCATCTATCCCGACCAAGTAGGTTTTATTCCAAGGATGCAGGGATAGTTTAATATAAGGAAATCCATCAACATAATCCATTATATAAACAAACTCAAAGACAAAAACCACATGATCATCTCATTAGATGCAGAGAAAGCATTAGATAAAATCCAACACCCATTCATGATAAAAGTCTTGGAAAGATCAGGAATTTAAGGCCCATACCTAAACATGATAAAAGCAATCTACAGCAAACCATTAGCCAACATCAAATATATGGTGAGAAGCTCGAAGCAATCCCACTAAAATCAGGGACTACACAAGGCTGCCCACTTTCTCCCTACCAATTCAATATTGTACTTGAAGTCCTAGCCAGAGCAATTCGACAAGAAAAGGAGATCAAGGCAATACAAATTGGAAAAGAAGAAGTCAAAATATCACTTTTTGCAGATGATATGATAGTATATATAAGTGACCCTAAAAATTCCACCAGAGAACGCCTAAATCTGATAAATAGCTTCAGTGAAGTAGCTGGTTATAAAATTAACTCACACAAGTCAATGGCCTTTCTCTACACAAAGAATAAACAGGCTGAGAAAGAAATTAGGGAAACAACACCCTTCTCAATAGTCACAAATATTATAAAATACCTTGGTGTGACTCTAACTAAGGAAGTGAAAGATCTGTATGATAAAAACTTCAAGTCTCTGAAGAAAGAAATTAAAGAAGATCTCAGAAGATGGAAAGATCTCCCATGCTCATGGATTGGCAGGATCAACATTGTAAAAATGGCTATCTTGCCAAAAGCAATCTACAGATTCAATGCAATACCCATCAAAATCTCAACTCAATTCTTCAACGAATTAGAAAGGGCATTCGGCAGATTCATCTGGAATAACAAAAAACCTAGGATAGCAAAAACTCTTCTCAATGATAAAAGAACCTCTCGTGGAATCACCATGCCTGACCTAAAGCTTTACTACAGAGCAGTTGTGATAAAAACGGCATAGTACTGCTATAACGACAGAAAAGTAGACCAATGGAATAGAATTGAAGACCCAGAAATCTATGGTCACTTGATCTTCCACAAGGGAGCTAAAACCATCCAGTGGAAAAAAGTCTTGGGGTTTTCTTAACTTCCCCAATTACTGGACAAATTGCCCCTAGTTTATATTTGTCTCAGCAGATTTTTCACCTGACTAATACCCAGAGACCACCTGAGGGTGACAAACTGGGGAATGCTGACTTATTGAAAGCTGATAATCAAACAATACAATAGACAGGATGGCTCAATTCCATGTGGATCATCTAACAAGATGTTTCTAATAAATGTGCCATAGTCAGCCTTTGACTTGCATTTCTGTCTTCCAGATCTCCCAAAAAGACAATGTCCTAATGCCAGCAGGATGTAGTTATGCAAGAAAAAAAAATACAACATCCATTATCCCACCTTAAAGGCTGAGATACTGTCTTAGGGTTCCTGCAAAAAACATCATGACCAAGAAGCAAGTTGAGGAGCAAAGAGTATATTCAGCTTACACTTCCACATTGCTATTAATCACCAAAGGAAGTCAGGACTGGAACTCAAACAGGTCAGGAAGCAGGAATTGATGCAGAGGCCATGGAGGGATGTTACTTACTGGCTTGCTTCTCCTGGCTTGCAGCTTGCACTCTTATAGAAACCATGACTGCCAGCCCAAGCACCACACACAATGGGCCCGCCCAAACTTGATCACTAATTGAGAAAATGCCTTAAAGCTGGGTCTCATGGAGGCATTTCCTCAGCTGAGACTCCTTTCTCTGTGATAACTCCAGCTTGTCTCAAGTTGGCACATAAAACCAACCAGTACAAATACTAAGCCAAAATGGCCCATATTTCCTCATGATTCTTAGGTCCCAGTTGACTCAGACTCTAGGGATTGGGGGGGGGGGGACTGAGAAATCAATTATTTGATTGAGTTACAAATCAGAGGTGGGGCATGGAATGAGACACCTGAGTTAACCAGAGCCAGGCTGACTCCATGACAGACTGCAAACTGGCAGTTTGGGAGACTGGGCCTAAGTTTCAGTTTCTAAGAACTGGAAAAAGTCCAAAACAGTCAGTTCCAGGAAAAAAAAAAAAAAAAAAAAACACTCCTCCACAGGTAGCCAATCAGGAAGCTACCCTACCACCTCCTGAACTAACCTCAGAGACAGTCAATCAGGAGTTGTAAAAGCTGCCCCCCCTCCTAGCTTGAACTAAGTGTAGTTAATCAGAAAAAGTCCCCTAAATCTCCCAGACCCTTAACCAATCACAAAGGCACCTATACCCGTGAAGACTGAGCCAACCAGTCAAGGGAAAGAAAGGTAAATATCACCCACTCCTAGCCTAACAAGGTTTAAATTGACCATGCAAAGTCCACACCTCTATCTTCCATCTGAAAGTATGGAAGACCCCCACATGCAGGATCTCTGCAGAATAAATGCTCTTTGCTGTTTCACACTCTTAGACTCTGGGGTATCATCCTTCCCAAATCTCAGACACTTAAAACTTCATTTTATGAAGCAGATCATTACTAAATATCTTCCTATGGTGTATAGGCATATTATATGTAATAAAAGCAGTCATTTATCCAGTCTATTTCATGAATACCCAGTTTACTTAGGGAGATGGATAATCAAGAATAAGTAATCTAACCAAGCATGGTACCCCATAATGCTAGCCGTTTAAAAATGATAACAACAACAAAAAAAAAAAAGAATTGCTTCAGTCATCTGAGGCACATCTGAGTCAGTGTTTGTGCATGAGATTCTTTATAAAGCGTGGTAGGGACATCCTTGTGGAGACAAGGGGGTGGTGCGGAACAGTGGGAGGGTGGACCTGGGAGGCGATAAAATCAGGAGTGGAAATAAATAAATAAAAGATAAAATGTCTATATTACAATTTTAGGATTTGATAAGCAGAGAGGATGAGTGTGGATAGTATAAGCTGTGTAAATCAATTGCAAGAAAGGGAAGAGTTCTAATTATTATTGCTATAATATCTTCAGTCAGACACAGATATGTCTGTGTATCTCTGAATTTAAATGCATGCATAGGGCTAAACATTGTGTGTGTGTGTGTGTGTGTGTGTGTGTGTGTGTGTGTGTGTGTGTGTGCCTTTGGTCTGAAGAGATGGGCAGGGACTATATTGGTATTCTATGATATATTCAGGAATTTGTACTTTATCCTGAAGGCATTGTCAACTCTTTGAAGGATGTTAGTAGGGAAATAGAGTGTTAGAAAGGGAAGAGTAGAAGCAGCTTTGAGAACAGAATTGTGGACAGTGATGGTAAATCGGTTTTCAACTTATGTGCCAACTCTGATCAATTGGCAGAGGCTGCCTGTGGCATTTGCAGAGAAAGATTTTTGAGCTCTTGTCTAGGCTTAGTGAGAGAGGGCATCATGATTGATTACCAATGTCTTCCATTTATTTCTTTTGTCCTACCTTTCTTTATTGAATCCGTCCACTATACTGCCTGTTACAGGTATCAGAAGCGATCAAGTGTTATCACCATAAGTAAACTAGTGATGGAAAGCATTTTCTCTCAATGCTTCTAACTTTGAAAATGTATAATAGAAATAGAAAAGGAAATATTTCCTAGAGATAGTTATATAGACTTGCATAAAGTTTAGTACATGTACTATAAACTTATTTTATACACTTATAATTATATAAAATTAATATTTAGAAACAAAGATGTACATATTATAATAATAGATTAAAAGCCTTACACATGAATAAGAAGAAAGCTTTAAGATTGCTTAGTGTTTCCAAGATAATTATGTAATTTTTTATAGAATACTTGGTTTTTATTAGATATTGTATTCATTTCCATCTCAAATGCTATCCCCAAAGCCCCCTGTACTCTCCCCCCGCCCTGGTCCCCAACCCATCCACTCCTGCTTCCTGGTCCTGGCATTCCCCTGTACTGGGGCATATGATCTTTGCAAGACCAAGGGCCTCACCTCCTATATATACAGATACTTTTAAAATTCTTTTATTAGTCTTTAATGACATGAACCAACTCTGGTATAAATTTTTTTAACTATTTCCTGACTGATACACAGAGTGAATGTTGCAACATCATAGAATTAATCAGAAATTATTTCTTGGTATTATGTATATAGTCATTGGACCCAGACAATGACTATATTTGTTTTACAATTCTGACTGTTCCATATACTAACAGTCAGATCTCAAGCAAATTCCATGTCAGGTTTCTGCTCAAAATATGTGGCAATTATTATACAAAGCTATCATGAGTCAAAACCATTAAATATGTACATAAAAATCTATAAAAATAACTAATTTAATGACATCCCACAATATTTGAAGTTCTGATTTTATAGTCAATCATTACCTTCTGCAAAGAACCTAAAGCTATTCCTAAGTTTACTTACATTAATAATTCTAAAAGCTAACAAGATTATACACTTATATATGCATATATATATATATATACATATATATACATATATATATATATTTCAGATATACTAAACCATCCAGTAGTCATACAATTAATTTAAAACTCTATGATTGAAAATATAATTCAATCATAGTATAAAGAAGGTACATATATTTAACCCTATTCAAAAATATAATAATTTCTAGGTTTCCTATGGACACTTTTGAAAAAAACCATGGGTTTGAGTTTAAATGAAATTTCACTAAACAGCAATTTATTGAAGAACACTAATTATAAATATATATATATATATTACAGCCATCAGTTATATAATTCTGCATAGAAATTTTGCTTCAAATATGATTACATTTTCCATATTACCCACATAGAAGATCAGATGTGTGAAAACTATAGTCCACCTTTTGTGTTTTTTTAATAGAAAGTAATAAATGTTCCAAATAATGCCATGCTTAGTGGAGGCACTTTAATTATAAACTTTGTTTGATGTTACTGAATAAGTTAGTGTTGCACATGAACCCAATTATTTTACATAAATTGATTGTCATAGTCCTCCCTGTAACTTAAGAGAATTCCGGATTGCCGTGATGGATTTGAGAAACATTCAGTTGTTCCCACTCCATCCGTTGCTGCATTAATACTACCCCAGGGGCTAGAATATTAAAACACAGAAAATAGAGCAAAACTTGTCATAAGAATGGCTGTTGCAGCAATGATTTGAAAAAAAAATATTGTCCTGAAAGCTAGTGTCCTTTATCTAGTAATAACTGCATAATAAATTCATAGAAACAAGAACAATGTGCAACCATGCTACCAAACTGGCAGCTATGTTATAGAAATTTAACATTTTATAAAAGTACTTATTGCACCTTTAAAGACTGTTTAAGGGCACACTGAATGGACGACCAATTAATTCCCCTGCATCTCTTCATTGCTCAGTTATATAAAAGCCCATACAATGAACAAATGAGCCTTTTTACCATCTCTTTCTATAATTAGAATTTGAATCTGTTTGTTTTGTCATCTTAGGAATTTTATGTCGGAGATCATCATCCTCTTTTCATTTAGGAGAGGCATGGGGAAAGAAAAGGTTGTGTCCATTCATGGTTGACTTTCTTTGTTTCACTCCAGTTTTCTGGGCATTACTAGGAGGTTTTATTTCACAGTTGTTTCTTGTTTAAGTCTCAAGCAAGATGACAACAGCATGGGGCAAATCATTTTTGGCTTAATTTGAAATGCTGTTTTCAGGGTGTTTTAACAGCAGCAATTCTCATATGAGCAAGTGAAGATCATAAATGTGATCTGTTTCTCCCTGGATAAACTACAAATAGAAAAACAAATACACAACAGATTTTTAAAGGGATAAAATGAATTAAATGTCTAAGCCATTCGTGGAAAGTTTATTCATACATACAAACACACATGCACACACTCATACATAAACACACACAAACACACACTACATACAAATAACATAAGCACATTCACTTAAGCATGCCTAGACTCATACATTATTTTATATGCTGTTATAAAACCAAGAAGAAAATGTGGAAAATAAGAATTGTCATACATTTAAAAAATATCTACAACTAAAGTGGCATTTGCACAGTCTCTTAACTATACAAATATAACTGCAAGCCTGTTTGGTGCTATTTGTCTGTATATCAATCCAGGGCTAGCCTCTTCATTCATCCCTCGGTAAGACTATTTCTGCAAATCTCAGCATAGCTCTCTGTTTATTGGTAAGACCGTATGATTCATTCCTTCCATGTTAGCATGTATTTTCACGTGCCACTTGTCCAGGTCTTGTTTAGGTAGTAAAATTTTTGAGATTTCATGGGTAAAGTTTCTTTATGATTTTTTTGAAAATACATTTTCACAAAATACTTCCTGGTCCTCTGGCTCAAATGACATTTATTTTTCTGATTTGCTCTGGTTCCAAGGTACAGGAATTTCTTTGTACATGCATCAGTGCAGGGTTTGTTTTTTTTTTTTTTTTTTTTTTTTTTTTTTGTAGACACATCAGATGGGGTGAGCATTCCACAATCATTTGTTCTCAGCCTTTTGACTGATTGTAGTTTTCTGTGATGTTTTCTATTCATAGCAAAGAGAACTTACTTTGATGGGTGAAAGAGCTAAATGTTTTTGTGTGTATAAAGACTATTATTTATTATTCATTATATATATACATACATATATGTGGTGTATATATGTTTGTGTATGTGTGCATATGTATATATATATATATATATATGTATATGTGTGTGTGTGTGTGTGTGTGTGTGTGTGTGTATTTTTTTTTCTAAGACATATGAACTCACCAGCCCTGAATAGGTGTTTGCTAAGTCTCCAGTACCAGGCATGTTTCCATTCCTGATGAGATGACCTCAAGGTCAGTTAAACGCTGTTGGTTTCCCCAGGATACCTGTGCTACTATGGAACCTTTAGGGCTATTAGGCCATGTTAATGAAAACTTTGATTCCTTGGAATTGTGATTAGGTTGATTTGTTTGTTTGTATGTTTCTTTTTGTGTGATTGGGTGTGTTGTTGTTGTTGTTTTTCTTTCTTGTGTAGAACATTGCAGTAGTGGTAAAGTTCTTATTCACAGAGGAAGCACTTAAATCAGATCCATGTTGGATTTTCAGGTCCTCGGTCTGAAGTACATGATATCTTCTGGCTCTAGAATTGAAGCAAGTACAACAGCAACAGCCTACAGCATTCAAAAGGTTCTTGAACTCTCCTGACTAACAATTGAGGAAGTTTTGTTGTTGTTGTTTTGTGGATTTTTTTTACATGCCTAGTATTAAAGTGTTTTTCTTCATGCCTGGAATTAAAGTTTTGTTAAATAAACTATAGCATGCATTGGGAATATTGTAGCCTATTCTATGCAATTTTAGATAAATACAGAGTAAATGAAGGCTCCCTTTTTCCCCCATTGATACTGTTGAATGGAAAATTGAGCGGTTCATTTGTATTTCATATTTTTTTTATTAATTTTCATTTCTAAAACAAATGGGATGATGGATATGACAAGCTATGCTCACCTTCATTCCACACCAAAGTCACCTTTTAAGTAACTTTTTGAAATTGGAAATGAGTGAGATGACTATTTCCAGAGCATCTCTGAATAAAGGTTTTTACTGCTAAATATTAGTGTAAGAATATTTCTTCCTCTGTTTAAGGTAACATCTATTAAAACCTTCCCAATTATATTGGTTCATTCTTGAAAATAGACCTTCATCGTTTTTATTTTTTCAGGTAAAACCATAATACTATATTTCCTTTTCTGGATGTAGAAAACTTACTGTATTTTTCAAACATATTGTAGGAATATTAGATAAGTAAAGTTGAAATTAATATTTAGGTAGGAGATATGATAGATTAAGGCAGATAATTGCATTCAAAATTATTTGTCTATAAATATAAGATATATTTCAGATTTAGGGACATTTTAATTTACTTTAATTTTCAGATATTTACTTGAAGCATATTTGTGGAAACATATCACTTACATTACTATCTAAGCATCATTCTTAAATTAGTGATAGGAAGTCAAAGTATTGTTCAATGGTAGAGAATATGTGACAAACTGTATTTCATCTCTCATAAGGAATTAGAAAACTCCATCTTACAGTTTTGGTTAAATTCACTTATCATTAAAAATATTCTAATCAAGTTTCTCTCTCTCTCTCTCTCTCTCTCTCTCTCTATATATATATATATATATATATATACCACACACACACACACACACACAATTAAAAGGAATTCTGAGAAACAAGTTGTCCTCTATTCTCCACAGTTGAGCAAGTATCAATAATTTGTACATAGCAATTTATATATATATGTACACATACAAACAATCATACACATACACTCACAAGGAAAACAATAAAGGTAATATTATTTATTTTTCTTACAGTAGAACATGTATAATGCATTTTGGGTTTTTCTTTCTTTATTGTTTATAAACTCATAATCATGCATATGCATATATTGCGTCCCACTCGACCGGCAAGAAAGACGCAACAAACCAGAATCTTCCGCGGCAAAAGCTTTATTGCTTGCTTCTCAGGAAGATCCCAAACCGGGAAAATGGCGCTGCTTTTATAACCCGCAGCGTGACGCTTCAGCACCTGATATGGCGTGACAGCTCCCGATTCGTTGGTTGCCCATCACCCCACTATTACACCCCGAGAATGGGAGTGACTAGGAGTGAATTCACTCTTGCACCTGCGTACAAGGCTTGTTTACTAGTTAGGCACAGCGGAGGCCCGCGCCATCTTATAATGGCGATTGCTCGCGGCATACATGGCTCTCCTCAGAGATTACTGGCGGCACACATGCGATTGCTCGCAGCACGTACCGGCTCTCCACATGCATATATTATCCATATAACTTTATATATGTAATTAGGTTTCAGTAAATTGTTCTTTAAAAATCGTATCATTCTCCATCAACCATGAGTGTTCTCGTTATTTGTAACTTGACTTTTACTTTAAGCAATGTAGCAAACGGCATATAGGGAATTTAGGAAATTTAACTGACATAATCAGTATTAATAAAATTGTATAAGAAAAGAACCAAATGATGCAAACCATACCAGAATACGTAGACAACAACAAGTTAGAAACAGAGATGTATAGAAACTAAAAGTGATTCCTGAGGATCAGCCTTGCAGGATGTCAGTGCTGATGAGAACAACATTGCCAGTCTCCATAGGTTCAATGAGGACTACAAAATTAGAGACTTGGGAGTACATAAAGAACAGACAGTAAAATATGCAAATAAAAAGAAAAAATGTCAGAGCATCTGAAAAGCTAAATCTGTAGTATGTCAAATATAACTTTTCAAGTCAGAATTTTGAAATCATGTGCCAAGTGTACACATGAATTATATGGGACTATCAGCTCCAGAAAATGTGCTAATTTTGGATCTACATACACCTAAGAATTCACAATCCCAATCACTATTTCCAGACACGTGTATTTTGCACTTTTTATATCCTCCATGGTCTGGGAAGTATAATTACTGTCAAAGTTGACTTTGAACATTTTAACAGGAGTAAATGCCTCCTTTTCATTCACCATTGTAATCTCTCTCATATTGCTGCTATGATATTGTGGTATTAGATTTCATGTGATACCAATAAATTATTAAAAAGAGAAGTGAAAATAATTACAGAAAATATTGGCTGCATTTGAAGAATAACTTGATCTGGTTTTGCATGTAATACAAATAATAGACAACAAATGTTTGTTTAGTAGAATGACAATAACACAAATTTTAATTCTTCACTAAAGACTGGTTAAATTTTTAAATGAAATATGAAGATAAGGTTTTAATTACTTGCCACAACTCAGCTTTAATTGATTCATGCACAGAAAATGCCTAGGAGTTCCCACACCGTAAAATACTGCTACCACATTGCCAAGGTGTATAAGCCTATCAAGTGGCTGCTAAAAGTTTTTAAACATGCTCACAAAACTATTCAAAAGTCACCATAAAATGCAAAATTTAATGCAGCAGCAATTTAATTAAAACCTTGCTGGGGAATATAAAACTAAGATAAACATTTTCTCATTTTCCTATCAGGTTTCTGAATCAAACCGCAGTGTCACTTTGTTCTTAATTATTTTTCAAGGTTTACATAACTGATTTATAGTCTTGAGGCAAAAGTAAGGCACACACAAACTCTGCTCTATGCTAAGGTCAGGTAATCAATTTCCTATTCCCAAAGACAAAACTAATAGAACTGAGGATTATCACTAAATACAAGCAGCTGCTTTGGTAAGACCGAGCTTTTGTAGAGTATTCTGCAATAATAGAACTGGAGGAGACAGAACCCTACACGTCTTTGAATTGGTAAATGCTGAACAGGTGTTGTTTAACTACAAATGAAATGAATAATTTTGCTTTGATTCCAGTAATTATTATTAAACAGAAAAGCATTCAAATCAAAATATAGGATGGTTGTGAGTAAATGATTATTTCCTTTGTGCCCTTTGTCACTCAAAATTATACACTTAATAACTTTACTTTTTAAAACTGAATATAATTCCAGGAATGGCTTGTCACACACCATTTCGCATCATTATTGCTTTTTAAATTCAATATCTCTATGATTACCCAAAGCCAACAAATTTATACCATACTTAATAGGATTATGAAATTTATGTATTTGTCTTTTCCATATCTCTTACTATTTTATATACTAATTTAATACTGATCAAATAAAACAATTCCTAAACTTAATTAATTCTATAGATAATTTTCATTTTAGGAGAAAATACATATGTAGTTTTATTTTTCTCTAAGGGCTTCATTCTAAAAATCTATTAATGCAATGTAACTCATTAATATTTCGAACACTCCTTAGTTTTAATTTTCGGCCTTATACCTCAGAAAAAATAAAAGCAAAACAATCTGTAATCTTAATACTAAAATTGAAATTATTTATATTGAAATATATATAGTCAGTAAATTTCCAATCACAAAAACATTAACCTAATGCTTCTTTTTAAAAAGTCCCAATTGGGTTATCATCAGAGTCCTTACTTCTTATCATTTTCCCCCAGAACTATTACACATCAATATTAGATATTATAAGAATCCTCCATGAACTCTGTCATCCTAAGTTGACATTATATATGGGTCAATTTACTTATAATAAAGTCTCTAGGAGAATCTGCTACATTTCACAAAAATAGGTTGTTCCATATTATAATATGGTCTAATATACTTGGTAGAATTCTCAATAATTCCTGTTGTGTACATATTTACTAGACAATGAAATGAGTATATTTTTGGATTAGATATATACATACCTTAATTTTCTATCTTTACCTTCACCATAGATCATAATAAATTAGTAACACAATTCAGTTTCTCTGCATGTCTTTATTTCAAGACACTCAGTTCAAGCTAACAAGTTAGTTTTTCCCAAAGTGAGGTACTATGCTTGACATAATCTTCTTTCTCCATTTTTTTTCTGTAAAAATGCTGTTTACAGTTCCACTACTCTACAAGTATCTGAAATAAAGACAAGTATGAGATCTATTAATGGATTCTTCCTCCAAACTCTGCCATCATCCAAATATAACATGCTTGATCCTATATTACGTCAATACTTTGTAAAGATTTATTTTATTTTCATTCATGTGTGAGTCTATGCCAAGTAGTTTTGTTAGTCAGTGAAGAACAGAAGAGGTTGTTTGTTAAAACCACTGAGGCCATAGGGACAGAAGACTGTGAACTGCCAGACATAGATGCCGGGAAGAAAACATAGGTCCTCTAGATGACTCATACACGTTCTTACCAGTTGAGCTGACTGTATAAATCCCAAATAAAACTTTTGAAAGGCCCCCTTTTCAATTTTAAGTTATAAAACCTGAACTCTAATTTATCTTCTATGAGAGTTTAAATAACCATAATATTCTCAACTTTCTATGGTACAGTTTAGTCTTTCCCATAATAACTATGCTAATTCATAAATCACAAATCTCTCTAAGTCATCTTCTATTTCTGTTTTAAAATTTCAGTGTACATTTATTCAGCTCTCTTTACACTTTAAGAATTTTACTTTTTGTGAGTTTTTTTCAAGCTCCTTGGACAAAATGAAGCAAAGAAAATATTCTTCCCTTTCTTAGAGTTCAATACCTCTATTTTCCAACGTACAGATGTATTTTTTTTTTGCATGCTTATGAGTATATTTAAGAAAAACAACCTAAAGGAGAAAAGACTAGCTTTGGTTCATAGTTCTGAGCTTTAGGAACATGGACAGCTGGCTGGAGTTTTACTGGCCTATGACAGGTAAAAACAGCACAATTTTAGGCTCATAAATCAGATGTTCACCTATGGCAATCAGACATCAGTTAGCAAAAAAATTGCCCATCAGAGAAAATAGGCCCCTTTCATCCAATTCTTCTAACCAAACCTCACATCTTTATTTTCCACTACTTCCCAGTAATGCCATGAGATTATGACTCTTTCAAAAATATTGATGCAAAATTCTAAGGAATTATTACTTTGTCAATAAAATTGATGTAGTTCACATGGCCCATTTGTTTCCAAATCACCTAATTAGGTTGTTGACCCAACCCTTTATGAAATGAAACTTTTGATGACATTTCAGTTTCAAATGTTATCATTTATTTTCTTTTGTTTCTTTTTATGATTTCCATGCATAAGTGCTGTGTTTATATCATTGCTACCTCTCTTCTCCTCCACTTGCTCACAAAGTTCTCATTTACTTTCATAATCATTATTAAATACATAAACAGACAATAGACAAGTGTGTACATAGATGCATGGATGGATAGATAGATAGATAGATAGATAGATAGATAGATAGATAGATAGATGATAATAGTTACATATTTAGAAAATTTGGCCCTGCACCTCACCTGGTCAGCAGAGTACAGCTGGCCCTGGATGCAGTTCTCCCTACCTTTTGCTGCTTCCTACCACATGTGGCAGGCAGTAGAACTTGTCTAAGTTGCAGGGGTTGTGGGTCAGTGACTCTCAATGGTGTGAGAGTACAAAAGTTGGCTCCGTTCCTTGCTGGCTACAATGCTGATTGATCTACTTGGGGCAGCAGCACTGAAGAGCTCATCCTGGTGGTGTGAGTGCAGGAGAGCTGATGGAGTGACCAGCTTAGATACCACCCAGGCCCAGATCTAGGGCTTTGAGTTGGCCCACCTCATCAATGAACAGATGGACCTACTGAAAGTGCTATTCCTATATATCCAAAACTTCAGAATCTCCATGACGAGGTAACAACAGGATATCTGAAAGGTATCCCAGTGAAGAATTAGGTATATTAGTGTAACAGAATTCATAGGCCTCAAACCTCTGTAATAAATGTTTGCAAATAAATAAGTATGAACAAAAATTGCATACTGTGGAACACACCATGATATACACTTCCACAACCACAATGTGATATTTTTTTGCGGGGGGGGGGGGTGAGAGTTGCAAGGGCAGAGGGCAGTAGAAAGGTAGAAAGTGATGGGCAAATGAGTGAGACTGGGTCACATAATATGAAATCCACAAAGAATCAAGGGAAATTTAAATAATAAGAAAGAAAGAAAGAAAGAAAGAAAGAAAGAAAGAAAGAAAGAAAGAAAGAAGGAAGGAAGGAAGGAAGGAAGGAAGGAAGGAAGGAAGGAAGGAAGGAAGGAAGGAAGGAAGGAAGGAAGGAAGGAAAGAAAGAAAGAAAGAAAGAAAGAAAGAAAGAAAGAAAGAAAGAAAGAAAGAAAGAAGGAGAAAGAAAGAAAGGAAGGAAGGAAGGAAGGAAGGAAGGAGAAGGAGAAAGAGAGAGAGAAGAAAAGGAAGAAAGAAAGGAACAAAGAAAAAAGAAAGAAAGAAGGAAGGAAGGAAAGAAAGAAAGGAAGAAAGAAAGAAAAAAAGAAATAAAAGAAGGAAGGAAGGAAGGAAAGAAAGAAAGAAAGAAGAGAAAAAGAGAGAATAAGAAAGAAAGAAGAGAGAGAGGAAGAGAGAATAAGAAAGAAAGAAAGACTGAAAGAAAGAAAGAAAGAAAGAAAAGAAAGAAAGAAAGAAAGAAAGAAAGAAAGAAAGAAAGAAAGAAAGAAAGAAAGGAAGGAGAAAGAGAGAGAAGAAAGGAAGAAAGGAAGGAACAAAGAAAGAAAGAAGGAAGGAAGGAGAAAAGGAAAGAAAGAAAGAAAGAAAGAAAGAAAGAAAGAAAGAAAGAAAGAAAGAAAGAAAGAGAGAGGAAGAGAGAATAAGAGAGAATAAGAAAGAAAGAAAGAAAGAAAGAAAGAAAGAAAGAAAGAAAGAAAGAAAGAAAGAAAGAAAGAAAGAAAGAAAGAAAGAAAGGAAGGAAGGAAGGAAGGAAGGAACAAAGAAAGAAAGAAAGAAAGAAAGAAAGAAAGAAAGAAAGAAAGAAAGAAAGAAAGAAAGAAAGAAAGAAACGAAGTGAGAACAAATCCTAGAGAGAATGTGGTAAAGACATGTCCTCATTCACTGTTCCTAGGCTTGGAAACTTGAACAACCACTTTAGAAATATTGTGGGGAATTCTCAAAATTCTAAAAGTAGATTAACTTCATTTTTTTTTTTATGTTTGGTCTGCTGCTATGTACTGTAATGCTAAATACTAGCACCGAAGGTTTGGTTGCCCCCAGCGACTAAGAGATCCTTACTTACACCAAGTGATGCTATGCAACATTGCCTCCCAAGTTATCCCTGACTGGTCAATAAAGATGCCTACCTCCTGAAGCTGGACAAAAGAGAGGTAGGCAGGACTTTGGTCCATGGGTTTGGAATCAGAACCACGAAGGAAGAATGGAGAGTAAAGGGAGAGAAAGACAGCATGGGGTAAGAGATCATGTAAAAATGATCAGTTGGAGTAAGAGTGGCCCAGAGGGAACATAGCAAGTCATATGTCACCATCATAGATACAAAAGTAGACAAAAGAGTATAGAGGGTTGGTGTCTGCCCATATCTAGTGCTGTTAAGGCTTAGTATAAATATCAAGGTTTTCTGTTTGTGTTTGTTTGTTTGTTGTTTGTTTTGTTTTGTTTTAGTTTTTAATTTGGGAACTGAATGAACAAAGGTGGGTTAGTAAGCTCCTATTAATATTTATCACAGTAATTCGTGACTCTACCATTCTTTGGCATATATCAAAAGGATAGCTGATATAGACACAAAGGGTAGAAAACCTAAATGCCCTTCAATTAATGATTAGGTAATAAAATGTGGTACAATTAAAATATATAGACTTTTTGATGCAAAGAAAAATGCAAACGTCACATAATTTGATGACAGTGAAAAACATACCTACTGAGGTAACTAAGACAGAAAATTTAAGATCTATAATAATTTTATTTTGCATTATCTGTCAAACATTTATCAATCATCTCTTTAATTTGACATTGCTCTTTCAACTTTGTAAGCTGGCCTTATTTTTTAACCTATACATCCATCCATCTATTTACTTATTGATCTGCCCAGTGATATTTGATCACTTATTTTATTGTAGATTATCTTAAATTCTCAGAGTGACATATGTCATTATACCTTTTGGGTCTTGGCCCTTATAGTAACTTATACATTTAAGTGTATGGTCTCAATACAATATTATTCGTAGAATATTTTTTTTACTTTTTTCTATTATTGGTTATTTTATTTATTTACGTTTTAAATGTTGTCCCCCTTCCTGATTTCCCCTCTGCAACCTTCATTTCCCCTACCCCTTCTTCTATGAGAGTTCTCTCCCATCCACCCACCCATTCCTTCATCACCACTCTTATTCCTAGAAATTCTTAAAAGACCTCTATGTAATTACTATTAATTATGGTACATTGAATGAGTGAGAAGATGGAGATGGCAAACAAATCAGTGAGCATACTACTTGTATTTAGGCAGAGAGATGATACTTATGCAATTTTTAAAATAGTTATACTTACTATTTTCGCTCATTATACTTACTATTTATATGTTCATACTTGTTATTATTATGCTCATTAGTATTTGAAATGTTAGCAGCAAACATTTGACACCCTAATATTTCTATGCTTAATCTTAAGATGCAATGAGAACATTGAGTACATTAAGGTTTCATCGAAACACCTTTGATCCAAACACTCTGGAGACAGAGTCAGGTGGCTCTGAGTTCCAAACTAGCTTGGTATACAGAACAAATTCCAGGAAAGCCAGAAATATACAGAGTAACTCTGTCTTGAATAATAAAACAAAAGCAACAACAAAAAAGCAAATCAAAATAGGTTATTAAGTACAATTTGAAATAAAATAGCATTATTAAAAGCCTCTGATTTACTCCAAATTTATGGCAAGCATCATTATTTTTATTGCTAATAAAAACTTTAAAGGCCAGATAATTGTATAATATTTTCTAAGAAATTACATGTATCTAACGAAATGATTGTGGATTTTAAATTAATATTATGGTGTGTCTTAGTTAGGGTTTTGATGCTGTGAACAGACACTATGACCAAGGCAAGTTGTATAAGGACAATACTTAATTGAGGCTGGCGTATAGGTTTAGAGGTTCAGCCCATTATCATCAAGGTGAGAGTATGGCAGCATCCAGGCAGTCATGGTCCAGGATTAGCTAAGAGTTCTACATCTTCATTTTCAGGCTACTAGGAGAGGACTGACTCCCACGTAAGGTTAGCAGGAAGTTCTTAAACCCACACCCACAGTGACACGCTTCCAACAAGGCCAGAGGTCCAATAGTGCCATTCCCCGGGCCAAGAATATTCAAGCCACCACATGGTGAAAATTAATGTATTTAAGTGAATAATATATTTATTGAGTGTTTTTGAGAACCATGCTTTGATTTTCTAATTAAAAAAATTATTTTGGAATTAACTGGTTATACATACTCTTAAGCATAGACAGTAATAATGATGCCACACACTTACAGTAAGATGCTATTACCCTACTAAAGGTTAGGTTTATCCACATTTTAATAATGTTTGCTGATTTAATCATCACTGATAACAAATAAGACCTAAGTACCCACTAACCTATTTGAAAGTATTTACAGTGTTGGCTAAGTCAGCAGGAGACTGTGAAGATGTTTGCATCTCTCCTTGGAGCAGCCACTTCTGAGAAAGTCGATAGCAGAGAGTGATCAAATATGCATTATTACACATTAGAAATGCTAATAAAACAACTCAAGTACTCTGTTTATGGCATAAGTCCACAAAAGTTGAAACACAAACTGTAATGTTGAAAGCATAGCATGATGCATTGTCACTATGATTGTACTGCATATTTTAACATATAAATTTACATTCATCTATATTTTTGTAAAATTTATCTTCTCATACATTATATACCAACCATAGTTTGTCCTCTCTCCATTCCTCCTAGTAACCCCCCACCCCCAAGAAACTTCTCTCTCCCTATATCGATCTTTCCTCAATTACCCTTCAGAAAAGAACAGACCTCCCATGTATATAAACTAATCATAACATAATAAGTTACAATAAGACTAGGCACAGACACATCAAAGCTAGATAAGGCAACCCAGGAGAAGGAAAAGAGTCCCCCCAAAACATATAAAAGAGTCAGAGACAAACCCTGCTTGCACTGTTAGGAATCCTACAATAACACGAAGCTCTACAGCTATAACATATGAGCACAGGGTCTGCACGAGATCCCTTCAGACTCCCTGCTCTCCCTCCCATCTTTGTGAGTCCTAGGAGCTATGCTTGCTTGATTCTGTAAGCCGTGTTCTTGTGTCTCCTCAACCCATCTGCCTCTTCCAATGCTTTCTTCCCACCTCCCATGTTCCACCTAATGTTTGGCTGTGCGTCTTTGCATCTGATGGCATCAGTTGTTGGATGAAGTATCTCTGAAGATTATAATGCTAGGACAGTCTACCAGTAAAGCACCATAGCAAAATATCATTAAAGAATCACTTCATTGATACTTTTTTTTTTTTTGCTAGTAGTGTTTGCTTCTATTGTAGGTCTCTGGATAATCAAGAGACCTAGTTTCTGGCCATTCACTCATCTAAATTCAATGAATACTTTGAATGCATCATGCTTCATACTACACTTAAAATGGTAAATATCATCTTTTTTTTGTTTTTTTTTCTTTTATTGGATATTTTCTTTATTTACATTTCAAGCGTTGTCCCCTTTCCCAGTTTCCCCTCCAGAATCTCCCGATCACCTCCTCCTCCTCCTGGTGCTACCCCATCTACCCACCCACTCCTGCCTCTCTGCCTTGGCATTTCCCTACACTGGGGTACTGAGACTTCACAGGACCAAGGGGCTCCCCTTCCATTTGTGCCTGATAAGGCCATGGTCTGCTACATATGCAGCTGGAGCCATGGATCACTCCATGTATAATCTTTGGTTGGTGGATTAGAACCTGGGAGATCTGGGGGACTGGATTTTTGATATTGTTGTTCTTCCTGTGGGGCTACAAACCCCTACAGCTCCTTCAGTCCTTTCTCTAAGTCCTCTATCAAGGTCCCTGTGCTTAGTTCAATGGTTGGCTGTGAGCATCTGCCTCTGTATCTGTCAGGCTCTGGCAGAGTCTCTCAGGAGACAGCTATATCAGGCTCCTTTCAGCAAACTCTTCTTGGCATCCACAATAATGTGTGGGTTTGGTCACTGTATATGGGATGGATCCCCGGGTGGGGCAGTCTCTAGATGGTCTTTCCTTCAGTCTCTGCTTTACGCTTTGTCTTCGTATTTCCTCCTCTGTGTATTTTGTCCCCACTTCTAAGAAGGACTGAAGCAGCCACACTTTGATCTTCCTTCTTGATCTTGAGCTTCATGTGATCTATGAATATTATCTTGGATATTCTGAGCTTTTGGGCTAAGTCCACTGATCAGTGAGTGAATACCACCTGTGCTCTTTTGTGATCGTGATATCTCACTCAGGGTAGTTTCTAGTTCCATCCATTTGCCTAAGAATTTCATGAAGTCCTTGCTTTTAATAGCTGAATAGTACTCCATTGTGTAAATGTACCATATTTTCTGTATCCATTCCTCTGTTGAAGGACATTTGGGTTCTTTCTAGCTTCTGGTTGTTATAAATACGGCTGCTATGAACATAGTGGAGCATGTGTCCTTGTTATATGTTGGGGCATATTTTGGGTATTTGACAAGGAGTGGTATAGCTGGGTCCTCAGATAATACCATGTCCAATTTTCTGAGGAACCGCTAGACTGATTTCAAGCTGGTACAACCACTCAAGAAATATTATCTTTTTCTAAATGATCTTAAACTTAGAAATAAGTCAAGGATTTTACACTGGCACTATATATAGGCTGCTCTCATATTTTAATATATTAAAACTATATAATATGCAAATGAATTCAAATTGAAATTCAAAGACGTACATTTTAAGGAGTTAGCCTTTGATTTTACAAAAGTATTTGATAGAAATGGAAATAGTGGTGGGGGTGGGTGGATATGGGGGACTTTTGGTATAGCATTGGAAATGTAAATGAGCTAAATACCTAATAAAAAATGGAAAAAAAAAACAAAAAAAAAGGAAAAAAAAAAGAAATGGAAATAGTGGAACTTCAAAATATAGAAATATATAAATAGATCTGAAAACAAATGTTTTAAAAAGTGGTCTAGGTAAATTTTAGAAATTTAAATATTTCTAGTATGTAGTAAAAGGGGAAACATTGATTTCAAGATTTACTTCATGATTTATATTTTGATATGTTTCAATGGAAATTAAAAGTTACTCAGTGCTTTAAAACAGAAAGCCCTTTATAACATCTGTATTTTTAAACTATGCCTTCCTCGAGTATAATTCTGGTGTATGAGAAAGTGGGCTGATTCTACCACAGCATATGACTAACCTTTGCTGTTTACTAACACCTGAAAACAGCCAACGTTGGAAAAAGGTGGACACATATTAATTTGAGACATGTGCATATCTTAGTTTGTTTTAGGTGTTGTGGTAGTGTTTTTAAAGGAATTTCTCCAGTCTCAGCATTGCTTAGCTCCCTATAGCTCTTTATATGTGGTTGAGACTTCAGAGGATGCCCCCAATCCATTTTGGTGTGTCTATTGTCCTTGCTGATATTTAGGAAGAGATACTGGTTAAGACTCTATGGGTAGATATATTATGGGTAATTATAGCTGTTGACATTACAAAGAGACACAGTATGACAGAAAATCCTCTGATTCTCTAGTTTAATCTTTTTACCCCTTCTTCATCAATATTCCCTGAATCTTGTTTGTTTGTTTGTTTGTTTGTTTGTTTTTTCGAGACGGGTTTCTCTGTGTAGTACTGGCTGTCCTGGAACTCACTCTGCAGACCAGGCTGGCCTGGAACTCAGAAATCCAATTCACCTGCCTCTGCCTCCCAAGTGCTGGGATTAAAGGCATGCACCACCAGGCCTGGCAATATTCCCTGAATCTTAAGGGTAGAAGTTTTTGTTTGGCTTTGTTTTGTTGTTGTTATTGGTGGTGGTGGTGGTGGTGGTAGTGGTGGTTTTTTTGTTTGTTTGTTTGTTTGTTTTGTTTTTTGTAATACTTTCTTTGTGACTGGATTCCAAAATTTCACATCTTAGCTTGTGGCTGGGTTTTTGTTTGTTTGTTTGTTTTCCCATTTTTGATTGTTGTTATTTGTTTAATGTTCTCTGGTGAAAAGAAAATGTTCTTTGATGAGGGGTAATACATAGTTGTGTTTATCAGGATAAATAATTAAAGTGTAGTTAGTGATTATACTGGTTTGGTAGAGTTGTAGTTGAAGGATCTCTTACAGTACACATGTCTCCACTAGCCCTAACTAAGTATTTTGCCAGATTGACTGTATCAGGCATAATTTTCCTTTTAATGAGTAGCTTTTAAGTTCAAATACAGAGCTGTCAGTTACTGTCAAGGTATTATGTGCCACTCCTTCTCTTTTAGGATTCTCACACCCTGCTGGCTATTGGTATAATTCATAAGCTTTGTGGTTGGGTTGGACTGTTGGCTGCATTTCTCCTTTGCAAAAATGCATCTGCTTTCTAGTTCCAGAAAACTACTCATTCAGAAAGAGGACAAAGGGATCCAGGTCAGCCCCAGTTCAGAGTCTTCTTGGTCCTATGTATAAAGTATGTGGCATCTTCAGCATTAGGGACATAATTTTCACTTCTGGAGGGCCATCAAGATCAATAGTGTAAGTCTATGATGCTTGGAATCTCTTGGACAAACCTTCTAGTGTAGCTATGGTCACAGGTCTCCCTTTACTGCCCATTGTTCTACCATAACGTCCTTTGTGTTCCAGGATAAGTTGGTCTTCAGTTTCTTAGACACAAATATTTGTCAGTGAGTCAATTTTCCAATATAACATTATTTTCATGTTATAAGGATATTTTGTT
Source organism: Mus musculus (assembly GCF_000001635.26). NCBI lineage: Eukaryota > Metazoa > Chordata > Mammalia > Rodentia > Muridae > Mus > Mus musculus. The sequence continues at coordinate 92,218,954 of NC_000080.6, forward strand.
TGTTTTACAATATTCTAATTATTTTTGATCAGCTTTGTTTGATATATTATGTTTTCTCTATTCTGTTTGAGACAGAATCCCACAGTGTATACCAGGTTGGAAATGGGTTTCTTGTCATCTTAGTTTAGTTTCTCAAATACTAGAATTATATATTTGTAGGTAGTTCTATCTATTTTGTTCTAGAAGTTAGTTAACATACTTTTTATCTACAGTAGTTCAATATATCAAATGGAATTTTAAAACTCATGTAATATCACATTGTCCCTTATATTAAATGGATAAATTGTGGCAAGTGCATCTTTGAGACTTTCATCTCATAATAATATTCAGAAGTATGAAACACTTAGTGAATCTGCCTGAGTGGTCTATTATTGTGTTTGCTATAATGCTATTGAATTTGATGGCCTTCTCACTTCATCATAAATTACAAGGAGTGTATATCTTATGATTTTTAAATTTTAAATATGAAAATTAATGCTCTTATATTGTGGTATATCTACAAGAAATTATTATTTCTATAAACTAACTTTACTTTCATTGCTAGGAATTAAAGGACATGCCTGTATTTTAACCAGATCTTATTGGAATCCAGAATATATCTGCATTTAAGCTATATGATATCTATGGAAGTGATTCCCTGCTAGAGAAGCCATGTTAATGAGTTAATATCCCTCTATAATATGCCACTTATATTTAGCAGATATCTTTACAGTTCAATAGCCTTAAACAAGAAAATACCTACCATGTATGTCAAAGACTAATATATACTAGGTAAGTACTTAGTGGGGTTTGTCCATTCTGTATCCTGGATTATTTTAGATCATATCAGACTTATAATCAACATTAATTTTCAAGTCTGGGTACATTGATGTAAAAGAAAAAGTGAAAGATATGCCTCAGACAAAATTTTAGGTATAAATTTTTATGTACTTTATATGTCTGATAATTTGATGTTTTTTTGAAAAGTAGGTTCAAATTACAATTTTTCTAATAGAATACTTTGATTTTAGGTATTTACCTAGCTTAATAAATATCAATTTTATACATGAATTATTCATGTTAATACAAAAAATAGCAGATAAAATTATATATGTATACACACATACATATATATATTTACATCTGTAATGAATTTTTCTTATATTATCCATTATCGAATATATCTTATATACTATAAAAGTGAGTTTAATATTCTAAAGTTTATAAATTTTAGAGATCCCCCTAAAAATACATAGAAGTAAGATTGTCATGACTTATTTAGACTGATTTTATTTTTAAATTTTTTGTGTTAGATATTGTATTTACTTACATTTGAACTATTATCTCCTTTCCCAGTTTTCCCTCTACAAACCCCCTATTCCATCTCCACTCCTTCTGCTTCTACGAGGGTGCTTGCTCACCCACCCACCCACTCCCACCTCAGTGCCTTAATATTCCCCTACACTGTGGCATCAAGTATTCATGGAACCAAGGGCCTCCCCTCCCATTAGCATATAATTTTTAATTACTTATTTTTTAAGTTTTATTTTATTTTCAATCAATTGATTTTCCCCAATGTGGAGTGCATGAATTGGGTTGATGGGACTTGGGCAATACAGCTTTATTGACTGATATAATAAATATATTTTGGAAAATATAAATCATTTCATTAGTAAGTAGAGCCATAGCATATGTGTAAAGAAGTCTCTTGCTAGTGGATTTGAAGAATATTTTGTTTGTATATATTGGATATTTCTTTAACATCTCAGAAGAATTCTCTTTAAAGTAAATCCTTAGCAGTCCACACTGGGATGCAAAATTCTGAAATCTAATTTCCGGAGTGGCAGCCTAGCAATACGTTCCTGAGAGGTATCTCTGAATAAAAAAGCAAATTGATAGGTATACACTTTTCATGTATTTCAAGAGCAAATAAATTTGCCACTGAGAATTGGAGGAACTTGGCTGCAGTTATTTTCCTGTTCATTGTATTCTATATTGACAGAATATTTGTTTTTCCTGAAAGTGGATTTCTTAGTGAAACCTACTTAGAATTGGTGTGCTAGCATCTCCAGTGTTTACACTACCAAAAAGTCAGGTACAACAGCACTGAAGTGAAGTTTTGAGAAACTTTTTATTTCAGTCATTTTTATCTACTCATTTATATATTATAGGCATAACATCATGGATATTTCACATTATCTGGTTTGCTTATTAGCCTAAAAACAATCTCTGACATAAAGTAAGTTGTCAGTTCATTAAAAATAATAAATAAATAAATGGCAATGTTTTATATATAGCTAATCTCTAAGAGAAACATATTAATTTTTTTGTGTGTGTCAAAATTCTTGAATCCCTAATATCAGCAACTTGCTACTTCAGAAGAAACCTCAAGTTTTCTTTTATTTTTAATCATCTGTTAGGAGCCCCTTTCTCTTTAACAATTTAAGTTTCCCACTGTCATTATTTTCAAACACCAAAGACTTTTACATTGTTTTAAGTAATTATCTTCCAGACTATAAAATTCTTTTTTAAAATCAAAATACCTAAAAGGATATTTTATATGTAATTTGTCAAAATTATCAGAAGTTTCCTTGCCTTGGAATTTGCTTTTTATTCAAAATAATATTATAAAACATCATCCAGATAAAGAAGAAAAATTCAATGAAATGTCATTATTAAAGTTTTCATAATAAAGAATGCCATGCTCCGTCATCCTAAAATATACATAGTATGCTCCACATACTTATTCAAAACTGCATCTAATTTTTAAACTGACATAAAAGTAAAACAGGCATATGTTATAGTATGTGTGTGTGGTATAAGCACTGAGGTTTTCATACACTGGTGATGTAATTACTTCAGTCATAAACGAAAGTGCCTTGCCATCCTACATTACCTGTATCATTCATTACATAATTGGAATTGTGTTAAGAGCACTTAAAAAGGCAACTGTTTGGGCAACTTTAATGTATAACTCAATCTAATTGACTATGGCAACTTTTTATGAATTATTTCGTCAGTTGCAATCTTCATGTAATACAAGATTGTTCCCGTTAAAAACTTATGCTCATTGTCTTCATTGTTCTCCCCTGGCAACTACTTCTCTGTCCTTCTTCATTGCATTCAACTTTACTTTCAATTTTTTATATAAAAGGGAGATTATGCAATTTTGCAATATTTGCATGGTTTAATTAACATAGTGTCTTCCAGATTTATCCAAACTATTGTGATAATACCAACACATTGGAAAGCTGAATAACATCCAAATAAATGTGGAACAATTGTGTGCACTTGTTATACAAACACTGACAAAATGTATGCTTACATCTGCCCACAGAAGGATATTTCAATTCCTTGAGTATTTGGGGCCTTCCATGTGATGTTGCAGTGAATAGGGAAGTAAAGGTTAGGCCCAGTTGCTGAGGTCATTTCTTTTATTCCATACATGATACTTTTATTACTGACTATATTGATTCTTGCTTTACAATATCTTTTCATTTTCTGAGGAATCTGCATAGTGTTTTTCATATCAACCCTATAAAGCTCATTTTGTAACAACAGTATGCATTTTCTACAACAGAGCATGTATTGTCTCATGTCTCCTTAATGGGAGTTATTCTTTCTAGAGTTGTAGATGCTTTTTAGTGATATTCCTTCCCCCTCTTAATTCCCCATGATTATTGATGTTGTACATCCTTTCAATGTCACGTGTTTGTCGTATATTGTACTAAGATCCAGTTAAATCTCATTTTTAATCTTTTGCTTTCCTGTGTGTTGTTGCAGTAAATCTCTCCATCCCAAATATGCCCTGGCAATGAAAACACAACTTAGTTAATATGGGTACATATTGTACACCTCGATTGGGATGATCTACTGCTACATTACCATCTTCTACTGAAAGAAACCAGTGGGGAACCCCCCACTCAATTCCTGATTCAGTGTGCACCCAAAGAAACACAAGAGACCCTCTTGATGTAAACACATGAGGTAGTTTAATGACGGAGCTCCAGTAGAAAGTATCTCACGCAGGAGACAGTGGATTTGACCCTGAGGCTCAAAAGCTAGTGGTTTTTATGGGGTAAAGGGCTTAGGGGTGGGGAATTCAGCATAGCGACAAACTATTGGCTTATTCAAACATCAGCAGAAAGATTACATGTCAGCAAAAGAATACGTGCAGGTCAGGATGTCAGGGTTCTGTGAGTTGTTGACTCAGTTCAGATAGCCCTGTTATGTCCTCACATTCCTCTTTATCTTTATGGTCAATCTTTTCCCAGGATTGCTTTAAAGACAGGGTATGCCTGGGTTTGTTTTTCTTTGTTCTCAGCCCCAGGCAGCCTCAAGGCTCAAAAACAACCAGCAATTTCTGAGTACTTTATATGACTTATAGGTCTTGAAATTTCGTCTTTCTTTCACTACATCTACGAAATCCTTTAAAACTTAAGGATTCTCCATGCCATGTGCTTTTGCTCTGCTTTTCTTTTTCTTCCTCCTCCTTTACCCACCCCCCTCCTCCTCCTTTTCTTTCTTACTGATACAACTTTCCTCTCTCTGTCCAATCATCAGCTCTCCTTTATTTTACGAATTAAGGTGGGAAGAAGGTTTACAAGAAATCACCTGAGTGCTGACTCAATCCTTGTTCACACCCCTTACAGGAGAATGGAATTGACATCAAATATAATTAGTTACAGGACTATCCACAACAAATAATTGAACCAAAAGGGGGAAATGTTGTGGATAGCCCTAGGGCTAATTATATTTTATGTTAATTCCATTCCCCTGTGAGGGGTTTTGAACAAGGAATAAGTCAGCACTCAGATGATTTCCTATAAATCTGTTTCCCACCTTAGTTTGTAAAATAAAGGAGAGCTGCCAATTGGAAAGACAAATGGAACTTGGAGCAGAAGGTGGGGAGAGAGAAGAAGGAGAAAATGGAAGAGGGAGAGGACACAAAGGAGGAGGAATAAGAAGAAAAGCTGAGCAGAAGCACATGGCCTGGAGAAACTGCAAGCTCTAAGGAGTCTTATTGATGTGGAAGATTGTAGTGTAGCTGTAGATCTGCCCAGTCATGTATTCATGTTAATTGAGTCATGTTTTCATTGCTGGGGCTTATTTAAGTTGGAGATTTACTGCAACAGTGTGTTCTAGTTTTCTTTCATTCTTTTGTTTTGGAACTTAACCATTAACAAGAATGTTGTTTGTATCTATTTTTTCAAATATAAACAACCTTTACTATTTATAATGTCAACTTTAAAAAAATATTTTATTTATTTACATTTTAAATGTTATGCCCCTTCCCAGTTTCCCCTCTGCAAACCCCCTATCCCACCTACTCACCTCTGCTTCTATGAGGGTGCTCCACCACCAACCCACCCACTCCTGACTCATCACCCTAGCATTCCCCTCTGCAGGGTCATTAAGCCGTCACAGGACCAAGGGCCTCCCCTTCCAGTGATGCCAGATAAAGTCATCCACTGCTACATATGCTAGAGCCATGGGTCCCTCCATGTGTATTCGTTGGTTGGTAGTTTACTCCCTGGGACCTCTGGGGAGAGGTGGGGGACAGTGTATGGTTGGTTGATATTGTTGTTTTTCCTGTGGGGTTGCAAACTCCTTCGACTCCTTCAGTCCTTCCCATAACTCCAATGGAGATTGGGGTCCAATGGTTGGTTGTGAGCATCTGCATCTGTATTGTTCAGGGTCTGGCAAAGCCTCTCAGGAGACAGCTATATCAGACTCCTGTTAGCAAGCACTTCTTGACATCAGCAATAGTGTCTGGGTTTGGTGACTACATATGGGATGAATCCCCACTTGGAACTGTCTCTGGATGGCCTTTCCTTCATTCCTTGGTCCACTCTTTGTCCCTGTATTTCCTTTAGACAGGAGCAATTCTCAGTTAAATTTTTTGAGAAGGGTGGGTGGATCCATCCCTCAACCAGGGGCCATGCTTCACCTCTGGTTATGGTTTCTACAGGTTCTCTCTCCCCTTTGTTGGGAATTTCAGCTAATGTTATCCTCAATGTATCCTGGGAGCCTCTTCCATTCCAGGTGTCTGGGACTTTCTGTTGGCTACACCAGTTCCTCATCCCCCATTGCTACACACCTCTGTACAATTTCCTGAACCTCTGTACATCTACTGTATTTCCTCCCACACCTGATCCTGGCCCCCTTTTGTTCCTTTCCCTCTTATCTTCCTCTGAAGTCTCTCCAATTCTCTGTTTGTTTTTATCATCTGAGTTTTTAATCTCAGAGAATATCATCACCAAGGCCAAGATCATGGAGGTTTTATATTAAACCTCACAATGTCAGGTCTTCAATTTAGTCTTCAATCCATTTTTACTTTAGTCTCGTGTATGATGTAGAGTAAGGTCTTATTTTCACCCTTTTACATAAGGATGACTAGCTTTCCCAACGATAGTGAATATACTTTCCCTCATTGCTCCTATTATATTTATAGGAAATATTAATTAAATATGCTTGAGCTAATTTTGATTTTCAATTATATAGTTGAAGATAATACTAGAAATATTGAGGAGAAAAAAGGCACAATCAATTCTTGACTTTGTACATTCACATATTTATAAATATCATCTTTCTTGACCAAAGATTGTGTTAGAAAAAGTAAAGTGGAAATTTTCATGACATTTTGTCTTGAAAATAATATTCTAAAACCAAAGAAACTGTTGGTCTTAACATCAGTCTATAAGGCACATGACTGAACAAAGAACCAGCTTAGTGTTTGTGCTAAACTGTTAAAGCATGATGTTGTTATTGAGTCTGAAAACGGATTTGCAAAGTCTCTATTTCCTAAAAGCTTCTTCAGTTGCTTATTAAAAAAAAAAACCAAAAACCAAAAAACAAACAACTTTACCCTATCACATTCACATGTACATCTTTACAGCCACAACTCTGCCTTGGGCACTTTCTGGTGTCAGAGGCTACCATCTGGAAGGTGCTTGTGTGTAGTAAATGAGTTTTAACAGTAACAATTGTGTTGCTTGCCTGCAGAGGAAAGAACCCCTCACTGAAAAAGATTCCCATTGCATTTTGCAGTTGCAGAGTCTACCCTACCTATTTGCTACATACTAACTCACCACCAGCTGTTTTATGCACTCTTGGCTCCCCAGCTGAGACAATTAAGGGAACAAGATTTGGCATTCTGTATAAATATGAAATAAGACTTGGGAGCTGTTTTTATGTTGGCAGAACATTGGGTAAAAATACAAGTCTTGGCTCCAGAAGGAAGACTTCTTTATCTTCCATACAATGATCTGGGAATGAAAGGTAGATGCTAATAGGACAATGTGAGAAGTGGGAGCCTGCCTCTCAGCAAAACATTGTCAATTACATTAAATATAGAGAGGAGCTACACCCTATGAGACAGTCTAGGGTAGAAAATGTTAAATGTTTAGAGGGGCCTGCAAATTGGGTATTTTGCTCTCTATTATTTTTCTATATACTGCTTCTAGAAATGCATATACCTTTGTAGTCACACCCAGAAATATTTTCACTATGCAGTAGGTTATTTTACCTGAGTTCCTGCTGAGCAAATGGAATAGTAAGAAAGGCATTGTGAAGAGAAGACTGGGAAAAGAACCTATTAAACTTCTTAGCTAAACAAGAACAAAAAGGTGTGATAATTTAATCACAATACTATATCACACACACACATACATATATACCTATATGTATATGTGTATGTATATATATATATATACATATATATTGTATTAACATATTATATCACCTTTATACATTTTTCACCTACCAACTTAATGTCAAAGTCCACAAACATTATTTCAATAATTCTTGTTAGAATTATTGAATTTTTGCTTTAAGTTTCATAGTATCAGCGTGTTGTTCTTAATACAGAGAATTAGCACTTTTTCTTTTTCATTTTAAATAATCAAAGTGTTTAAAACATTTTAGTTAGGATAATATTTTTAATTAAGAGCTTACTTTAATAGCTAGAAGACTCCAAAGCTAACTATTATAGACTCAGAGCATTAAGTGTTTACTTAATGTCTCCATAAGCTAAACATGCTACAACTGGAAAACAAACAAACAAACAAACAAAAAACAAAAACAAAAAAAACAAAAAACAAAGTTTATTTCACCATCAATTGTTTGTAACCTTATTTACCTCTCAGTTTTTAAAAATGTAACGTACCTCAATCTTTAAGAAAATTGTATCATCCAATTATCAAACTTAAAATAGCAATGCTACTCTTTCCTCCTCACTTTTCTAGCCAAATTATCCAAACTTAATGAGGTTCAGCAGCGTATTGACTCCAAATGTGTGAATTTGGCCCATATGACACAAGTTTCTGCTGCCACAAGAGGCTCTTTTACTATAGTTATTGCAGTCTTTCTGTTTTTGTTTGGCTGAACTTGGAACACATTTCCTAGGTGTCCTGTCTTTAGCAAGAAGGTGCTTCAAGGCATTCTCTTTTAAAGAATTCATTGAAAGTAACATTTGTGTTATTGTGCCTTGAATACTTTGGTGCTGGGGTCTTGCCCTTGAGGCAATTTTCCCTTTCCTTACTGCATTTAATGATGTTATTTTTTCTGATCTCTTTAAGATCTACTACATTTGTCTTTATTTGTCTGCTACTTAGGTTTTGTTCATGGGTAGGGCAAGTGGAACCATGTCACCAGACAAAGACTGGGATGGTCTAGTGGGTTCAGAACCTTTAAACCAGAGCACAGTAGAACTTTCAACTACTCTGGACCCAAGTTCCTGTCCTGGAGCACGTGACTAAGCACCTATGGGAAGAATTTGACTTGTAGCACAGAATTCTCCATGCCAATGAGGCATTTAGATGGGCAGACCCAAAGGGTTTAGCCAATAAGCTCCCCTTCTTGGACATTCCTTCCTTTACAAGGCATTTAATCTCTTGTCCACCATAAGTAAATTATATAAACACATTTTCCAGTGCGAACAGTGAATAAACAGTATAGACAAGCAAGGACTGTCTCTCTTATCAAGAACTGCCAGGGAGGATGCCTTCATTGTACAAAGCCACACCACCTAAGTCTCCTACAGAATGCCCCTCTGCACTCCCTCACAGGCCCTTGGGCTCCTCCTTTCCAGGCTTCTCATGATTTCCAGAGGTATCTAAATGGCCAAAAATTGGGATCCTAACCCCAACTCCCAGGCTCATCATTGCCAGCCAGAGGCCCTTGTTCTTAACTCCACGTGGTTTCCAGCTTGGATTGCACCCCTCATCCTCACCTGTGTCATTTCTCACCTGCGCTGCGGCCACCATCTTAGGCTACATTTTTCTCCCACCTCAGTGGTTCATTGGCACTTCTTTTTTTTTTTTTCTTTCCATTTTTTATTAGGTATTTAGCTCATTTACATTTCCAATGCTATACCAAAAGTCCCCCATACCCACCCACCCCCACTCCCCTACCCGCCCACTCCCCCTCTTTGGCCCTGGTGTTCCCCTGTTCTGGGGCATATAAAGTTTGTGTGTCCAATGGGCCTCTCTTTCCAGTGATGGCCGACTAGGCCATCCTTTGATACATATGCAGCTAGAGTCAAGAGCTCCGGGGTACTGGTTAGTTCATAATGTTGATCCACCTATAGGGTTGCAGATCCCTTTAGCTCCTTGGGTACTTTCTCTAGCTCCTCCATTGGGAGCCCTGTGATCCATCCATTAGATGACTGTGGGCATCCACTTCTGTGTTTGCTAGGCCCCGGCATAGTCTCACAAGAGACAGCTACATCTGGGTCCTTTCAATAAAATCTTGCTATTGTATGCAATGGTGTCAGCATTTGGATGCTGATTATGGGGTGGATCCCTGGATAAGGCAGTATCTACATGGTCCATCCTTTCATCTCAGCTCCAAACTTTGTCTCTGTAACTCCTTCCAAGGGTGTTTTGTTCCCACTTCTAAGAAGGGGTATGGTGTCCACACTTCTATCTTCATTTTTCTTGAATTTCATGTGTTTAGGAAATTGTATCTTATATCTTGGGTATCCTAGGTTTTGGGCTAATATCCACTTATCAGTGAGTACATATTGTGTGAGTTCCTTTGTGGTTGTGTTACCTCACTCAGGATGATGCCCTCCAGGTCCATCCATTTGACTAAGAATTTCATAAATTCATTCATTTTAATAGCTGAGTAGTACTCCATTGTGTAGATGTACCACATTTTCTGTATCCATTCCTCTGTTGAGGGGCATCTGGGTTCTTTCCAGCTTCTGGCTATTATAAATAAGGCTGCTATGAACATAGTGGAGCATGTGTCCTTCTTACCAGTTGGGGCATCTTCTGGATATATGCCCAGGAGAGGTATTGCTGGATCCTCCGGTAGTACTATGTCCAATTTTCTGAGGAACCACCAGACGGATTTCCAGAGTGGTTGTACAAGCCTGCAATCCCAAAAACAATGGAGGAGTGTTCCTCTTTCTCCACATCCTCGCTAGCATCTGCTGTCACCTGAATTTTTGATCTTAGCCATTCTGACTGGTGTGAGGTGGAATCTCAGGGTTGTTTTCATTTGCATTTCCCTGATGATTAAGGATGTTGAACATTTTTTCAGGTGCTTCTCTGCCATTCGGTATTCCTCAGGTGAGAATTCTTTGTTCAGTTCTGAGCCCCATTTTTTAATGGGGTTATTTGCTTTTCTGAACTCCACCTTCTTGAGTTCTTTATATATGTTGGATATTAGTCCCCTATCTGATTTAGGATAGGTAAAGATCCTTTCCAAATCTGTTGGTGGTCTCTTTGTCTTATTGACGGTGTCTTTTGCCTTGCAGAAACTTTGGAGTTTCATTAGTTCCCATTTGTCAATTCTCTGGTTTTACGTGAAGTTCTTTGATCCATTTAGATTTGACCTTAGTACAAGGAGATAAGTATGGATCAATTCGCATTCTTCTACATGATAACAACCAGTTGTGCCAGCACCAATTGTTGAAAATGCTGTCTTTCTTCCACTGGATGGTTTTAGCTCCCTTGTCGAAGATCAAGTGACCATAGGTGGGTGGGTTCATTTCTGGGTCTTCAATTCTATTCCATTGGTCTACTTGTCTGTCTCTATACCAGTACCATGCAGTTTTTACCACAATTGCTCTGTAGTAAAGCTTTAGGTCAGGCATGGTGATTCCACCAGAGGTTCTTTTATCCTTGAGAAGAGTTTTTGCTATCCTAGGTTTTTTTGTTATTCCAGATAAATTTGCAAATTGCTCCTTCTAATTCGGTGAAGAATTGAGTTGGAATTTTGATGGGGATTGCATTGAATCTGTAGATTGCTTTTGGCAAGATAGCCATTTTTACAATGTTGATCCTGCCAATCCATGAGCATGGGAGATCTTTCCATCTTCTGAGAACTTCTTTAATTTCTTTCTTCAGAGACTTGAAGTTTTTATCATACAGATCTTTCACTTCCTTAGTTAGAGTCACTCCGAGATATTTTATATTATTTGTGACTATTGAGAAGGGTGTTGTTTCCCTAATTTCTTTCTCAGCCTGTTTATTCTTTGTGTAGAGAAAGGCCATTGACTTGTTTGAGTTAATTTTATATCCAGCTACTTCACCGAAGCTGTTTATCAGGTTTAGGAGTTCTCTGGTGGAATTTTTAGGGTCACTTATATATACTATCATATCATCTGCAAAAAGTGATATTTTGACTTCCTCCTTTCCAATTTGTATCCCCTTGATCTCCTTTTGTTGTCGAATTGCTCTGGCTAATACTTCAAGTACTATGTTGAAAAGGTAGGGAGAAAGTGAGCAGCCTTGTCTAGTCCCTGATTTTAGTGGGATTGCTTCCAGCTTCTCTCCATTTACTTTGATGTTGGCTCCTGGTTTGCTGTAGATTGCTTTTATCATGTTTAGTTATGGTCCTTGAATTCCTGATCTTTCCAGAACTTTTATCATGAATGGGTGTTGGATCTTGTCAAATGCTTTTTCTGCATCTAACGAGATGATCATGTGGTTTTTGTCTTTGAGTTTGTTTATATAGTGGATTACATTGATGGATTTTCGTATATTAAACCATCCCTGCATCCCTGGAATAAAACCTACTTGGTCAGGATGGATGATTGCTTTAATGTGTTCTTGGATTCGGTTAGCGAGAATTTTATTGAGGATTTTTGCATCGATATTCATAAGAGAACTTGGTCTGAAGTTCTCTATCTTTGTTGGATCTTTCTGTGGTTTAGGTATCAGAGTAATAGTGGCTTCATAAAATGAGTTGGGTAGAGTACTTTATACTTCTATCTTGTGAAAAAGTTTGTGCAGAACTGGAATTAGATCTTCTTTGAAGGTCTGATAGAACTCTGCACTAAACCCGTCTGATCCTGGGCTTTTTTTGGCTGGGAGACTATTTATAACTGCTTCTATTTCTTTAGGGGATATGGGACTGTTTAGAAGGTCAACTTGATCCTGATTCAACTTTGGTACCTGGTATCTGTCCAGAAATTTGTCCATTTTGTCCAGGTTTTCCAGTTTTGTTGAGTATAGCCTTTTGTAGAAGGATCTGATGGTGTTTTGGATTTCTTCAGGATCTTTTGTTATGTCTCCCTTTTCAGTTCTGATTTTGTTAATTAGGATTTTGTCTCTGTGCCCTCTATTGAGTCTAGCTAAGGGTTTATCTATCTTGTTGATTTTCTCAAAGAACCAACTCCTCGTTTGGTTAATTCTTTGAATAGTTCTTCTTGTTTCCACTTGGTTGATTTCACCCCTGAGTTTGATTATTTCCTGCCGTCTACTCCTCTTGGGTGAATTTGCTTCCTTTTTTTCTAGAGCTTTTAGATGTGTTGTCAAGCTGCTAGTATGTGCTCTCTCCCGTTTCTTCATGGAGGCACTCAGAGCTATGAGTTTCCCTCTTAGAAATGCTTTCATTGTGTCCCAAAGGTTTGGGTACGTTGTGGCTTCATTTTCATTAAACTCTAAAAAGTCTTTAATTTCTTTCTTTATTCCTTCCTTGACCAAGGTATCATTGAGAAGAGTGTTGTTCAGTTTCCACGTGAATGTTGGCTTTCCATTATTTATGTTGTTATTGAAGATCAGTCTTAGGCCATGGTGGTCTGATAGGATACATGGGACAATTTCAATATTTTTGAATCTGTTGAGGCCTGTTTTGTGACCTATTATGTGGTCAATTTTGGAGAAGGTACCATGAGGTGCTGAGAAGAAGGTATATCCTTTTGTTTTAGGATAAAATGTTCTGTAGATATCTGTCAGATCCATTTGTTTCATCACTTTTGTTAGTTTCAGTGTGTCCCTGTTTAGTTTCTGTTTCCATGATCTGTCCATTGGTGAAAGTGGTGTGTTGAAGTCTCCCACTATTATTGTGTGAGGTGCAATGTGTGCTTTGAGCTTTACTAAAGTTTCTTTAATGAATGTGGCTGCCCTTGTATTTGGAGCATAGATATTCAGAATTGAGAGTTCCTCTTGGAGGATTTTACCTTTGATGAGAACGAAGTGCCCCTCCTTGTCTTTTTTGATGACTTTGGGTTGGAAGTCAATCTTATCAGATATTAGGATGGCTACTCCAGCTTGTTTCTTCATGCCATTTGCTTGGAAAATTGTTTTCCAGCCTTTTATTCTGAGGTAGTGTCTATCTTTTTCTCTGAGATGTGTCTCCTGTAAACAGCAAAATGTTGGGTCTTGTTTGTGTAGCCAGTTTGTTAGTCTATGTCTTTTTATTGGGGAGTTGAGACCATTGATGTTAAGAGATATTAAGGAAAAGTAATTGTTGCTTCCTGTTATTTTTGTTGTTAAAGTTGGCATTCTGTTCTTGTGGCTGTCTTCTTTTAGGTTTGTTGAGGGATTACCTTCTTGTTTTTTCTAGGGCATTGTTCCCGTTCTTGTATTGGTTTTTTTCTGTTATTAACCTTTGAAGGGCTGGATTCGTGGAGAGATAATGTGTGAATTTGGTTTTGTCGTGGAATACTTTGGTTTCTCCATCTATGGTAATTGAGAGTTTGGCTGGGTATAGTAGTCTGGGCTGGAATTTGTGTTCTCTTAGTGTCTGTATAACATCTGTCCAGGCTCTTCTGGCTTTCATAGTCTCTGGTGAAAAATCTGGTGTAATTATGATAGGCTTGCCTTTGTATGTTACTTGACCTTTTTCCCTTACTGCTTTTAGTAGTCTATCTTTATTTAGTGCATTTGTTGTTCTGATTATTATGTGTCGGGAGGAATTTCTTTTCTGGTCCAGTCTATTTGGAGTTCTGTAGGCTTCTTGTATGTTCATAGGTATCTCTTTCTTTATATTTGGGAAGTTTTCTTCAATAATTTTGTTGAAGACGTTTGCTGGTCCTTTGAGTTGAAAATCTTCATTCTCATCCACTCCTATTATCCGTAGGTTTGGTCTTCTCATTGTGTCCTGGATTTCCTGGATATTTTGAGTTAGGATCTTTCTGCATTTTCCATTTTCTTTGATTGTTGTGCCGATGTTCTCTATGGAATCTTCTGCACCTGAGATTCTCTCTTCCATCTCTTGTATTCTGTTGCTGATGCTCAAATCTATGGTTCCAGATTTCTTTCCTAGGGTTTCTATCTCCAGTGTTGCCTCACTTTGAGTTTTCTTTATTGTTTCTACTTCCCTTTTTAGGTCTAGTATGGTTTTGTTCATTTCCATCACCTGTTTGTATGTTTTTTCCTCTTTTTCTGTAAGGACTTCTACCTGTTTGATTGTGTTTTCCTGTTTTTCTTTAAGGACTTGTAACTCTTTGGCAGTGTTCTCCTGTATTTCTTTAAGTGATTTATTAAAGCCCTTCTTGATGTCCTCTACCATCATCATGAGATATGCTTTTAAATCTAGGTCTAGGTTTTCGGGTGTGTTGGGGTGCCCTGGACTGGGCGAAGTGGGAGTGCTGGGTTCTGATGATGGTGAGTGGTCTTGGTTCCTGTTAGTAGGATTCCTATGTTTACCTTTCACCATCTGGTAATCTCTGGAGTTAGTAGTTATAGTTGACTCTGTTTAGAGATTGTTCTTCTGGTGATTCTGTTACCGTCTCTCAGCAGACCTGGGAGACAGATTCTCTCCTCTGAGTTTCAGTGCTCAGAGCACTCTCTGCTGGCAAGCTCTCTTACAGGGAAGGTGCGCAGATATCTTGTTTTTGGACCTCCTCCTGGTCGAAGAAGAAGGCCCAAAACAGGGCCTCTGTCAGAAGCTGTGTTGCTTTGGCAGTTCCCAGAAGCTGTCAGCTTCTGTGGTGCAGAGTCTCACCTGTGCAGACTAAATTCCTAAGTTCCAGGGAGTCCTAGAACCAAGATGGCGACCGCTGCTCCTGAGGCTGAGGCCGCCTCCCAAGCCAGGCGGACACCTGTCCTCTGATCTGGATGGTGGCCGGCTGTCTGCAGCCTGCAAAGGGTACTGCCTCAGCGGCTCTGTGCTTCCGCCTGTCCCAGAAGCTGTCCGGTTCTCTGGCGCACCCTCTAACCTGTTCAGACTAATTTCCTAAGTTCTGCTGAGTCCCGGAACCAAAATGGCGACCGCTGCTGCTGAGGCTGAGGCCGCCTCCCAAGCCAGGTGGACACCTGTCCTCTGGTCCGGACGGTGGCCGGCTGTCTGCGGCCCGCCAAGGGTGCTGCCTCAGCGGCTCCTCATTGGCACTTCTAAGCCCAGCATCCGATGGTGGCTTAGAGTGAAGTGTAGCCTAGACTCTCCTGTTTTGCCTGCCCAGCTGAGTTTCCAGACCCAATTACAGGGAGAAACTCACAACCACACTCATGCCCAACCTATAAAATATTTACTTTTCACATCCATCGTTATACTTAATATTTGTCTAGATACTTTCTCTCAATTTCCTAAAAGCAGCAAGCATCAATGCTGTAAGTTTTAATGTGACTCTCTTATGAAAGTAATTCATTACCATTGCTTACTTCAACAAATCTAAATAACATAAGAGGATACACAGGCACCTAATTTTCTAGAATGCATCGTTCATGGCCATCATCGTGATTCTGATGTAGTCTTTGTTTCTCTCTGGAATATCACAACCAAAGTCTTTATTGCATATATATTTATATTGATTTAATACAGTTTTTCCAAATCTCAGCAGGATGTACGTTCTGAATGCAACCATTCGAGGACTTCTCAGAAACGTCTCAAATACTGCCAGAGCCCTCCTGAAAATTAGGAGTATCATGATTTGGTCGCAACAACAAACCCATTTTCTGGGATTGGCTATTTATATTAGCTACAGGTGCTATTTGATGATAAAATGTCCCATAGAGGTTCATATGTTTCAATAATTTGCTCTCAGCTGTTGAGGTTTGGTGTGTTCTATGTACTGTAATGCTAAGTCTCCCACCGCCTGGTTGCCCCTGGACAAAAGAGTTCCACAGGTTAGACTCAGTGATGCTATGTGACCTTGTCCCCAAGTAATTTCAGATTGGTGAGTACAGATACTTACAGCCTATAGCTAGGCAGAATTGAAATAGGTGAGAGTTGGTGTTCCTGGCCTTGGCGTCAAAGGAAACCACAAGGAGAGAGAAAAGGAGGTAAAGAGAAGGTTAATAGTAAAGAAAGCATGGCCTTGAGGCCTGAGCAGTTGAAATAAGAGCAGCCCAGATGAAATGTAGTTTTAATAACTCCTAGTTATAGAAACGAATGAGCATTCTAATACATTGAGGGTAGATACCTAGCAAGCTCTAGTGTTGATTCAGGCATGTTATGAATGTAAAAGATGTGTGTCTTTTTTTCCAGGAACTAAATGGTCAAAGGTGGAGTAGAAACCTGGAATTGGGATTAAATATTTTCTGCAATATCCAGCAGGAAACAAAGTTTGGAAAGTTTTAGGAGCTGGATACTTGCTGGAGGTAGTGCAGAACTAGGAGTAGGCTGTAGAGTTTTACCAGGTCCCCATCTCTTGTTCTCTGTATTCTACATGTAGATAAAAGTTATCCAGCAGTGTTCTAATCCCGTAGCAATGCTTCTGTGCTGATTGTTATTGTTTTCCACCAGAAAGGACTCTGTCCCTCTGAAAGCTAAGCCAAAGTAAATTCTTTATGCCCTAAGTTACATTTTGTCTAGATGTGAAACCAAAAGATCAGAAAAGAAAGTAACATAAAGACCTGTTTTGTCAGTGTCGCAAATCACCAGACAAAAGTTAAGGAATGGGGGATTTATAATAATCCCCACAATTGACCATTTAGTTCCTGGAAAAAAGACACACATCTTTTACATTCATAACATGCCTGAATCAGCACTAGAGCTTGTCAGGTATCTACCCTCAATGTACTAGAATCTACTTTCGTTTCTATAACTAGGAGTTATTAGGCATCTGGTTGGAGAGATTATCATCATGTTAGGAAGGGTGGGATTTTAAATGGAGCCAGAATTTTATGATAGAGGATTCTTACATTTTTCTCTCGAAGCAGAGAACCAAAGTCAGATTGTCCATGATATACAAGAGCCATTCTGTGTGATCCACTCATCCTCACAAGCTTATGGTTGAAAGTGTTTCATTCTCCCCATGTAATGCCATCAAGTGCAGATCAGATTTTTGAAAATATGGGTCTGTGTAGGGGAAACGTCATGCCCTACACCTAGACAATAACAACAATTAAACCATTACTGGTTCTTAAAACACCATTGCTTAATTTTTAGATAATATTTATTATATTGTTTTAAGAATTTTATTCTTAATTTATTATTATTTAGGGTAACATACCTGATGGGCAAGAGGACAGTGTGTGGAACACTGTTTCTTCCTTCCAACTTGGGAGTCTGAGGAATCCAACTCAGTTGTCACATTTGGAAGTTTCTGGCATAATTTACTAAGCTATCTTGCCATTTTCGTACACGTAGAACCAACATGGGTCACTGGGACAGAAAGTACACTTCTTAGGCTTCTTTTTGTAGTTTTGTGTACTCGATGCACATAGAGATTGAACAATATGATTTAGTTAATATAAACTAGAATAAAGAATGGCATCTGGAAATTCACAGATAAATTTAAGTCTAAAGGAAAACAACTAGATGGTATCAGAAGTATCAATGGTATCCACAATCAGAAAGTAATAAAAATGCTTCCCTCTACAACATGTCTGGTCAACATAAGCTGTTCATTACTGAGATTAGCTATGGTTTTGAGCCAAGTATAGACTGATACACTAAAATCCTTTGTTCTCTGCATGACTTAGTACTTCTTCTCAGGTCAATGTCAGTGGCATGACCTTTGGTTATAAATATGTTGATCATTAATGAGTAGTGTCTTAGAGTGTTCATAATCTAATGACTAAAAATTCTTATTTTTAATTATAAAAGATTAAAGGTAATTAAGTGGAATATTTTTCTTGTATTGAATGAAATTATACTGCCAATTAACACGCAAGAAACATGTGATTTATAAACACACAATAACAGCAAAAAATTATAAATCTTTAATGGTATGAAAAAGCAAATGTGTGAATATTATGGCTTTTTGTGATATTGACACTTATAATCTTTTTGACCTATTTTCATGGACCTTGACAGACATTCTAACAAAAATTATCTAATTATTATAAATAGACAAATTTCATTACTGTGAATTGCTCTAAAAGTAAGCTAGATGGTGCTAGAGAACATTATTCTGTTTATTATGTGTTACTATTTATAATATAATTTTTTGCAGGTAGAAAATGAATAGGAAGTTTGGGCTCTTTACATTGATCATCAATTGGAAACTTCTCAATAAATTAAACAAGGAAAGCTTACGCTCAGGTAGAATCGATAATGGGATGAAGTTAGGCTTAATTTTGCTTAATATTAGCGAGGAATACTCTGACAATACATATATACTAGTGTACAGTGAATTTTTTAAAAAAAATCAAAAGCATGAGAAAAGGAGACTATTGAATGATCTTGAAACTGTAACCTAATAAAACAATGCTATATTGTCACTGCATCCCTACGCAGTTAGACATTAGACTGTTCTTATGTTTTGTTTAGTTTTGTTTTGTTTTTCTCTGCAATTCAAAACACAATCATAACAGGTTTTAAAAGAAATTCACAGTAACTTTCTCCATGTTCTTTCTCAGCATTGTTTTTGGGAAGAGGTAGTTGGAAAAAAACTAACTGATACTGTTTCTTACTGTGTATGGGAGGTAAGAAAACTTATTGCAGAAGTAAAAATGTGAGTAAAAACACAACCATCCATCCAAGAGAATTGTAAAGTGCAAAAAAAATTGAGAGCAGATGGATCAGTTATGGTGTTAAGGCCATAGCAAAATCATCTCAGAGTGCAGACTTTTTTTTTTTCCATTCAAAGCATGTACCACAGACTATCCCAGAAGTTTAAAATCAAATATACAGATCAGGCTGGGTTGAAAAGTTAATCATGTAAAGCAAAACTGAGGGATTTACATCTCACACAGCAGAGTGTACCATATGCATGTTGAAATATCTGAAAGACTAGTTAATTGAAAGGAAGATTGAATACATTTAACATGAAGAAACATGTAATTATAGCAATATCCCGAAATGGTTGATTTACTTAATGAGAAACAGTTTAGCAAGATGAACTCTTACAATGTGGTGACTAAGATCAGTGTTCCCTATTACAAATTTTCTTTCTGTCCCTAACCTACAAAGGCATCTTTTTCAAAATTAGTAAATGATGAGGTTCAAAATTACACGGAGCAACCTTTGATCTTGAGAATTTCTTTTTTGTTTGTGGAGGTCAATATATTATGTATGTAAGTATTTTATGTATCATGGACTGTACTAAAGTATTAAACCTTGCTATGGGTGACAGATCTATATTTTTGTCATAAAATTGATCTAAGTAATTTTAAGTAAAAAAAAATTCTAAACTAACAAACAAACAAAAACATTAATTAGGTATTAGCAAAGATAAACCAGAAAACTATAAGCCACATTACATTATGGTTACTCAGAATTAAGTAATGAAAAGGAAAGGCAAACATTGTTCTCCAAACATTGCCCAAATACAGACTGGTAAGTATGGTCCTTGCAACAGAAATTTTAGAAATTTTATTATGTTGTAGTGCTTCAGTAATGCAAGAAAATATGATTATCATTATAAATCACATATTTTCTAACTGCATTAGTTCAACTATATTCACAATTTAATGTCCTCTGTTTTTGAAACTTTAAAATTCTTATCAAGTTTTCACTGGGCCAAACGTTGTGAGTGAACACTTTTTCCTCTCGCTCCGTGAATTCCTTCACCTCCTCCAAGACATATATAACAGGGCCCTGTGAAAAATAAGAAAGGACTAGCTGATGACTAGATTTTAGAAATATACAGTATATCACTCAGGAAGTACACTTTTGTTTATACAATTCCTTTAGCCTCAACTGAATTGGTATCACCATCAACAATTATTATTATTTATTTTATTTTATTTGTTATTATTATTTCAAAATATTTTTGAAGTGTCCCAGCAATGAGGATTTTTAGGTGTTCCCAGTCTTTCCTCATATAACTCTCTTCTAATCAGCTAGTATGTAACAGAAATATCTTACAATATAATCTTTTGATTACATTACATTGTGGAACAAGAATAAATATACTGAAGATGTCATTAAAGTCTCTTGTCCAAAGACCTGGTTAACTGACAGAACGGCATAGCAAGATGGGTCAAACTGAAGTAAGTGAGCCCAATGCGTTAGTCACTTTTGCAGAATAGTACTCTATTAATCAATAGGAGATGTACTGTTATATTAGGGTCACACTCATATCCTTTCCATTTACCAGAGATTCATGTTTCAGTCTCATTTGAAAACAACATAAGGTAATGTTTGATGTTATGTGATTCGAGTAGAAAGTTAGCAATATTCTAATTTAAAGTTTAAAAATAAACAAAATTTTATGTTGCAGTTTTTCTCAGATCTGAATTTGGGTCTCATTACAGAGACTTTGAGGGAAGTGAAACATAAGAGGAATGTTTGTTGCCTAGCTCCCTCTCTTGCAATACATCTGACATGTTTGAGGCTGGTTCTCTGATTTAACCTGAGGCTGATCATTTCAAGCCTTACAGACCAAGAAGCCCCAGAAGCCCCTGTCCCAGAACCCATATACCCTAGAGTTATAATCGGAACCATGCTAGGTAATCATGTTGGTGTTGGGAATCAAATTCCGGGTTCTTAATTTTGTGCCACACGGATTTGGTCCATTGAATTTCTGAAATTCTTCCTTGTTGTCTTGGGATTTCTCTGGTCAGGACATGTTAATTGGCTTTGGAGTGAGGGTGCAACACCCTGCCACTATCCTGCTGTAGATTCATTGTCCTGAGCAATCTTCAACCCCTAGACTGTTTGCCCTCAAACCTTCAGCTAGTCAACTTACTCATTTGTTACCTCACCATTCATTTTCTTTAAGAATTTTTCCCTGACAGTCTTGACATGGACAATTTATTTGAATGATAGTTTTTTTTTGTGAACGCTTATATTCCTACTTTCCTATAAGTCCAGCAACATGACCTTTGCAAATAAGTTTGAATGTGCTAAATTACTAGCTCCCGCATCTTTCTTTGTCACTTTAATTACTTTCAACAAACATGTAATATAGCCTCACTTATGAAAAAAAAATATGAAAGTCACCATTAGAGTTTAGAAGGAAGTGTGTGTGTGTGTGTGTGTGTGTGTGTGTGTGTGTGCGTGTGCCTGTGTTTGAATGTCATATTTATAGTCCATCCTGAGAAAGTCTTTGAAGCAGATTGCTATGAGTTTAAAGCACATTTGCTTATAGAGAATTGTTACGTTACAAATCAGCTATGAGATGACAATATACACAAAAGAGATGTGGAGAGCATTCCAGTGGTATGATATGTCAGCACACAGTCTTTATGCAGTAAGGCAGATACATGATTTTAGGAGCAATGATGTTTCACACAAGTTTACTGCATACCTTTCTAACAATACTCTTTTCATAAGATTTTGGAAACTAAGCAAGGTCAGTTCACTATTTGTACTAGAAAAAAGATCCCAGCAACACGTGCACCTTTTAAGAATGACCAAAAATTTATATTGTTTTTCTGTCTCCCCAGTCTCTTTCTTCTCTCCCTTTCTGTTTCTCCATTTATGTCCAAGTTACTTATACATATTATGATTTGCTTCAGTCTTTCTTATTCTATGCTACTTATGTAAAATCGAAATAAAAACAACACAATTAGAAATTTTAAAGACTTCTAAAAATTAAGGGTATGTGTATATGTCCCTCTGTTTTCGGATGTGTCTGTAATCGATCTATGACAATGAAGGAGTCAGTACCCTAGGAAAGAGATTTGCAAACAGGGGTAAGCCACCTGACTTGAGTTCTGGGAACTACACTCAGGCCTTCTGGAATGGTAGTGTTTGGTACTAACAATTGTATTCTCTCTCCAGCGCCCCCTCCTTCTTAATATATGTTTTATATTTTTTAATTTAATGTTTGAGACTATAATATAATTATGACATTTCTCCTTTCTCTTCCCTCCCTCTAAGCTTTTCCATATGGCCCTCTTGCTCTCTTTCAAAATCATGGCCTCTTTTTACATTAATTGTTATTACATGCATTATGTATGTATATACATTTCCTAAAAATAACCTGCTCAATCTATAAAATGTTGCTTCTGATTATGTTTTTGATAATGACTATTTGAAGCTGACTAATCATATTGGTATAAATCGTCTGAGTGCAAACACATTTTCCCCCATTAACGTTCTTTAGTTGGCTGTAGTTCATTGTGTCGGGGTGAGGTCTGTGCACTTATTCTTCCATTTTGGCATTTCGCTTGGTGTTGCTTTTGTACAGATCATGCTTTGGCAGTTGTGTGGGTGACATTTAATTATCTTCATTTATTCCAAATGATAGAGAGTATTAGAAACCACCACAACTAATCAAAATGCAAAGTTGTAGAGCACAGCCACCATGGATAATTCTATAAAATAGTTCCATACCTAAGGCTCAGGAAACTGTGCAGAGGAGATTTTAAGAACTAGAGGATCAGGGAATTTGCTTTGAATCTGTATCTCCTATTAATTTCATATATAGTTTTAAAAATAACTATATTCTAACGTAATTTTTAGTTTCTTTATTTTAAAGGATAACTTCAAATAGACTAGTTTTTGCCTTGCCTATGTAACACATGGTGTTTGCTAATGAATGTGTTTAAAATCAAAAACTTGAGGTTCAGTTCTAATTTTCAGTTCTAATTGTATTCAGAATTTGCTTCAGAAGATCTCAGAATAGTTCACATAAGCAAATAGAAGTATGCATCCATGCATACTATTCTTAAAATAAGACTGCTTTAAACATCACAAACTCTGCATAGAGCCAATTCCTAAGCTAGACATTACTACAAATGCTACACACGGTACTTACAAGTTTCAAAGAACAGCTAATGCTTGTTTTATTCTTTTGTTTGGGAACAGAAACTAGCTCTATAGCTCTAGCTACTGTTAAATTTACCATGTCACTCAAGCTGATTTCAAATTGAGGGCAATCCTTAAATCCTGGGGCTACAGGTGTATGCGACAACACTTGCCTTAAAATCTTTATCAGGAGAATAAAGGTGTTGCTTTAAATTAGTTTTATAATCTGTGCATACTCTTTCTGGTTCATTTTATAGTTTGTAAAAACTAGACTCCCCCCAAAAATGAACATATCCCAAATACCACCATCATAAAGTCCCATACTATAGCTTTGAATATTTAATGTTGTAGATAAAAGATCAAATTACAAAAACTACTAAATCACATTGATAAACTATGTTCTAAAATGATGTATTATTTTGAAACTTCAGTGTTTGTAATGAATTTATTGTCATAATGAACAATTGGACGCTGCACTGATGTGGGCAAAACAGAGACCTAGAAAGGAGAGCAAGGGTAGATAGTGACAGAAGACTGAGTTATCTTCAGTAATGAACCTTTTCTATTTTACACATTGGTTTTGATATTTTGTTTAGCTAGCTCCTAAAGCTCAGCCTGCAAGCAGAGTTTGAGCAAACTGTCTCTTTGATTCCTTTCTCTGAGATTCTTCTTTCTATTCCCCACCCCAGAGGAACTCTTATATGCCACCCCTGGTGTTCTCTCTCATCTACAGTTTTCTGTAGTCACAGCCACACCTCAGGGTTGTGCCCCAGAAAGAAATGGCAGAAGAGAATGGGGTCCTGTCAAATTCAATTTCAGTTTCCCAGACTGGCTGCACTATTTAAGTATTCACCAGCCACATTCCTCTGATCAAGTTTCTCTCTAACCTCAATGTCATTTGCTGTTATTATTTAATATTGAAGTTATTTTGTGGATGGCAGTGCCATACTGTGTTTTTCACTTATGGTTTCCTTGATGGTGGATGATGTTGAAAATCTCTCAGCAGTATTTTCTCATCAATGTATGTATTCACATTTTTTAGACACTAAAGTATTATCAAAATAATAGTTGACCATATGGGTTCTTGTTAAATAGGGATTTGTTATATCAATAAATTATCTGACAGTATTTAAGCTCTCACTTCTCCACTCTCCGTGTTCCTCTCATCCCCTGGTTATATTTCCCTCCCCATCCCTTCTCTCCCAATTCCCTCCCTCCACATCTGATGTCTATTTTATTTCCTGTGCTAAGTAAGATGCAAGTATCCTTTTTTGGGCCCTCCTTGTTATTTGACTTTTTGGGGTCTGGGGGCTGCATCAGAGGTATTTTTTACATTATAGGTAATATCTGCTTATCAGTGAGTACATGTCATGCCTTTTGAGTCTTTGTTACCTAACTCAGGAAAGTATTCTCTAGTTCTATCTATTGCCTGAAAAATTCATGATGTTCTTGCTCTTAGTTGCTGAGTAGTATACCATCGTGTAAATGAACCACATTTCTTTTATCCATTCTTCAGTTGAGAGACATCAGGGTCAGTTCAAGTTTCTGGCTATTGCAAATAAAGCTGATATGAACATAACTGAGCAAGTGTCCTTGTGGCATGCTAGAGCATTTTTGGATATATGACTAGGAGCTATGCTATGATTTGTTTATGCTCAGTCCAGGTAGTGGCACTATTAGAAGCTGTGGCCTTGTTGGAGTAGGTGTGTCACTGTGTGTGTGGGCTATAAGACCCTCATCCTAGTTGCCTGGAAGCTCGTATTCTGCTAGCAGCCTTCAGATGAAGATGTAGAATTCTCAGCTCTGCCTGCACCATGCCTGCCTGGATGAGTCCATGCTCTCACCCTGATGATAATGGACTGAATCTCTGAACCTGTAAGCCAATCCCAATTAAATCTTTTCCTTTATAAGACTTGCATTAGTCATGGTGTCTGTTCACAGCAGTAAAACCCTAAGACAAGCAATAGAGGTATGTCCCAATTTTCTAAGAAACCACCAAATTTATATATATATATATATATATATATATATATATATATATATATAAAATTTAAGAATGATAAATTTAGAAGATAGATAGATAGATAGATAGATAGATAGATAGATAGATAGATAGATAGATAGATAGATAGATAGATGGATAGATGGATGGATAGATAGATAGATAGATAGATAGATAGATAGATAGATAGATAGATAGATAGGGAGACAGAGAGATCTTTAGCTTACAAACATTCTTTTCTTCAAGATTTCTGAAATGTACAGGACATTTTTATGTCCACAGTCATACCATTGCACCCAAGAAATCCTTCCATTTATCTTCCAGTAATTTGGAATGTATGGATCAAATTTTCCACTATCTGCTGCAGTCTCCAGTAAACGCTCTCTTTAGAGTGCTTATATTCCAAATTTGTAACATTCTACTTATGAGAAAGATACTGTGGCATTTCCCATTCTGTGTTTCAAAGTACAATATAATGTGTTAACTGATTTTAGAATATGAGTAAAATTTTGAGAAATGTATACACAGCATTTATTTCTTTAAAACATAATCTATTAGTTTTAGACAAATTGCAGAACTGCCTAACCGAGTTGCACAACGAAAAAAAAAATTTTGTTTATTCTTTGGCCTCCACTTACTTGAAAAAAAGCATAAATTCAAAATATTTTCATATGTTGGAGGAATGCTTAACCTGATCACCATAACTAACAGATGCTGGTGAGGAGAACATATGGTTTATTCATAGCACCTACAGTAAACTTTCAAACCTTTCCATGTGTCTCCTTTTTTCTTTTCTTGTGAAGTATCCTATGCTAGAGTTTGTGTTTCCACATTTCATTGCTATGCTTATTGTCTACTAAGCAGGAAGAGACTTTCAACATCTTCATCTGTCTTTCATGGAACAATCACAGAAGATGATGGACTTGTCGCCAATAGGTGCCAATTATAAGTTAATCTTCCAAATGCTGGCTGCTCATTTAACATTGATGATATTCTGTTAAATTAGTGGAACAAAATCAATCATTATATGTTATGGTTTCATTTTTGTAGCTGACAGATATGTTAGAAATCGATATAGTGGTGTGCCAGTTGACATAGCACAGGTATGCTCTGACAAGTGAAGACATGGAGAAGGGACCTTCTTGAGCCTTTAGCAGTGTTAAAATAGGCAGAGCCCAATATGCTTGCAGCTCCCTCAGTTAGAATCTGAACTTTCATCATTATTTTAAAAATTCCTTAGTGTTAACTCAACCATTAAATACACTATAAATACAATTGTAAGTAAAACTTGATAATCACATATTCAACCATATAGATGTAATATGCATTTAAAACAATAACAATGTTGACTTATTAGTAAATATCATAGATCAGAAAATTTAAAATAACTTGATATTCTAATGAAGGCTTGATTTTTATTTTAAATCATTGAATGATATTTAAATGAATTCTACAATTGGGAGATGACTTAGATAATTAATTTTGTATATAATTTTTACTTGAGATTGACCTTGGATAAATATGCTTTCAATGTAGCTAGGACTTAGAGTTATAGATGTAATATGTCTCAACAAATATTTCATGTGAAATATATTTAATATGAAAGTGATATATATTTTAGATTAGCATATTTTACAAATAACATTTAATGAAGATGTTTAGGTTATCCTCCCATTTAATTTATTAATTTTAAAACAGTCCATAAACATTTATGGAAAAAGTAATGGGATTTTCTTTCTAATTTCATAGTATTCAAATTCTAATAAATATAAATACAAATTGAGTTAGTTATTAAAAATATGGCATAAGATTTATATTAAGCAAGTAAATAAGTATTATGTTATATTTCCTTGATTTAAATATGCTTCTTTTTTTTTTTTTTTTTTTTTTTTACTTTTTGAATGCTTGCATGCTACAGCTGTCTTCATTGAGCCTGATGTAAGCGCACTTTCTGTCCATGGTGACTTCACATTTAAAACTATGTTTTTAAACAAATAGTATTAGCCTTCAAAGTTGCCAACACAAAACAGAAAGATTTTAGCACTCAGTGGAGATGGAAAACATCAAAGAAGCAAAGCTTTCTGGAAACATCAGGACTGACACACATTTGAACTCACATAGACTGTGACAACATACACAGACCTGCATAGATCGAAGACAGAAGGCCTTCCAGAATAAGACATCTCCAATAGATAACAGTGGACAGTAAATATATATATATATATATTTCCATTAATGAAATCACTTGGTATTCAAACACCAAGGGTAGTCTCAACCAGCAAGTGTAGAAGGAAAAAAGGCAAAATCAGACTCAGTGGTAGCTTTAGACACTTTTTTGTTTTATATTAAATTATACTTTGTCTAGGCATTTTTCTCCTTATCGGGCTTTAATTATATATTCTGATATCAATTTTGATGTTATTATGGGATATTATTTTATGTTTAAATGTGTTTGTCTCATCAGCTATACGTGTTTCATATGTTCTTTGTTCTTCACTTTGTTTGTGTGTTTTGCCCTGGTTTTCCTTTTTGTTTTTATATTACCTTATTTTATCTTATTAATTTTATTTATGTCTGATTGTTTTCTTATGAAATAGAACAAAGAAAGGCTCTATATGTGGGTGCTTAGAGAAACTGAACTAACTGGACTCAGAGAGCTAAAGTGAGAGAGAGAGTGAGAGCGAGAGAGAGAGAGAGAGAGAGAGAGGAATGAGAAGGAGCTATGGTAATTTCTCAGTAGAATCTTAATGGTAGTTAGATGGCTAACCACATATACACATACACACATGTACACATACACGTACGTATGTGTATATGTGTTTGTATATACAATGGAGTGTTTTTAATATTAAAAATAATGGATTTTCATTTCTTGCCTGAAATTTATAAAAAGGCAATCACCACATTGAACAAAGTAAGTCAGAATTCTCTAGAGGCACAGAACTTATGAAATAATTCACTCTTTCCCCATATCCCCTTCTATCTATTCTCTCTCTCTCTCTCTCTCTCTCTCTCTCTCTCTCTCTCTCTTTCACTCTCTCTCTATCTATCTGAATATTGGATTAACTTGCAAACTGCAGTCCAACTAATTCTAGCTATGAATGGAAGGTCCAAGAATCTAGTAGTTGCTCAGTCCCATTAGGCTGGGTACAAAAACCCACAATAAAATTATAATTTCTGGCTAAATAAATAAAAAAGGAAGGATCAAAATACACACGGGAGGAGATACAGTGAAAAAGTGTGAAACAGAAACTGAAGAAAAGGCCATCCAGAGAATGTCCCACTGGGGATCCATTCCATATACAGTTACCCAAACCAGACACTACTATGGATGCCAACAAGTACTTGCTGACAGGAGCCTGATATAGCTGTTTCCTAAGAGGCTCTACCAGTGCCTGACAAATACAGAAGTGGATGCTCACAGCCATCCACTGGACTGAGCACAGGGTCTCCAATGGGGAAGCTAGAGAAAGGACCCAAGGAACTGAAGGAGTTTGCAGCTCCATAGGAGGAACAAAAATATGAACCAGTCAGTAACCCAGAGCTCCCAGGGACTAAACAGTCAACCAAAGCGTACAGAAGGAGAGACTCAAGGGCCCTGCAGCATATGTAGCAGGGGATGGCCTTGTGGGATATCAATTCGAGTAGAGGCCCTTGGTCTTGTGAGGGCTCTATGAACCAGTGTAGGGGAATCCCAGGAGAGGGAAGCAGGAGTGGGTGAGTTAGTGAACAAGGAGAGAGAGGATGGGATAGGGGGATTTTCAGAGGGGAAATGAGGAAAGGGGATAAAATTTGAAATGTAAATGTAAATAAAGAAAATGTCTAATAAAAAAAAAGACTGAGATGGCAATTACATCTGGCAAAGAAAAGTTACTTTTACACTTTGGTGTTGAATTAAATAAGAGATTATAGAAGAAGTACATATTTGACAGACGAAATACATGAAAACTATATTCTTCTATGAATAAAGACTTTTATCAAAAGATGTTAAAGTGAATGATGTATATGAGAAAGGGAATGGCTTCAGGGTAAATATATTTCATATTTCTAAGATACATACTTTTATGATTTCTAGAAGGAAAATGTCCCATTTTTGTGTCTAAGATATAAAATGTTATGTAGTAAGGATACTTTCAAACAAATGCCACCCATTTTTTTATAATGAAATATACCCTTGGCCAACTTTATAGAGGTTATATTTGTTTAGCTCTTGTATCCTATCCATGTCAATGTACAGTTTAGATTAAATGTATCATTATCAAATATCTAAGATGATACACTCATAATAGTTAATCAATATATCTTTATTGAGTATTCTATGTTCATTTTATTAAATATATTTATCATATTTTTACTTGGAATGATTTTGTAAAAGTAAATAATTTTGAAAAAAGAAATTTATAAAGATAATAATGCTATAGATAATTTAAGTCATCGATTTTTAAATAAAACCACTTTACTGACAAATTAATCAGAACTTGTTTTACCTTTCTGAAAAAAAGCATATTTAAATTAAACAAAATTAGATATGTGTTAAATGTTATGTACATATGTACAATATTTATATATTATTTATATGTTTATATGATGTATACTATAACATTAAAATTTAAAAACTATTGGTATGTTTTAAGACACATTTATTTAAATATATTCCCCTATTGATATCTTCTAAATTAGGCATATAAGTGCACTGACAGAATTTGGATTCTTCTCTTTAAATTAAGGTGACTTTTGTTTGTTTTTTTTTTTTTTTTTTTTTACAGATACTGAGTTTGAGTAGTACATTATGACATTTAAAATTTGATATTATGTAAATTTTTATGCTAAAAAATTAAGGTATTTTGACATGAAAAATGTGGAGGTCAGACAATTTATACAAAATTCATTACTTATTCAAAATTAATTCCATTCAAGTATTTGAAACGAAGTTTATTTATTCCATTAGATCACTGGATTTACTATTGTTATAGATCAAGAACATGCTGCTGTAGGTGAAGTAAAGGGTTGAGAATAAATGATATTCTTCATAAATATTAATGTAGTTGCTTTAAATTTATAATAGAAATATATCTCAAAGTATTAGATTTCAAAATAGGCTCTTATTTCGTTCTGGGTAAATTTAATAACTGCTCTGTATTAATGAAATAATTTACGTCCTTAAGATTTTTTACTCAATTATTTTTAATAAATTATTAGATGTTTTTGTTTTACAAAGTGTTTTTTTAAAACTTTGTTCTTATATCATACCTTAAATCCAAACCACACTTTACCTTCCTCTTCAGTCCTTTCTCCCACATCCCTTCTCCCTCCTCATACCTCCCCCATCAAAAAACTCAGGACTTTCAGGGCTATCCACTGAACACAGCCTAAGAGAATATGATAGGATTTGCCATAAGCCTATCACATATCACAGCTGGACGTGGCCATCTAGGAGGAGGAAAACTATCCCAAGGACAAGAAAAAGAGTCAGACATCCCAACTGCCACTGTTGGCTGTTTCACAAGAATACTATGCTACACAACCTTAAGATGTGTAGGAAACATGGCTCAGACTCTTATGGGCTCTACAATTGCTTCTTCAGTGTCTGTGAGCCCTATATGCCCTGCTTAGTTGGTTCTGTGAGTTGTGTTCCTGTGGTGTTCTTTACCCCTTTGTCTCCTGCAATCCTCCCTTCCCCTTGTATTACACGGTTCCACAGGCTTCTTCTACTGGTTGCCTCGGGTCTCTGGATCTGCTCCCATTGGTTGCTAGATGATGCCTCTCTGATGACATCTGGGCTAGGCACCTATTTATGAGTATATCACCATATCATTAGAAAACACTACATAGACTGGTTCTACCTTAGGTTTCTGGAGTGTCCTGTTTCTGATTTGTCATCCAAGCAATATCAAATACTAGCACCATGGCAATGCGTGTGCACATTTTGGAACAGCCATGAGTTGGCTACTCTCTCACTTATACAACAACATTGACACAGATTATATTGCAGGCAGAGCATTTTGGGCATGGAAAGTTCTGTGTCTGGGTCCCAGTCTCACAGTTAGGAGATTGCTTAGTTATAGAAAGTGGCCAATTCAGCTTCCATACCTCACATTACTAGAAGACTTTGCTAGGGTCAGTCCCAGACGCCCAGGAGGTTCCATGGCACTAGGTTTTTTCCTCAACCTCCAAATGCCCTACAATTCCAGAGGTTTCTCGAAATACTTTCGCTTTCCATCACTTCTAACGTTACCTGATCCTTCCTGTTTCCATTCCTACCTCCAAAAGTTATTTCTCCTTCCCAGAGAACTGCATGTGTCACCCCCTTAGGCCCTCCCCTGTTAGCCTGTTTGTGTTTGCATAGTATAATGATTGCCCTTTACTTAACAGCTAATGTCCACTTATAAGTGAGTACATATCATGTTTGTCCTTCTGGGTCTGAGTTACCTCACTAAGAATAATCTTTCTAGTTCCATTCATTTGCTTGCATATTTCATGATGTCATTTTTTTTAACAGTAGAGAAGTACTTTATTTTGTAAAAAGTAGGAGGGTGCAGATATAAACAGAGAATTGTCAATAGATGAATCTCAAACAGCTAAAAACAATCCTTAAGGAAATGTTCAACACCCTTCGCTGTCAGGAAAATGTAAATCAAATCTACTTTGAGATTCCGTCTTACAGCTGTCAGAAAGGATAAGTTCCAAAACACAAGGGCAGTTCACGCAGACAAGGATGGGGAGCAATGGAACGTGTCTGCATTGCTGTTAGGGGTGCAAACCACTACAATCACTATGTAAGTCAATATTGAGGTTCCTCAGAAAGGTGAGAATTCATCTACCTCAAGATCCAGCTATGTATACACCAAAGGGATTGTCTACCCAATAACAAGGACACTTGCTCAGCTATTCTCACTAGGGTTTCAGTCATAATAGTCAGAAACTGGAAACAGCCTGCATGTCCCTCAACCAAAGAATAGAAAAAGAAATAGTGGTACAAAGATTTATGTCATACTTTTATGTGTAATCTTTATTGGTGTAAATGTATAGCACTTACATGCTCCTGCTCATATAGGCCATGAGCAGGAAAGGGTTGGAGGCACTAATGTAGGAGTTCCAGGCAAATATGAGCTGCTGGACAAGAATTCCTGCATCAAAAATTCACTCCTCTGGAAGACCAGGAAGCCATCATAAAAGCTGATCTATGGCCCGTTCCCATCTATTTGATGTTCTTAAATGTATTCTTCATAGATTTTGAAACAGACAATACATAAATATAAAAAGTCAGCTGCATAATATTTTTTAAGTATCACTTAATCCTTTATATTACTATAAGCCATTTAAATGTGTACACTAGTGTTTGGAGACTGCTAATTCTGTTTCACTTAACTGATTTTTCACAGGTTGCCACTGTTGGCAATAAATCATGGCTGCTTTTATTTATTTATTTTTTAATTCTTTGTGGTGTCAAGAAAACAATGCAGCTATTTATATCAATATAATATATGCAGATATGTAATTAGAAAGTGAGTCTAATTACTATCTTGCTTCTCAATAACAACAATATCTAGTCAGTTGATGACATATTGTATTTCAACACAATTCTCTTAATAATGTTAATAGTATATAATTAATTAATCATTACAAACATGATTTTATAGGTAACTCTCACTTGTGATTCAAAAATTACATTTTGTCAGATATTTTCCCTTGTAAACTCAGACATCAAACAAACATATGTGGGCTTAGGAAATGCAAGATTTGTTTTCTAGTTATAATTATTTTAATTAGTTAAATACCATTTTAGTTGTAAATATAGAAGGAAAAGTGAGGGGCAGAGGCAGTTGAGCACACATAAAATTTCCACACTTGCCAGCAGATGTGTACTTCAGCTCAAACATCTGTGTGCTCTTTTTTGGTGTTTATTCATGTGTGAGTATGTAATTTGTATTAATTTATAAAAAATGATCATAAGAAAAAGCTGTTCTAATGAAATCAAGGCTTCCAAAAATCTGTGTGCTATTCTAAGTAAGGTATGCGTAAGAGAGAAGCAGAAGTATGAATTCAAAATTATAAAAAAAAATTGTGTAATCTTTAAAAATAGTGAGTCTGTTGAATACATTAATTTTCCTCATAGATTTTACAGCTATCCTTCTTCATTTATTAAGGTATTTCCTGTGAAGTATTCATAAAGTATATGAAACAAGGCATTTTGCTCAATTCAATTTCTAAGTAAAGGTGATTTAAAAGTGCTTTTATTAAAATGGTGAAAAATTAGACTAAAACTTATTTACTTTTTATTTAATTATTTACTATTTACTTCTTATATTTTTGCTTGTGAACCTAGCCTGTAAAGGCTGAGCTATCTCTCCTGCTCTATTCTTTCCTTCTTAAATGGGAAGTATCACTACCTAGCAATCCACTCTTTCCGGGCCATAGTAGAAAGTGACTCTTGTCCTTACATGCAACACAATGGCTAGGTGGCTAGATTTATAAATTTGTGCCTTTTTGAGCATCAATTAGAAATACTCTTTAACTGCGACTGTGCAGATATATACTACACTCCTCCCAACTCCTCTCTCTCTCTCTCTCTCTCTCTCTCTCTCTCTCTCTCTGTGTGTGTGTGTGTGTGTGTGTGTGTGTGTGTGTGTGTGTGTGTGTGTGTATACACGCGCACATGCGAATATGAATGTGTGTATCTCCCCTCCTCTTTTCTGCCCCCAACTCTACCATTCTCTATTTTGTATCCCTGATATTGTCAGTGTCCAGCTGCGGGGAAGACTTCAAGTGCGTTCCTGGGGTGCTTCATTTCCCTGGCCCTCATACTCCTTGAGAGTATTTTCTCATTTAACTTCCTTTCTGCTAAATTCCTGTTTACTGAAGGAGATAATTAACTCTGGGTGATTATGATAATTTTGTCTTCACTCTCCAGTTATGCTCCCAGTAGGCACACACACAGAATGCTTAGCACACTGGTTTTCCCTTCCTCTCAGAGAGCTGCAAGCTCTAGGAGTAGCCTCTACTGTGAGTGTGTTTTTGATCGGTACATCAATCCCCCAGATGCCTCCTTAACTCAAACATCTGCTTCCCTCCAACGTAGTTTAGGAAATTTCAGGATCTCTGATTAATGTTCCTTCCTTCGATCACATTCTCGCAATACTTTTGGAAGAGTTTGGATGAGAGCATGCTGGGCAAAACTAAAAGCTAAGAAGTTCTTCCTTGGCCATTCCTTGCTTACTAAATCTATTGTGAAAAACAGGTATTGATATGAATTTTTGTTTCTCTCGTGCTAGTTAATGTAATGTAGATGCAAAAATAATTGCATATGTAAATGAACTTATGCAGGAATTCAGGAATGTTAGTTTCACTTTATTGATTTTCCCCCAATTTTTGGTAGTGATTTTGTGGCTTCACCTTGATTACATAAAGCTGCATGGATGATAACAGTTCTTTTGTGAAAAAAAAATTAAATTTCTTTGGTTTTAGTCTATATGAATTGGATCCTCATGAATCAATATATGTAATTTATATATGCCTAGCAGACCATTGGTATGGATTATGAATATTCTTCTGAGGCTCATGTGTTCACTATGGATCTCCAATTTGTTGCGTTGTTTTAAAAAGTGTTAAAAGTTGTAGGAGCTGGCACATATGCTGGAGGAAGGCAATTACTGTCATCTATCACTTAGCTCATATAACTATCATCTATCACTTAGTCCATAACTTCTCCTACCATCATTTCTTCTCCTTCCTGGCAACAAAAGGAAATAAATTTTATTTCCGTTTGCAGGGGAGTATGTCTGGGAAGCATCCCCGGACTCCGGCCTTGTTATACTTTTCCATTCTTTGCTTTTGACTTCTCACGACCACAGTATAAGTAGCACCTTCCCTACATGTGTATAAAACTGCCATTCCAAGAACAAAATTAATTACACTGGTGCATCATAGAGAAGACTCTCAATCTAAGATCAAAAAAAGCTTCCTTTTAACTTTATTTCTAATACTGTTATATAAATACATAATCTCTGTTCCTTCCTTTACTACTTGCAAATCCTTCCATATATCCCTTCTTTAATACTTTGAGCTTTTTGTTGTTGTTAATTTTCTACTACTACTACTATTATTATTGTTAATATTATTATTATTATTACAAAGAAAATACTCAAATTATATCTATTGGGATATAGGGAGAGCTTTTATTCTTTGTAAGCTCAATCCCAAGGTAACATAATGAGTTAAATCATACTCCTCTATAATGTCATGATTATGGCACTGAACAGGATTTTACATGTTCTCATCTGTGCTGCCTGACTTTTATAACCTTAGTAAATATCCTCAGAGTTAGAACTGTGGCCTCTGTAGAGTTAGAACTGTGGCTGCCAATCAACTTTTGATACTCTGCAGGCTAAGACTCTACTGCATTCTTAATTATTTTTAAACTTCTAATTTTGCTGGCAATTCAATGAATAAGGGTGTCCTTGGCCTTTGCTATATTTTTACTATTATTGCATATACAATACAAGTTATATATACTTATATTTCACTCTTACTGAATAGTTAGCTATGTTTCTAGACCAACAATGTGTTCTCTCTAGTTGATACGGAGTAAACAACAGATCTAAATTTGTATTTTCTTTTAAATTGTGTTTTCCCTTCAGGTATTTGTTCCAGGGTAAGGAAATTTACTTCCACACAGATATTCAATAAAACTAAATCTGAGATTATTCTTGACAGGGTCCTAGCAGCACCCCCAAAAGCATAAGGTC
This sequence comes from Mus musculus, assembly GCF_000001635.26. Taxonomy (NCBI): domain Eukaryota; kingdom Metazoa; phylum Chordata; class Mammalia; order Rodentia; family Muridae; genus Mus; species Mus musculus. Next base: position 92,254,942 of record NC_000080.6, read on the forward strand.
AAAATCATTATTTCATGTTACTGAAATCTTTTTCAAATACTTTAAAAATTAAACAGAATTACCTACTTTGTTTGTTTTCCCCCATCTAGACCCTCCCAGTTAACTTCCTTCCAATATCTACCTTAGACACCCAACACTCAAATTGATATTTTCTCTTTCCTTCAGTATTATGCACAAATATATGAACACAACCCAATAGGACTGTTTTTGTTGTCTGGGTATATATGGCAACATGGGTTTCCACTTTAGACTGAATAAGGGACCTCATCTCTGTGAGAGGTTACTATCCCTCTCCCTGCAGTTGTCTATAATTCTTTGTCTATGAGTTGAAGAACCCTTTGAAATTTCCCCTTTTCACATTAGCAAGTCTACTTAAATTGCTGGGGTATTTGTTTGTTTGTTTGTTTGTTTTTCTGGTTCACTCAACTATTTCTGGGTAAGACCTTTCACACTGGAATTGCTGACATTCTTGTTCTTATGTCTCTCCCCCACCCCTCAACAATGTTCCTTAAACTATATGTGTAAGAGGCTAAGGACTGTGATGTAGATGTATTCACTAAAGCTGGGGTACCCTTAATCCATTTATCTATGCATTTAGTCCATCTCTGCCCTCACCTTGGATGGTCTGCTTTTGCTGTAAAGAGAGACTTGTTATGAGAAGTGTAACTACACTTATCTACGCGTATAAGAATCAGATTTAGAACTCAGCAAGGAACTATACTAGTGTAACAAACTGACAGTGGTAGAATTTTGTCTAAGATCCAAGAGTATAGAAGCTCCAGTAACTGGGAATTTTTTTAGTACCAGGAATAATTTCCTTCCTGTTTAGTGAGCCTTTAGTCAGCTGTTGGTTACAACCAACATGTGAGTGTGCAACAGAGAGCTTCACCATCCAAGCCCGAGTTTCAAAACAGTGACTCTAAGACTTAGTTATTTAGAAGTAATTGCCTAGGCCAAAACTTTGGCTTATTTCAGATAGCTTGGAACTCAATTATCCTGTTTATTTATTTATTCTATGCCCTACCACATATTCAGTTCTGTATCCTCAGGTCCATCTCACTGTCTTCCTCAGGATTAAAGATGAATCTCTGCTACTTATCTAAGTGGAGCCATGAGTCCCTCCATGTCTACACTTTAGTTGCTGGTTTAGCTGGAAGCTCTGCCCTTATCTGGCATCAATGGGAGAAGAGACCCTTGGTCCTGTGAAGGATTGATGCCCCAGTGTAGGGGAATGCTAGGGTGGTAAGGAGAGGGTGGGTGGGTGGTTAGGGGAACAACCTCATTGAAGCAGGGGGAGGGGTTATAGGATAGGGGGTTTGTGGAGGGGAAACTAGGAAAAGGGATAACATTTCAAATGTAAGTAAATAAAAATACCCATTAAAAAAAAGATGTATCTCTTTCTGAAGCTGACTTTACTCTAGAGATCTTTCTCAACTAGATATCACACCTCCTCTTTTCTGTGTTAGCTCATTGGCTCATCACTTTTTACCTACTCTTAATGCTTCCATATAGTACACAAGAGATTCTTTCTATAACCTCCCCTTTAGTCCAATAAAATTTTATTTCTCTTTCAATAATAAACTGTGAAAAATACTAACAATTATGAAAACTATCAAGTAAGATTACATTCATAATACCCAGTTCATATTGATTTGTCAATCTTGAAGACAGTATTTTACTATCTATTCTATCTTGGTGAGTTCGAAGTTCTGAATCTAAATCTTTTTCTATTAGATTTGCATTACCAACCTAAAAATAAGCTTATTTGTAAGATTATAACTATCTAGACTTTGACCACATAAGAGAGACCTGAGAAGGAAAACTATAACTTGAATATGCAGATACGTCAAGCAAGCATCTTCTAAAGTTATAGAAATAACAGAGAAAGCTGGGTATCTGGACAGTTCACCAATATTTCTCTATCATGCTGGAGTATCCATTTTCTGCCTTCTGGCACAGTATATGACAGATCTTTCTGTGAAGCAGAAACTATGAATTAATGCTTATTCTGTCTTGACAAAGCAAAGTACTTGACTTCCCTTCATCTCATTTGTCCACAATACTGTCAGTAGTTGAAATAAGACCAGTTTCTTGCCCAATGGTTAGAATGCCACATTCGAAGCTCCTCCATAAGGAGATTCTTTGATGCTCATCGTCTTTGAAGTAGAATGGGGCTGATGCCAGGAAAAGATATGTCTCATTGTCATGAAAGCCTTTTGTTTAAAAAAAAAATCCTCAAATGCCACATTCTCTGAGTTGTTTGAGAACCATCTATATAGCTATAGTACATCTGAATAGGCAAGCATTGCTTGTTTCTAGCCATTTGCTATCTATTCAACTTTGAAAACATTTTACTGTAATTAACTAGACGAATATCTAACGTAACCATGCATTTGATTGTCTGACTATGAACTTGCATCTCTTAATTATCCTAGACAAGCTGTAATAGTAGCTTGCAAGGACAACAACTTGACATCTCATAGTTACTGTACCTTAAACAGGAGTTAAAACAGATATACATAGTATATGATAGCAAAATATAATACTATAGCAATATACAAAATATATATCAATGTAAACATATTTGTCTTGTTCATGTTCTTTAGTCTAAAGGTAGATTAAGCAATCCACCTTTTATCTTAGTAGTCCTTTACCACAGCCCTTTCTCTTTTCATCCTTTCTCCAACATTTCCCACGTAATACTAGGTAGGAAAGAAAGAAGAATAGAGAAAGGAAAAGAAAGGAGGAAAGAAGTCCCTAGATCTCCCTTATTTTGTTTCCTCTCTTCCAGTGATCAGAAATACTTGTAAGCACTCCTCTTAAATGACAACAAAAATCCATCATCCACAATAAACTAACAACCCCAACTCTTGGGAATGGGGGTACCATTCTGCAAATTGCCATCTGAAAGTTGCTTCCTGCTATCTGGGTGTGTGGTTTTCTTTTTGGAGGGCCCAAAGAAAATGGAATATTAGTTATTCTTAAGAAAAGCTAGCTGTAAAGTTGCTGTCCAATCTCTGCCTGCTGTGAAAGTGCAGGGCTTAGTTGAAGTCTTTGCTGGAAAAGTCTGTGATGCTGGACCAATTAGGATCATCTGCAATCAGTATCTTTTTTGAAATTGTCTTGGAAGCAAGTTCTGATGGAACAGCAATAAAAGCAGTCTGAGGTTGTATCAAACAGGACACAGACACAGTAGTGTGTCCCAGAATCTTTCTCAGCATCCATGAAGATGAATCTCACCAGGGATGTTTTAAATTTAGCTGTGTCTTTAAACATATAACTTTCAAATATAATATATATTTTTATATTAATATATTTATGGAATGTACATTGTGAACTATTCCGTAAAGATGATTCTTTAGTCTCTTTTCAAGCTGACAAGGCATCCATCTTTCTATATAAGTTAGTTTGGACAGTAAATGAAAACCCCAATATAAGTTTCTACCTATGCCATTTGAAAGGATGGCATGATAAGTCCAAAGGATTTTGTAGCCAATAAGATTTACTGCCTTGCCTCTGCCACCCACGGGCTGGGATTAAAGGCATGTGTGAAAAACAAAACAAAACAAAACAAAAAACAAAACAAAACAAAACAAAACAAAAAACAAAAAGCAAAAAAAATGTACTGGCTTATATATAGCTAAAGTAGTGGTTGGAGATATTTATTTGTCAGCCATTTCAGAACTGTTCCAATGTAAAACGATCAGCACATATTTTACTTGTTTGTTTTGACATTCTTCTTGATTTCTTTTATGGTGGTAGTAGGGATTTTCAGGAGTTGTCTGCCTGACAAATTTCATTTTTTATTAATTTGGAAGGAATCCATAGCTTTTTTCCTTGTGTAAACATAGGAAAAAAGTGTCATTGTGTTATCCATATTAACATAGGAAATCTTATACATACCCATTGTACATCAATCTGGAGGTTCCTCAGAAAATAAGAAATAGAACTACCTGAAGATCCAGCTATACCACTCTTGGGCATATTCATGGTTCTCTCCCAAGGTAACATATTTTCTTCTGTTGACATTTTAAAAAATCAAAGCCAATATATCATTATTCATTCTATATCTGGGAGATCTCATGCCCCATCTCCGTTCTACAATAATTTCATTTAAAGTTCTGTTTGATCTCTCCCTAATTGCTTGACCTATAGGACTGTAAGATATAGCTGCAACATGTTTTATGCCATAAAGTCTAAAAAAATTGTATACTCTAGGGGAATACATATGTTGATGTGTGTGTGTGTGTGTGTGTGTGTGTGTGTGTGTGTGTGCATATCTTAATTCTCCAAACTCTATAGAATGAAACATGTAATCTATTTTATTTCATCGCTCTAAGGTAGCATGAAACATAATTTGTACTCCTAATTCAATATCTTGCATCTCTATGGATTAACATTCTAATTCCTCAAGCCTTTGTGGATTTTTTTCACCTGGAATTACCATTTTAGTAGTTATTGTAGGTTACTGACTGGATTCATCTGAAAGTTCTCTTTCTAATTTAAAGAATCCTCTAACTTCTTGTCTGTCCCCTCCAAAGTAGCATTACATTTTTTCTATTTTTTCCTTCTCTAACTCTGCTTGATTTTTATTTGTCTTAAAAGAGACACATAACATTGTTATCATTACTGAAAAAATAATTATTTGAATGCTGAGAAGTGAAACATAGTCATATGATATCCAGATGCACTGTGTCATTGTGTTTTCCATATTAACATAGGAAATGTTATACATACACATTGTAAATCAATCTGGAGGTTCCTCAGAAAATAAGAAATAGAACTACCTGAAGACTTAGCTATGCCACTCTTGGGCATATACTGAAATGACACCCAACCATGCCACATGATCTATCTATCTATCTATCTACCTATCTATCTACCTATCTATCTATCTATCTATCTATCTATCTATCTATCTATCTATCTATCTATCTATCTATCTATCTCCTACCTGTCAGCTCCATCTCTCTGGCTTCCCTTGTTGATTCTGGGCTGGAGCCACTGCTTGCCCAGCCCAGAATCTGAGAGCTGAGCCTTATATCATTGGGAACTGGCTGGGAGTTACAGCTTTCTGATCCTGTTCTGAGAAGTTCTAGTGGCTCCAGGGCATGCCTGAGGTTCCATTCCCCACTTTCTCTTAAAGGGATTTAACCTCCCCCCCTGGCTAGGGAACTGTATTCAGCTCTGTAAACTGCTTGTTTCCAGCCTTTCCAGATGCTTTCTCAGCATTCTTGTCTATCTGAGCTTTGACAGGTCCTCTTATTGGTTAGCTTATTCCTTGTTGGATTCCCCAGTTCCCAAAATGATGACTCTTAGACAGATTTGTGTATGAGTAATTAGCTAGGTCAAAAGCTTTCCCTTTCCATTTTTTTTATACCAGTTTGCCATCCCACTAGCGATGTAGGAGTGTTCCTCTTTCTCCACATTCTCACCAACATGTGCTGTCAGTTTTTGAACATAGACATTCTGATGGGTTTAAAGTGAAATTTCAGGTTTGTTTTGACTTGCATTTCCTTGATCACTAAGGACTTTGAACATTTTTTTAAAGTGTTTCTCAGACATTCAACATTCCTCTGTTGTGAATTTTCTCTTTAGTTCTAAGATCTCACTAATAAGTGGGTATTTGTCAAAAAGTTCATAATACCCAGGATTTGACCCACAGAAGTCAAGAAAGTTAACAAGCAGAAGATATCAAGTGAGACTGCCTCAAGGTTACTTGGGAGAGAGACAATGGGGAGGGAGAAAATGGGGCATTAGTTCCATATTCATGCTTTGTGTGGGTGTTTGGTTCTTGGAGGTTATCTTCTTGAATTCTTTATGTATTTTGGCTATTAGCCCTCCTTTAGATGTAGAATTAGTGAAGATGTTTCCCAATCTGTAGGTTGCTGATTTGTCCTATTGACTATGTCCTTTGACTTACAGAAGGTTTTCAGTTTTTGTTTTGTTTTGTTTTGTTTTTGTCAATTCTTGATCTTAGAGCTTGAGCCCCTGGCATTCTGTTTAGAAAATTTCCCCTGTGCCAATGAGCTTAAGGCTCTTTCCAACTTTCTCCTCTGTTAAATTCAGTGTATCTGGTTTTATGTTGAGGTCCTTGATCCAGTTGGACTTGGGATTTGTGCAAGGTGACATATATAAATGTATTTTCATTTTTCTTACATACCGATTGCTATTAAGGCCAGCACCATATATTAAATATGCTTTCATTTGAACATTGTATATCAATCTGGAGCTTCCTCAGAAAATTATAAATATACCTGAAGACAAAGCGATACAACTCTTGGGCATATACCCAAAAGATGTCCCACAATGCCACAGGAGCCTGTGTTCCACTATGTTCATAGCAGCCTGTTTGTGATAGCCAGAAGCTGGAAACAACCCAGATGCCCAACAATGGAAGAATGGATACAGAAGCTGTGGTTTATTTAAACAATGGAATACTACTCAGCTATTAAGAACTAGAACATCATGAGTTTTGCAGACAAATGGATAGGACTGGAAAGTATCATCCTGAGTAATGTAACAAAAGGTCATGCATGAGATGTTCTCAATAATAAGTGGATATTAGCTTAAAAAGTACAGAATACCTAGGATAAAAAGTATAGAACTCAAGAAGGTTAACAAGCACAAGGGCCTAATTGAGGTTGCTTGAATCCCACTTGGGATTGAAGAAATAAATCACAGGAGGGGGGGAGAGAGAGATGGCCTTGTGTGGGAAAGGGGACAGGGAGGGTCAGAAGGGAACATGATCAGGTACTGGGTTGGGGGAACAGGACTGAAGCTGGGGGCCTGCAGAAAGAATGTGAACAGGCAACCTTGTGAGGTAGGAGGTGTGTGTGTGTGTGTGTGTGTGTGTGTGTAGGGGGGCTTTCTAGAGTGTGCCAGAGACCTGCCTTGGAGGTAAGAAATGCTCAGGACTCAAAGGGATATTCTTTTAGGTGAAATACCCAACAGTGAGAAGAGGGGTCTTGTAGAGTCCACCTGTAGTAAAAAGACAGGGCATCAGGTAGAGGGATGGGGTTGCCATCCCACAGTCAAACTCAGAACTGTTCCTGTCTAAATGAACTGCAGGACAAAATGGAGAAGAGACTGAGGGAAAGGAGGTCCAGTGAACGGCCCAAATTAGGATTGAGCTCAAGGGGCTGCTTTAAGGCCTGAAACTATTACTAATGCTATGGTGTGCTCACAGACAGGAGCCTATCATAACTGTCCTCAGAGAGAGGCCCAACAAGCAGTTGAAAGAGTCAGATGCAGATACTTGCATTCAACAAATGGACAGAGGCGGGGACCCCTGTGTTTGAATTTGGGAAAAGCTGGAAGAAGCTGAGGTTCAGGGCTACCCTTTAGGAAAACCAGCAATCTCAAAAAAACATGGACTCAGAGATCTCTCAGACACTGAGCCACCAGCCAGGCAGCATACATTATCTTAAGGGAGGCCCCATACTCATAGACAGCAGAGGACTTCCTTGTCTGGCCTCAGTAAGAGAAGATGCACCTAACCCTCAAGAGAGGCCCCAGAGAGTGTGGAGGCCTGTTGGGATGGGGATTGGATGGGGACATCCTCTTGGAGACAGGGGAGGAGAAATGGAATAAAGAACTGTTGGAGGGAAGACCTGGAGGGGGATAGGGACTGGACTGTTAAAAATGATTAAAGATAATTAAAAAGAAAAAAAAATCAATCTTGTTTCCACTATCTTGTACAACCCAATTATCATGTTTATTCTATCCTAAGTTTTGCCATGTGCCTACCTATCCTCGGGTTCATGCAACCAGCCTCCTCAGAGAGGACTCTATCCACATTTCTCTCTTCCTACCCAAACTCCCACCTATTTCCTGCCTTAGCTAATCCGTAAATCTGCTTTTCATTGACAGGTGATACTTATCTGTATTACACAAGAGAATCATGAGTGCAACTGAGTGCAACATTCCTCACCTTTATAACAATCTGTCATGAAGGTCATTGTTTTGGTGAGCAACTGGGTAGAATTATTGATTTTCTCTTTTCCTTGGCAGTTTGAGTGATATGTTTGGTAGGTAGCATTTTTGGAAGAGGAAGAACTCATGTTACATCTTTTTTTTTTTTTTTTTTAAACAGTTGTTCCTCAGATTGGGGATAAGGGAAGAACCAGTTTTTTTTGTTTTGTTTTGTTTTGTTTTTTTTAATTTTTATTAGATATTTTCTTCATGAGTCATACAAATTCTGTGCCCTAAGTGTATAGTGTCTTCAGCAATAGGGTAACTAAGGAATAAATCAATACTCTGTGTTCTTTGGGGATGAAACACAGGTAATGAGCTTTCTCTTGGATTATGTTGTGTTTATAGTTAGTCTATGATTCTTGAAGGGAGCACTCTCAGCTCAAATAGGTTTGAGATTCTGCATGACTGTGGGCATGACTGTGGGCATGTGTGTGTGTGTGTGTGTGTGTGTGTGTGTGTGTGTGTGTGTACATGTGTGTATGTGTATGTGTACACATATATACTTGTATGTATTATATATAATTTTTGGCAAGTGTAATAAAACCATAAGGTTTTTATTATTGAGTCAAGGCTTTACTTTTCTTTCCTTCTTCATCCTTCCATCTTCTTCTGTATTGACCTCATTTTTTAAAATATTTTTATTAGGTATTTTCCTCATTTACATTTCCAATGCTATCCCCAAAGTCCCCCATACCCTCCCCCCCCCACACTCCCCTACTCACCCACTCCCACTTTTTGGCCCTGGCATTCCCCTGTACTGGGGCATATAAAGTGTGCAAATCCAATGGGCCTCTCTTTCCAGGGATGGCCGACTAGGCCATCTTTTGATACATATGCAGCTAGAGTCAAGAGCTCAGGGGTACTGATTAGGTCATAATGTTGTTCCACCTATAGGGTTGCAGATCCCTTTAGCTCCTTGGGTACTTTCTCTAGATCCTCCATTGGGGGCCCTGTGATCCATCCAATAGCTGACTGTGAGCATCCACTTCTGTGTTTGCTAGGCCCCGGCATAGCCTCACAAGAGACAGCTACATCTGGATCCTTTCAGCAAAATCTTGGTAGTGTGTGCAATGGTTTGACCTCATTTTTATATCTTTAATTAAAACTCTACTTTTTCTGTTTCCCATTTGAGTATTTGTGGTGTGTGTGTGTGTGTGTGTGTGTGTGTGGTTTTGATGACCATGATGTATTGTAATAAAAATTTCCATGTCTTAAATACTCTTGTTGTTAACAATTTTGTGTTTTTCTAGTGATATCAAGGAACAATCTTGTCCTTCTCAGATTCATACAGAAATGCTAATCTCAAGTGTGGGCATATTAAGCTTTGATAGAATATTAGGCTTTAGAAACAGACATAATTTCTAATGGAGGATATCACTATCTTTATCAAAGTTACGTAAAGATATGTTTGAAGCTTTTGTGATGACACAGCATGAAGGCTGCTGTCTAGACACAATGAGGGTGGAGTCTCGTCAGATATCCAGTCATCTTTCACTCTGAAGTCTGTAGAAAAATGGGAAATAATAAACTGCTATTTGGAAGATTCAATCTAAACGGTATTTGTTGTAGTCATTCCAACTTACTAGAAAACCTGGTCAGTAATTTTAAGCTGAGACTTTAAAGCGAGTGAAACTAAAATGGAAATTAAAACACATATTTTTTAAAAACTATTTGTTTATTTACTTATTTAATATATTTAAGTACACTGTAGCTGTTTTCAGAGATGCCAGAAGAGGGCATTTGATCCCATTACAGATGGTTATGAGCCACCATGTGGTTGCTGGGAATTGAACTCAGGACCTCTGGAAGAGCAGCCAGTGCTCTTAACCACTAAGCCATCTCTCCAGCCCTTAAAATAACATATTAATCATCTTAAGTTGCAGGGAATTTTTTTAATGACTAAATTCTTTTGGAATTCTTTGGTGTTAATGAAACAAAGCCGTCGTTCCAACAAATATCCCCAGAAAACAATATCCACAAATAAGGGGAAACAACTTAATATTAAATGATATTTCTTTAACATGTTTTTAAACTGAAGAATTGTAATAAGAAAGGGGAATAAAGGTCTCTTAATCATCTAAAATCTCAGAAGATGATGGCAGATAATAGAAACACTGGATATACTCAACATACTTTTTATACACACTCTCAATCATATATCACTGACTCAACCTATAATTAAAAATTTAGATTTTACTTGTGCATATATATATATACATATATATATATGTGTGTGTGTGTGTTTATACATACATGTGTATATATATATATATATATATATATATATATATATATGACATAAATATATGATGTTCACATGTGTGTATGAATGTATATATGTAAATATGCTTGAGTATGCAGACAGATGAAGGCCTGAAATTGATATTCCGTATCATCCTCAATGGCTTTTAACGTTACATACGCCGGCAAGGTTTCTTGCTGAACCTGGACCCCACCACTTTCCTTAGATAACTCGGGCCTCTTTAGGTTACCTGGCCAGGCTCTCATTATGTGTCTTTGATTGGTCAGGAAGTCAATGCATAGATGAAGCTAGGCTTGAACACCTAAAGATCTACTTGCCTTTACTTTCTGAGTGCTGGCATTAAAGATGTGTTCCAGCACTCCCAGCATGGCCTTGTCAGTTTATCAGACTGGTATAACTTCCAGTAGAAGCCTGTAGGGTAAGACGTGGGGATTCAGTGGTCAGTTCACTCAAAGAGAATTATCATTTACCCTAATACAATCTCTTACTCGAATGCTTTATTCATTAACACTTCAACGCCCAATTATCAATCTAAAGGACTTTGTGTCTATGTCTACAAATAATTTTTAAATGTTCTTTGGTATTTCACTTTCTTTGTCTCCACTATTTGATGACAAGCTGAAATCATAGGCAAAGGTTTGTGTGTGTGTGTGTGTGAATATATATGCATACATATAACTTTGGTTTAATATTCAGCACCTAGCATATTGTGTAACAGGTGCATAAATAAAATTATTCAATTAGCATATACATACTATTTTATTCATCTTCTGATTAAGATGTGTTGTTGAAAACAGAAAAAGGTTGTTCTGTTGTGAACAAAGAACTTTATCACAGTTCACAGGCTTTGCTAAATTATCCAGGCCTTTGGAAACATTGATTTTCCTCCTGCTTGGAGCATCAAGAATGATTATGCTCCATTGCAGCTGATTGTGCTTACCCTGATCTTTTTAACTTCTATTTGCTTGCATTAGCATGGGCTAATACATTTTTCATTAGAAACTGCATCTCATACTCATTTCATACTTATTTTTGCGCTATTAATGGTTTCTATGTTTGAGGCCCAAGCAATCTAAGCAGTGGGTAATTGTATAAATGGAGGATCATCAGCATGAAGCAGGAACTGTTCTGATCCAGTGTAATAAATGTTTAATTCCCATGATTTCTGGTGTGACGTCCCCTCTAACATGGCTTAATTGCACTTCTTAAGAGTAACACGTCCATCAACTTCTGTAGATGCAGTGCCATTTAAATTGGTATCAAACCCACAGAAACAAAGACTTAAAAGTGGCAAATGCTTTAAATTCCCTTTTCCAGGTTGGACAAAAAAAAAGACATTTTACTTAAGCTTTGATTGAATTTAGGTTTTATAGATTGGCATGTTCAGCTACTCTGTTGGATTTCAATAACAAAGTAAGGGACAAAAAAAATGTGTGGAGACATTGACTTTGACACAGGAACAACGTTGAGTGTAAGAACAATTGAGAAGAAAGTTGGTTACAGATCTAAAAGTGATTTTAAGTGCTTTCTTTCTCAGAAAGTCTCAATTATTCTCAAGTTTTTAATCATGTTTTCTTGTATGTATATCTATTTGACTATGGGTACTTCAGGTCTTACTTCAGTCTAGGCAAGCAGTATATCACTCGGATATCTCGGATACATACTTAGTAATCCTCATGATTTTTCCACTATCATTGCTTAGATAATTTCATTTTTTATATTTCGATCATGTTCACCTATTGTCTTCCCATTAATTCCTCCTAGATTCTCCCCAATATTGCAAGATATTTGATCATATTCTGAACCTAGTGATTCTGTTATGTATTGAAAAAAAAAAAAAAACAAACCTATTTCCAGTTGTTGTTGAATCCTTAGCACATACCTTTAATCCCTCTGTCTGCAATACAGATGTGTTCCTAGTACACACCTTCAATCCCAAACAATGAAGGTAAAGTTAGTTTGAAGAAGGAAGCACCCATATGTGATAATGATGTCTAATTGAGTGACGGAGAAAGTGAATATTCAAAGAATAAGATATGCCCAACTCTCAGGAGAAAAGAGAGGAAATGGAAGCAACGTAAGAGAGAAGGGTTGATAGAAAAGGAAAACAACAACAACAAAACAAACAGAAGATGCAGCTTTACTGGGACAGTTGTACAGAGACAGGTTGCAGAGAGAAAAAGCTAGACACAGACAAAGACAGAACAAGCCAGAGAATGAAAGATTAGAACAGAGTCCGAGAGTTAGTTTGAGGCCAAGCTTAGCAACTTGTGAGAAGTCAAGAGAAATTAGCTTGAATTCAGTCAGCTTGGAAAGAAGTTTGAACCAGAACAGCTGAGTTGAATCAGCCAACCAGAGCTCAGAAAGAACTAGGATGGTATGAGCATATTGAGCAGTAATTCTCACAGGCTGAAAATATTCTAGGCCCATGTAAGATTTCATGGAGTTTAGAAACTTCTAGGGCTATTCCTAGGTTAGCCAATGGAGCCAGTAAGCCTCCTAGATGACATTTAAATCAGAGGAATGAAGTAACTGTTACACTCGAACTTCCCTAACCTCTCAACTTCCTGTCCTTTATTGATTTATTTATCTATAAGCCATGAACTACAATTTGTGCTGCATATATACTTCTATTTTTAAGACTTTCCATTGGTGCATGAAGGACCCACCAAAGGCCATACCCTTAAAGAAATCTGACTCCCTGTTTCAGAGAATCCCTAAATAGTCCACAGTTCCTTGTTTAAGGCTAGAGCTTAGTGAACACTACTTTGCTTCCTGGTAGATGTAGACTGGAAAGATCTTATCCAGGTCTTACACCTGTAATCAAAGCTCCTATGAGTTTACTGTCATATCCAAAGGGCACTGCTTGTGTTGGTCTTCCCCAAATTTTGACATTTACAATCTTCTAGCTCCCTCATTCATGAGTCTTCCAGAGTCATAGGGAGGTGAATTTTTACTATAGACAACCCATTTTGTCTGAGCATTCCACTGACAGTTACTGTATACACTTTGAAGAGCTGTGAGTTTCCACATTAACCACTGTACACTTCAAAAAGAAATATCTTTGATGAGGCTGAGAGCTGTCTTAATTTATTTGTAGAGACATAGAAATTTTTAGGGCAATTTGATCTTATTACCATTTAGTACAATAAGAGTAATGGGATTGCCAGTGAGGTCTTTTGAGATCTCCAGCTATGAGTTCTCAGTGAAATTTACAGTGCCATTCAGAGATTTGTCTCTTACCCAGTGTGTGTGTGTGTACGTGTGTGTGTGTTTGTGAGATTTGTCTGTGCATGTGTGAATTATGGTTTTATTTGATTTTACAAATCCCAGGTTATAATTCATTGCTGAGAGAAACTATTGCAGGATCTCAAACAAGAAATTGGAAGCAAAAATTGATACACAAACCATTGAGGACTTATTTTTCATCTAATTTTTTTTTTTTTTAGAAAACTTTGGCTCACATTTCCTAATTATGGTACCTCATACAGTTGGATGGACATGGATGGACACATGTCCAACAATTAACAGTTAAGGAGATGTTTCAAACGTATGCCCAGAATTTAGACTGATCAAGGCAATTCCCCAATTGTTGTTCCCTAATCCAAGATATCAAGTTTACAGTAAAAGTAATCCAATAATATGTCTACTTATGCATGTTTGTATAAAATGCATATATGGTTGTATATGTGAATACATTTAATGAAATATTTTATACACTCTAAAAATTCTGTCATTTAAAAAATATATTATTTTACTCATATATGTGTTTTGCCTACATATCTATGTGAATTTTGCCTTCCTGGTACCTATACAGGCCAGAAAATGGTATTAGATTTCTGGGAGCTGGAATTACAGGTAGTTGTGAGTTGTCACATAGGTGCTAGAAATTGAGCTTTACTCTTCTGAAATAATGTCTATTGTCCCTAAATGTTTAGCCATATCTCCATTTATTAAAAATTATATAACGTATCACAACATGACTGGGTCTAAAAAACACTTTTATTTAGTGAAACATGCTATGCACAGAAAGAATGCTATTAAATTACATACATCATACATGTGGGATCCATGAAAAGTCTATGCCATCAAAGCAGAGTAGTGAATGGGTTGCCAGAGGCTGCGAATTAAGAAGTGTGGAAAAGGAAAGTCATTAATTATCATAAAGAATAAAAATATAAAAGGATATAAATTTTCACTAAGGAGAAGAATTAGGAAATACAAATGTCCCTCCACCCTTACTGCACCTAGTACTTAGGTAGCATACACTCAAATGGTTTTGAAAGATCCACAAAACGTAAGTCAGTAAGATGGAGGATGTTACTAACTACTACTTACACAGGGACCAATGAATTACATTTTAATTAAAAAATATGTACAAGTATTATGTGTCTGTTTAAAAGAACTGTGGAATCTTCAGTATAACAATAGTAAACAGTAGTGATAGAAGAGTTCTTTGATAACATGTTATTCAAGACATACAAGAATAGTTAAATATCAGATTGATTTGATATTAATAATAACCAAATTAAAGAAATGACTCCCCCTAAAATTTCAAAATAAATAATATTATGTAATAATTATACTTGGTATAGAATAATACAATAATGTTCAGTCTGAAATTTAATAATACTGTAAGAAACAATTGTGATAGAAATCACCTAACCTTCATTCTCTTTTTTCAAAACCAAGAAGTAGATAGGACAACTGTTATTACTTACTAACCATAGAGGACAGAAAAATTAGTATTAAAGCTTGATAAACCATTCATGGTGACGTGAATGAATGTACTGGACACACTGAAAATTACATGTTCAAACACAAGGCAGAAAACTGCAGCAATATGTAAATCACAGTTGGCCAAGTAATGACCCAAATGACACAGGAAGGAAATCAGTTTAATGTGACTCAGCAGCTCGTATTTATTCAAATTTCTAGAGTCTGACACCAGGCAGTTTATTCTAGGTATATTTAAGTACAATACAATTTGGGAAAAGTTTTCTGATGTAACACAATCCCATGTCAACAATAAGAATAATTACTTTGAAACTCTTTTAAAAACACATAACTTCTTCCATAAAGATGAGTTCTATAGCTAGGTTACATGTGCTATTATAAGGATGTAGGGTAGGATCTGGTGTGGTCTCAGTCATACAAATAGCTCAGAGATTACATAGGCTATTGACTATCTCAGTTCACAGATGTCAAAAACAAAACAAAACAAACAAAAACAAAAACAAAATAACCCACAGATTTTATAGATTTTCCTTTGAAGAAACAGCCCATATTTAACATTCCTGACTTGCCTTGTGATTGTTTCTGAGCTAAAGGACCTCTGTAATCCCATGAACAAATTTAGAGTGCTATAGACTACAGTGTACAAATTTTGCTTATAAGGGTATATGAAAAACACAATTCAAGGTCGGCTATAAAACCTATTAAAAAGTCTAGTAGGAAAATGACTTATCATTGCGATGCCAATAAAGATCCTTAACCCTAAGGCATTTCTAGAAGGAGTGTACAGTGATGCACCTTGCAAAGCTTTTTGATTACAGGAAGGTAATTATAAATTATCTTTGATATTTTGGTATATTTTATAAGGTGTCCATTCCCAAGAGATTGACAACCACTTGCAAACCACAAAGAAATTATATTTATAAATATATAATGTAACAGGTTTGCTAATGGTTGTCTGGGGGATTACAGAGGCCATTTCTTGGAATTAACAAAGATTGTATGGTCAGAAAAGACAGAAGACAAAGCCACAAAGAACAGTAACAATTTTCTACATTTAGAATGTGAGAATTCTAAAGCTGGAAGTGTGTTAAACAGATTCTGACTTGGTTATTTTCTGAGTCTTACTCACCCATATTGGTCTTGTCTAAACATCCACCCCATTGTCTTTCCACCATTTCCCTTCTCAGGGTCTACTGGAAATGACAAGCTACCATCTAAGGGAGCCTGTCTTGGCTTCCTCTCCCTACCCATGCAACCCTCTTTCTGCCTTTATAAAATAGGAAATAATCTCCATTTTGTCAGTGACAAAAAAATTAATGTTCATGTAACAATACTAGAGAAAAAAGTTGATGGTGCTGTTTACCCAAATATTCTTCATTATTCTCAAAGTCAGTATGTTGAGTAAAAACTCCAATTAACAAAGGGTTCATGCTGCATGGGCCTATTTATATGGAATTTGACAGCATGCAGCACATTAATTTTAGAATTCATGACTCATTCACTGTGCTGTGATTCTTCTCAGACTAATTCAATGCATAAAATTTCTGAACATTATAATGGGCTACATTTCATTTTTGTTTTGAGCTCATTTTGGATAATATTCCCCATTCTCAGCATCCAAGTACCTGTTTATAAATTAATTATTCCATTCCCAGAACTTTAATGGATAATTATTTAATTACTCATATTTTACCACACTAAAGAAACGTGTCTTTTCTTGGTCCCCTTTCAGCAGAAGACTGAGGGAACCCTGTTCTGAACACATTTGAAGCTTTATCTCAATTAATTATCGTGTATAATTAGGGAGCTAGAAAATTGCCATTTTATTTATAATAAGAATAAAAAAGAAAAAACTGAGTAAGTTAAAAATGCAATAATTCCACTTTCTTTTCTTTGTGATCATCTTTTCTCTTTTGCTCTCTCTTGCACTTTCATGGTCTTGCTCCAGTACAATTTCATTAAGAGATGTGCAGTGTCAGAGAGTTTGCTAAGGCTTTTTATACTTTGTATCTACCATGCTTCCTATGTATAAGATTTGCATTATCTATAGCAATTTCAGTAAGTCTAGTCAGTAACTGAAGGTCATAGTTAAATCGGAGTGAATTAACAAGAGAAAACTCTTTACCCATCCCTCCAAGTTTAAATTCACCACTTATAAAAGTATTTAATGCATTTTTCTTCTGATCTTACATGAAATTAATCAATTTAAGCTCTACATCATTCTTTGTAAGTAATAGGACATATACCAATATATTTCTGTCAGAGATTCTTGATGAAAAAAGAGAGCACATATGAAGTGATATCAAAGGACCAAAGATACAATGGTTAATGGGAAAGCTAATTATAATTGCATTCTATTATATCATTGATTAGAATGCTCCTATGAATTAGGAATATCATTATTCATAGAGACTTATCATTATGAAAATATATTACATAACTCTTTATCACCATGTCTTGCTGTGTTGATTTCAAATAAAAGATCAAAGTGTATTGGCAGGTAAAATTACATATCTTTAAAAAAGTTAGGCATTTTAAAATTCACACACACACATGTACACATTTATTCAGTCAATTTTTAACTGGCATTTAAACAATGTAGCAAATAATAACTAGGAGATAATTATTTAGTAAATAATGTGATTTTTAAAAAAATAGTTCTCTGGAGATAATATTAACTACTTTATTCAGTAATTCACTTTGTATTCCTGGTATTATGATTTTAAACTAAATTAAGCTTAAAAAATCATGAGTACGGATATATCAATATTAATCCATATTGTCTTGAAAAACACTATTATTATTTTCTCTGAAAAATATTGCTTTCATTGAAAGGAGTCCCTAACACAAATAAGAAAATACAATAATTTTTGTCCTAAATTAATACTTGATGGAAATTAATAAACAAACAGGTTTTAAATTTATTAAAAGATTCATTAATATCACAACAGCAGAAAATGTAACGCACTGAAACATAAAATATTAGATTAAACCTTCTAAGCACTGAGTATTGCTGAGGTATTGCTCAATTTATGAAAGTCATCATTCATCATTGATATCTTTCATATTATTTTTAATTGAGAAGTCCTTGGTCATCTCACAGTCCAGGTCTATGTTTGGTGGTGTTACCACCAAAGGACATTCAGATGTCCTTCATTTAGACTGCTGCCCAAGGCCTTCTACTGAGCTGTGCACACCCCTTGCTAGCCATCATACTTGGGGAATCTTATGCCATTACTCAGCTGGAATGGGGTAACGTGGACAAGGAAGAGCTACATTTCTTCCACTTTGCCACTCACAGCCTGTGGCAATTTGGAAGAGATGACTCTGAGATCATAAGAGTGAGAAAGCTGTCCCTGTCCCTCATAGGCTTCATAAATCAGGAGAACAGGTCCCACACCTCTCTTGTACATCACAATACATCTGGCCCTGGTAGTGAAGTTATAGGTGATCGGGCCCCTAGACATGAAGGCAGGAGAGCTGATCCTGCCCCTTGCTGGCTGTGGCATTGGGTGAGCTAGTAGGTGTAATATTGTAGAGCTCACCCTGGTGGTTTGGGCATAGGAGAGATGGCAGTGTGACTCACTGATCTACTTCCCAGGCCTACAGCAACATCTACACTATCTATGACAGGTCTACTTCCATAGGTCAATAGCTGAAGGATTTCCATGATACAGGATATCCAAGAAAACTTCCAGTATTGATGTATAACAGAAGCCAGAGACCTCAAAAAAGACTGTTGACTCATTGCAATGACCATTGGCAAATAAAGATTTTTGGCAAATGTGTGACATACTATGCATGCTACACTACAGCTTCCATAGCAAGAATTGTTTGCTTGTTTGTTTCTTTTTTGTTGGGGAGAAGTTAAGTTGTAAGGGCAAGGGCAGATAAGAAGGAATGGGGAAATTATTAGGATTGGGGTATGTGATCTGAAATTCTTCAAGAATCCATAAAACTTTAGAGAAATAATAGCTTTTCAGAGATTGCAATAAAAAAGTTTTAAGGAAATTTAATGAAGAACTATTCTTCCCTAATTTCTTTTTTTTAACTTTTTTTTGCACTAAAAATAATGTTTCTATTTCTTTGTCAAAAACTATCTTAAAGGGTATATTACTTAGATTATGTATATATGGTGAAGGAAAGTAAAATAATTTCTAATGGCTGAGAAATAGCAAGTGACCATGGCTGGACTTCCTGACCATCAAGACTACAAACAAATTTACCTTCAGCCTATTCTTTCATTTTTCTTTCATCTCTAAATCAAGAGGGACCTCAAAATTCTTGGCTGTCATTTGTAAGTACCAAAGCTGTTTAGGAAACAGTTAAACAAGTATAAAATGCTGGTATATATTTGAAAAACCAAATCATAAATTAAGATGAGAGAAATAGGCACTGTTTAAAAAAATAATCCAATGTGTTGCCTTACAATCAAAAGCTTGCAGAAAGAATTGTCAATTGTTGAGAAAGCCTTTGCAATAAATAAAAAATACATGTCTTGTCATATCAAATTTGGCACTGGTGAGATTTAATGAAGAGGTTGCTGGAGAAGAAAATTTGTAAATTTAAAAGATATTCCTTTTTAAATAAAGAATAACAGAGGGATTGCAAGTACCTAGCAGTTAAATAATAAAGAAAAAAGAGAATTGACCAGTGGTTGATGCTAGTCTTTTAAAGAGGGAATAGAAGGCAAGCTTAGTCTTTGAATAAACATTGTATATAGAGCTCTACCATCTGAGAAGCAAATGTGCGATTTCCAGATAAAGAATTCCAACTGTCACCATTTAGGTTCAACTGCAAATGGATCCGTGCATTCAACATAAGGTCAAATACTCTAATTCTTCTTGTTCAGACACGGATGCTATGTCTGAATCTGTAGATATGTGTTTGAATTGGAGTTCTCTTTGATGTCAGGAAACTCATACAGTGTCTTCTGGAAAGGGACACTTTCAAGAGAGGAACCATACAACTCACTGTGGCTAGCAGAAGTGAGAAATAGTGGAAAAGAATGATTTATCCTTGGGGGAGGGGTTGAATAATGTTTAGAACAGGCATTTGCGGAGGGATAACTAACATTAATGTCTCCTGAAAAAGCCAAGTGGAAGTATATTACTATAGAAGCTTCCTAAACTATTTAAATATAAGTAAATGTTCAATTCCATTACAAGGTATTAGGAATACAATGCGTCTCCTAGAAACCTTAGATTATCAAATGAGGTGTTCAGCACCATTTATGTGTTATCAGTTTTGGTCGTGTTGGTCAATGGTTTTCATAGACTGACAAATATCACAGACTATGCTAATCCTTCTTGGTTACCATCCAGTACTTGAAAGAAAGAAATTATTGCTGAATACATCATATATTTTATGTCTGAATCACAGTCTATTGAGAAATCATGATGGTACAGACTTGGCAGCTTCATCTTTACTTGCTGTTTTTGATAGTACTGAAAAGTGATAAACAGTTTCCAAGGAAGAAAAGAATTATCAGTCTTATCTGGCTGTGGAACTCGCAAGCTACAGTTAAAGCCTATGAGGAAACATTCACTAGAGCAACAGTAGCAATAATGTTACTCCATATGAGTTACTCACACTCCATGTGGGTTTCCTGACATCAAGGAGAACTCCAACTCAAACACACATCTACAGATTCAGACATAGCATCCATGTCTGAACAAGAAGAATTAGAGTATTTGACCTTATGTTGAAAGCACGGATCCATTTGCAGTTGAACCTAGATGGTGGCAGTTGGAATTCTTTATCTGGAAATCGCACATTTGCTTCTCAGATGGTAGAGCTCTATATACAATGTTTGTTTATTCATAGACTAAGCTTGCCTTCTATTCCCTCTTTAAAAGACTAGCATCAACCACTGGTCAATTTTATTTTTTCTTTATTATTTAACTGCTAGGAACTTGCATGCCCACTGCTATTATTTCTTCAAAAATGAATGTCTTTTAATTTAAAACTTTTCTCCTCCAGTAACCTCTTCATTAAATCTAACCAGTGCCAAATTTAATGTGGGAAAACAAAACAGTCTTACTCCTAACTGTTGTGATACCATATGAATGACTGTAAGCTCAAGCCAGACAAATACCATGGAGAATAGAAGTGGTCAAGTAATCCCAACTTTAGCTGGGAATCTTATTGCAATTAGTGGCTTCTGGGTGAAGAAAACTCAGTACACTTCAAGGCCATTGGGAGCCTACATTTGTTAAAGTAGATGACCTTACATGCTAATACATATCATCAGGAATAAGTGAATTCTCTGAATTTCAAATACTAACATGTAAGATTTGAAAAGAATAGTGGTAAGGAATCTGGAAGGTTTAGAGAGCAAAGAATGAGGAGGAATTGATCAGGATATATAATATATTTAGATAAAACTATAAAATATAAAAATATTTAAAAATCATCAAAATTTTAAATAGCAAAGGACAAGCTAGATACCTATGTTGTATAAGTGCGTATCAACCAAGCAGATTTATATTTTAATGAGATATTTTTATTTACATTTCAAATTTAATCCTCTATTCAATCTCCCCTCACCCTGCTCACAAACCCACCCACTCCTGCTCTCCTGTCCTAGGATTCCCCTGAATTGGGGTATCAAGCCTTCACCAGACCAAGGGCCTCTCCTCTCATTGATGTCTCACAAGACCATCCTCTGCTACATATGCAGCTGGAGTCATGAGTCCCAC
This sequence comes from Mus musculus, assembly GCF_000001635.26. Taxonomy (NCBI): domain Eukaryota; kingdom Metazoa; phylum Chordata; class Mammalia; order Rodentia; family Muridae; genus Mus; species Mus musculus. Next base: position 92,276,620 of record NC_000080.6, read on the forward strand.
CATGTGTACTCCTTAGTTGGCAGTTTAATTCCTGGGAGCTCTGGGGTACTTGTTGGTTCATATTGTTGTTCCTCCTATGGGGCTGCAAACCCCTTCAGCTCGTTGAGTCTTTTCTCTAGTTCCTTCATTAAGGACCCCATACTCAGTCCAATGGATGGCTGAGAACATCCACTTCTGTATTTGTCAGGCTCTGGCAGAGCCTCTCAGGAAACAGCTATATCAGGTTTCTGTCAGAAAGCACTTCTTGGTATCCACAAATATGGGTTTGGTAACTGTATATGGGATGGATCCTACTATGTTCAAAGCAGCTTTGTTTATCATAGCCAGAAATTGGAAAGAACCCAGATATCCTTCAACAGAGGAATGGATACAGAGAGTGTGGTACACTTAAGGAATGAATGGAAACAGAAAATGTGGTTCACTTACACAATGGAGTACTACTCAGTTATTAAAAATGATGAATTCATGAAGTTCTTAGGCAAATGGATGGAACTAGAAAATATCATCCTGAGTGACGGAGCCCAATCACAAAAGAACATGCATGGTATATACACTCACTGATAAGGGGATATTAGCCCACAAGTTCAGAATACCCAAGATACAATTCATAAAACACATGAAGCTCAAGAAGAGGAAAGACCACAGTGGATACTTCTGTCCTTCTTAGAAGGGGGATCAAAATTCCATGGGAGGATACACAGGGACAAAATTTGGAGCAGAAACTGAAGAAAAGACCATCTGTTGACTGTCCCACCTGAGGATCTATCCCATATACAGTTGCCTATTGACTTTAAACCAATCCATAAGACAGTGAAAGAACCAACTCACCAAAGTTGGTAGCTGACATCCAGAAGTATACCTGGCAATATGTATGTATATGTATATACAAGAACAATATATGTGTATATGTTCACTGATAATTAATAAGTACATGTACGCATGTTCTGATATATACTTTATATGTATAATGTATTTACTGAGGAACTTTTGTCCATAGTAGAGTAACTACTTAAATTATAATATATATTATATTATATGTAATATTGAGAGTATTACTATTTTATATATTATATTAAATTATATCATTATATAATATATTATATAATAAATATTACATTATATTATATTATTTTATTATCTCTCATATATAATAAACATTACATCATATATTATATTATTATATTATTTATATTATATGTAATATTTAGAGTATTATATATATTGTTTAGAGTAGCAGAGCATCTACATCGCTCTTTAGAAGGCCTGTATTGTTATCCCTCTTTATGTTATAATCTCTATTCTTCTACTAATTTTCCCTTGAACCTCCATCCTTTATCATTTCATATTTATTATTTCTGTTTATCATCCATGAGACTCTTAATTGAAGGACTGTGGGTTTGTGTCCTTTGTGCCCCAGATATCAGTATAAATGCCACCTTTATTTCCTCAGAGGTAGTGACAAGATGAGAGTCAAAACAAAACTTTATGAATACATGGCTTGGGCTGAGTCCAGAGCTTTTGTATCTAAAGATCCCGAGGCCTAGGCCTGGAAGCTTCCAACCTCCATATAATCTAATTCTCTTCAAGCTTGGACCTGGGAGGTTTCAGCTTCTATCCTCTGTCTGCTAAGCAAGGGCTGGACTGTTTCTGCCTCGAAGATTTACCTTTGAATAAACTCACCTTTCGTAGCTCATTCTAAACTCTACTTGGCTTGTTCACCACAGCTCTTCAAACTCAAACTTTTCTCCAGGCTGCCTGATTTAAACTGACTTCTCTTTGCTTTTGGCTAAATCGGTCTACTTGGAAAGACTGCCTCTGAACTATCTCCATGGTCTCAACTGCTCAAAATTGAGCTCAGCAAAAACTGAACTCTACAAGATGACCATTTTCTACTGAACTGTACTGCTTTTTTTTCACTTGTTTCAAATACCTTCTCTTGCCTGAGTTGGTCTTATCTTATTTCTGACTCATGCTGTCAAACCTTTACGTCTTGGTCATTCCACCCCTAAATCAGATGGCATGATTAGGATTATAGGCATGTACTAGAGGTATGTCTGTATTTCAGCTCGATCATATTGACCTAGACCTTCGGATGCGGTCCTTTACCAGGACAGTCATGTCGCTGGATGAAAAATTCTTCTCCACTCATTCCTCCCTTAACAGATTCCAACCCCCAATGTCCATTATTAGTTTAGTGATTTCTATAGTTCGTTAAATGAAATATATATTTAAAAATTCAAGACTATCATCTATAGATTAGAGCAAACATATTTGTCTTTCTGTTTCTGCATTACCTCATTCGGTATGATAATAAATCATGCTTTAAAAAAATCTGTTTTTTCTTGGTGTTTGGTTTGTTTATTTCTGTTTTTCCTTTTTTAACATCTTATTAACATCATATTATAGAAATATAATTATGAAAAAATTAATTTGAACAGATAACCATTATGAGTTTTGGCTCATTTTATAATGAAGTGAAGCCATGTTTCATAGGGTCTGTGTTTTGTTTTATCTAAGATGACTGTTTAGGTAGGTAGGATCTGACTGACTTAATTGGAAAAGCTACCAAGTCACAGTGCTGAAGGAAAGCTGTTAAGTGATCATTACAGGTAACTTAGATAGTAATTAGCATTAATGTCACTTAAAAATTAGAGAGATCTGTCAGCTTCCCACGCTGGAGGGACCACAATCCACAATATATTCAGTCTGTTGTAGATTAGAGCAATAAAAAGCAAAGAAAGCTGATGGAAGTGTCTGCCACAGAGAGGAAACACATTTGTTCTTGGTCAATACATATTACCGGGCTCAGTGGGGCTTAAGAAATGGCAGTGACATTCTCCATAATCAGCTACTTGCATTCTTACCCAGTGCTTACTGTGGAAGGGATGGCAAGCTTGTTAGCTCTTTGGTTAAAAGAACTATTTTTTATGACGTGTGACTTAGACAAATCGAATTAGGTTATAACATAGGGACAAACTCAAGCTCAACTTCCATGACTGGTGTAATTATTGAAAATGAAAAGACATTTCTATTGTGTAGTGAACTTGGTTATAGTATAATTTCAAATTAGTATTGATGAAAGAATGACATTGAATAACCAAGTATGCAATAGGGAGCCAAGAAAAAGATTCTCAGCCTGTGAAAATAGTTAGGATTGAGAGACTCTTGGTGGATATGTAGTTGGTAAACTTACCTTAATTATCATGATTCCTAATTAGTACATTTTTGTCCAGACGAATGCATTTTTTTTCAATATTTGCTTTGGTGGAGTAACATAAGAATTTAACAAAGTGCTGTGATTGCATATAAAAACAATTAGCAAAATTAAAACATTTTGAAAGATGCTGAAAAATAGTGTGTTCTTAACTATCAATAAACTTTCATGGATACTTTTAAAGTCACTTAATATTCTGGTATCTTTTGGAATTGTAGTTGATGTGAAGTTGGACAAAAGTAGAAATGGCTGTGTGTTGTCCTTTCTCACAAGGTCAATGAGTTGAATTTTTTGTTGAGCTTTTCCATCTTTGTCCCACAGAATTTCTCTGGGCATTAGTAATTTTTAAATTCTCTAATAAGTGCATTTAATAAAAAGGAATAATATCATTTTTCCTGATATATCTCTTGTGTATCATTGTATATGAAGTATAGCTGTTTGCTGATTCTATATTTCTTAATGAGAAATACCTTATAAGGAATATTTTCTACTATCACAGGGATAAAAACTCATTAGCACAGCTATGAACATTTGCTGGTATCTTTTTCTGACTAGAAGACAGAATTTAAATTATAAAAGCCTCATTACCAGAATTTCAGGGGGTCAATCCATATATTGACTGTTTTTTACCTGAAAACTTAGATAATTTTTCTCCTTGTGTTCTCATTTCCTTTATAAGCTTCACACAATCTATTTCCATTTCAGAGAAAACAAAGGAGAGTATAGCTTTCTGAAAACTATAATGAAACAAGTCCAAGCTCATACAAAAATCTCAAACTTTTTTTTCAATCTATGCAATTTATTTTTATAAATTGTTTTCTTGAACAAGGAAGGAAAGGCCAATCAACGACTGGCTCAATTTGAGACCTATTGCCATGGGTAAGAACTAACCCCTGACACTATTAATGATACTGTGTTATGCTAGGAGACAGTAGTCTAGCTTAACTGTCTTCTGAGAGGCTCCACTCAACAGCTGACCTAAGCATATGCAGAGACCCATGGCTGAGCATTAGATAGAATTTGCGAGTCTTGTGGAAGAGTTGGGGATAGAAGGACTGGAAGAAGATAGGGACTCAAGAGGAAGACCATTAGAATCAACTAACGTGGACCCATGAGGGTCTCAGAGACTGAACCAGCAACCAAAGAGCAAGCATGGGTTGGACATGCTTGAGCTCCACATACATGTAGCAGATGTGTAGCTTGGTCTTCATGGAGTAGGTGCTATACCTGAATCTGTTCCCGTAACTGGACTGCTTAGTCTGGGTTCAGTGAGAGAGTATGTGCCTTGGGTGATGTACTAGCTAGTTTTGTGTCAACTTGACACAGCTGGAGTTATCACAGAAAAGGAAGCTTCAGTTGAGGAAATGCCTCCATGAGATCCAACTGTAAGGCATTTTCTCAATTAGTGATCAAGGGGGAAAGGCCCCTGGTGGGTGGGACCAGCTCTGGGCTGGTAGTCTTGGTTCTATAAGAGAGCAGGCTGAGCAAGCCAGGAGAAGCAAGCCAGTAAGGAACATCCCTCCATGGCCTCTGAATCAGCTCCTGCTCCCTGACCTGTTTGAGTTCCAGTCCTGACTTCCTTGGTGATAAACAGAATTATGGAATTGTAAGCTGAATAAACCCTTTCCTCCCCAACTTGCTTCTTGGTCATGATATTTATGCAGGAATAGAAACCCTGACTAAGACAGGTGAGGAGAGGTGTTCATGTGTGTGTCTGTGTGTCTGTGTGTCTGTGTCTGTTTGTATATGTGTGTTACTGAGGTAGGACTTGCCCCTCTAAGAGGAGAAAGGGATGTTGGTTTGGTGGAGGGAGGAAGCAGCTCTGAGGGCAGGACTTGGATATTAGGATGTAAAATGAATAAATAAATAAATTTTAAAAATAATTTAAGCAAAGATGATAAAAGCTAGTTTCCTTTACTAAAATTCTTAAGAAATTCCTACTGTGTTATGAGAAAGAAAGCCAGGTTATGTCTGTGCCCACAAATAGTGTCAGTGAACAATATTCTTCAGAACAATTTGTAGTCTAGATACCATCATAAAGACCAAGAAAAATACAAAGGATTTGGACATCCACTAATTTGTTCAGCTATGTAGCTAGCTTATTTTCCTTGTTAACAAGCTTAAAATAATATTCATTATTTACTTGCTGTTATTCTGTATGCATCACATGCCATCCAGACATTGCACAAATATATTTTCTTGAATATTTTTCAACTGTACAAAATGTATACATTTTTGTCCCAATGATATATGCAAAACTTCAAGTCTCTTAGGAAGAGTTGTAAAATTAGTAAGAACAGTTAAATAATATATTCTGTAACATATTTTATCAATTCATAGTAGAATTGTGCAAGTATAATTATAAAAAAGATAAAAAATGTAGAACTCTTAACTATAGACAAGTTATGGACCAAGATGATCAAGAGTTTCTTCAGATGCATTTATTTCCTCATCATATGAAGCTTATGTTTGTAGTCACACAACCATTTAAACACTGTTCTAAAATAATGTCTGGTTTATTCTGATCTGTCATAAAACTCATTTTGTACTGCAAGAATACCTTAGTATTTCTTTCTATGAAGAATGTGTAGAAAAAATGTACATAACAACTCATCTTCAGATAGCACTTTAGCAACTTTCCTTGTTGTCTATAAGAACAAGAGACCAAAGAAGACCAATTATATATTTCAGCAAAAGTCTGCACATTTGTTAATTCCTTCCAAAAGTAATATTTATTTTAATCTTTGTAGTATTAGGTGTTTAGAAACACTTCGTAACATGTTTAAAAATATTATTGGTCATTATTGAATGTCAAGGTCTGTTTACTGCTCTGTGTTATTACCTTGTACTCCCCCCAAAAAACAAAAGTGGTTGTAAAGATGAACCTTTAATTATTAGAATTAACAGGGTAAAGTATACAGATAGCTAATTACCAAACAAGATCTACCATACAAAATGAACTGAAATTATTTGCTCCTATGGTACAGATGAATAAATATGCTATGTCTACATTAAATGCAATGAACTTTTACGAATTTTTTCATCACCATTCTCCAGTATTTTAAGGGATAAGATCATAGCTGAGAATAGTTTTTGCCTGCTCTGTGCAGATCTCTGGATACAAACACCAGCACTGAAAAGATGTACAAATTGCTTTACTACAGAGCAATTGTGGTAAAAACTGCATGGTACTGGTATAGAGACAGACAAGTAGACCAATGGAATAGAATTGAAGACCCAGAAATAAACCCACACACCTATGGTCACTTGATCTTCGACAAGGGAGCTAAAACCATCCAGTGGAAGAAAGACAGCATTTTCAACAAATGGTGCTGGCACAACTGGTTGTTATCATGTAGAAGAATGCGAATCGATCCATACTTATCTCCTTGTACTAAGGTCAAATCTAAATGGATCAAAGAACTTCACATAAAACCAGAGACACTGAAACTTATAGAGGAGAAAGTGGGGAAAAGCCTTGAAGATATGGGCACAGGGGAAAAATTCCTGAACAGAACAGCAATGGCATGTGCTGTAAGATCGAGAATTGACAAATGGGACCTAATGAAACTCCAAAGTTTCTGCAAGGCAAAAGACACCGTCAATAAGACAAAAAGGCCACCAACAGATTGGGAAAGGATCTTTACCTATCCTAAATCAGATAGGGGACTAATATCCAACATATATAAAGAACTCAAGAAGGTGGAGTTCAGAAAATCAAACAACCCCATTAAAAAATGGGGCTCAGAACTGAACAAAGAATTCTCACCTGAGGAATACCGAATGGCAGAGAAGCACCTGAAAAAATGTTCAACATCCTTAATCATCAGGGAAATGCAAATCAAAACAACCCTGAGATTCCACCTCACACCAGTCAGAATGGCTAAGATCAAAAATTCAGGTGACAGCAGATGCTGGCGTGGATGTGGAGAAAGAGGAACACTCCTCCATTGTTGGTGGGATTGCAGGCTTGTACAACCACTCTGGAAATCCGTCTGGCGGTTCCTCAGAAAATTGGACATAGTACTACCGGAGGATCCAGCAATACCTCTCCTGGGCATATATCCAGAAGATGCTCCAACTGGTAAGAAGGACACATGCTCCACTATGTTCATAGCAGCCTTATTTATAATATCCAGAAGCTGGAAAGAACCCAGATGCCCCTCAACAGAGGAATGGATACAGAAAATGTGGTACATCTACACAATGGAGTACTACTCAGCTATTAAAAAGAATGAATTTATGAAATTCCTAGCCAAATGGATGGACCTGGAGGGCATCATCCTGAGTGAGGTAACACATTCACAAAGGAACTCACACAATATGTACTCACTGATAAGTGGATATTAGCCCAAAACCTAGGATACCCAAGATATAAGATACAATTTCCTAAACACATGAAACTCAAGAAAAATGAAGACTGAAGTGTGGACACTATGCCCCTCCTTAGAAGTGGGAACAAAACACCCTTGGAAGGAGTTACAGAGACAAAGTTTGGAGCTGAGATGAAAGGATGGACCATGTAGAGACTGCCTTATCCAGGGATCCACCCCATAATCAGCATCCAAACGCTGACACCATTGCATATACTAGCAAGATTTTATCGAAAGGACCCAGATGTAGCTGTCTCTTGTGAGACTATGCCGGGGCCTAGCAAACACAGAAGTGGATGCCCACAGTCAGCTAATGGATGGATCACAGGGCTCCCAATGGAGGAGCTAGAGAAAGTACCCAAGGAGCTAAAGGGATCTGCAACCCTATAGGTGGATCAACATTATGAACTAACCAGTACCCCGGAGCTCTTGACTCTAGCTGCATATGTATCAAAAGATGGCCTAGTCGGCCATCACTGGAAAGAGAGGCCCATTGGACACACAAACTTTATATGCCCCAGAACAGGGGAACGCCAGGGCCAAAAAGGGGGAGTGGGCGGGTAGAGAAGTGGGAGTGGGTGGGTATGGGGGACTTTTGGTATAGCATTGGAAATGTAAATGAGCTAAATACCTAATAAAAAATGGAAAGAAAAAAAAAACTTTGAAGAGTATGGTGATATGACAAATGGTGTTCAGTGCTCTGTAAATTCTATGTATTCCTCTGTTACTTTAACATTGAATTTTGTGGTGCGCAAGTGCCAACCACAGTATGTCACTGGAAACACTCATGAAATGAAGGACATAGCAAGTGCACTTATTGCCGTTTCCAGAGGTAAGATTTAAGCATCTATCAGATCTGAAATGCCTCTTTAAAAAAATCTATCCTAATGTAACTCTCCATGCTTATGCCCAATCACTTTCAAGCCATTCCCAGGATTAACAACTTTCTTTATTCCTCTGAAAGCCAATTTACCAACTTTATTTCCCATCCCTTCCTTTTGAAGGAGCCTAATAGCTCTCTTCTTTCCATGCTTTTGTACATTGTTCCATGTTTCTATTCCTCTCTTGCTCTCTTTCTCTCTCCTGCTAAAACAGATGGTTTTCCAATTTCCTGCTCCAGTGCAATCATTTGCCTCCCCTTAATCTACACTGAAACAAATGGGAAGCAATGCCTAAGAAATGAATCTGCAGTGTCTTAAGCATCCTGGCTTCGAATTGAAGAGAGGGCCCATAATGAGTTTCCCACTGCCCTGTGAGATAGGTGAATCTGTAATTTCATGACACATTCAAGAATTATTTTTCATTTCCTTGGACTAAACGTAGTGTTTCTCATTCCCAGAAACCAAGGGACTATTTGCTGGCTTCTTAAAAATGTTTTATGAGTGAATTTAGCTCAATGAGCTGAAGGAAAAGGTGGAAGTAAGTCATGCTGATAGACAAAATGGAAAAAAAAAAGGAGAGGGTTTCCTCCCAGTGCATTAAGGAGAACACGCTCCTTTCTTTTTATTCATTACCTGTACTTTCTCTCACTATATTCAGAGAGACCCAAGTAATGAATGTTTTAGAGGCTTTTAGTAAGGAATTGATTTTTGAAATCAATGGGAACTCACAAGAAATGTGATAGATTTTTTTTTCTTTAGACATTTTTGGCAATGGAGAATGTTGTAATAAACTGCAAATTAAATAGATGCCTAATCCTTGCTTATTATATAGATACTTTCTCTAATTTTTTTGAAAAACTGTGTAATTATACCTTCCAGGCATAAAGTCTTCATAACAAGAAATGTGCATGTATCAAAAATTTTCTCTCTCACACTAATCAGTAATTATCTTTGCTCATTTTTCCAACAAGAAAAAAAATTCAATTTTCAATGTCAATATTCAATGTATCAACATAGTATCAAAGTACACTATGATAATTGTTCAAAACTGAGCGGATTGCTTAGTTGCATTTATATTCACTGTTTTCAAACAAATTTATTTGTTTTTAAATAAAGGTAAAGAAAATGTGGAAAACCTGAAGAATTCCTACTAAATTAAAACACTTAGATTCATAGCTATTACTCAAGTTTTATCTCTACTATTGGTCCTCAATTAAAGAAACTTGTTTCTATAATATATGCTAGAGAAAATATAAAATAATCCCATGCATTCTGCAATCCCCCCCAATCAAAAACTCTGGGTAGGGTACTTAATATTTAGTGGTAGCCCAAAATTATCTTTAAAATTTCTGAGTTCCTCAACTCATTTTTCTGTTAGCCAATAGACAGCTAAAGATTTCTCTATGTTAGGAGTTACAATTTTTATAAAGGGTATGCTGTGTTTTTCCTCAAAGTAATGTTATGTGATTTTTTTTACAAACATTGAATGATATTTTCATATTTGATCATTCTACTTCCTTTCTTCTAATTTTTAATTTGAATTTTTACATACCATGTGTATGTGTATGTACATATGCATGTGGATACTGAATGACAACCTTTAAGCTATTCTTTAGGGCCTATTCACATTGATTCTCACAGAATTTCTCAGTGGCCTGGAATATATCGGGCAGACAGCTCTGGCTCACCAGTGAGTACCCAGGATCTGGCAGTGTCCATGTCCACTGTGCTGTGGTTAGAAGTCTCTGCCAGTTTGCTAAGGATTTTGCTGATGGTGTTTGTTTGTTTTCTGGTTCTTGTTGTCTGTTTGTTTTTTCACTTAGCTTCTGAGCATTGAACTCAAATCCTGGAGCTTGGAACATGAGCTTTTCTCTTTCCTTTTTTCAGCTGAGCCACTTCTTTTTCCTGAACAATGTCAAATTGACAGTCTATATGTCACAGACATTTCTGGACCTAAAGTGATTCTTTAATTTTCTAGTATCAGAAAATATTTACATGAGATGAAGGCCCTAAAGATTGAAGATAGACGCATATGTTGAATTAACATATTTTTGTTTTTATGTTTTGCTTTTTGTACTTTTGGTTTCTTTTACACTTATAAACAATATCTGAGACTGATGTTTTCTCTCTCAAAAAGACCTTTCTATTCAGACTACTTGAAAGAAAAGTAAAACAAATGATGGTATTGCCATTAAGCCTATAAACTTCTATGGAACTATCTCTACCACATGATTCTTGAATTTGCCTGGCTGTTTTCCAACAACCCCTAAAGTAGCATGGTGACTACAGGGGACTTGAGGAGTTCCCAGGGGTTATGCTGACACAGTTTCTGAACTGAAGGCATTTTCTCCTGGTGTTCCGTTTATAGTATGGTCTGATAAATCTACTTTCTACTTGTTTCTTATAACATCTACCAAGATTATAAACCAGAAAAATGCTAACTCCACCTACGTCCTGTGTGAACTTCAAAAGAACATGAATCATTTTGGTATTTTAATTTCCTCATTTTTAAAATGGGTAGTGTAATGAAGTGATGAATAATTTAATTATTTAATGCAACTTCAGTTTTTTGTGTGTTTGTGATGAGTACAGAATCTTTGTATGATTATTGGGGTAGCTGGTAAAATGAAGAAAATATATATGGTAATAAAATCAAACTTTACATATTTATATTCTTCCTCTAACTTAAAATGAGCATAATTCATAACGCATTTTCTTTTACTGTCAGTTGGCATGGCTATAATTAAGGAAAACTACCATAAGTTAATGGAAATCCAAACTTACTGATCCAAAGTATAGACACTTTGTTATCTGAGTGTACCTTTAAAACCCTCTTTACAGTTTTTTTTGAAGAAGTAATTTAAGTTACTTTTAAAAATATGAAAACTTAAAATCTAAAAGGTAGTTGTGAGTTGAATTACATAAGCCCATCAATTATTAAGCCCTTGGCTTTCACAGTTGGAATGAAATACAAGGTTAGTATTCCCTATACCTCTTTAAGGATAAGAGAACAGGATGCACTTTTCTGTAGGCTTATATTTTTCAAAACCTACTTTAATAAATATACTTAATTGTTTAACCTCTCTTCTGACCCACTACCCTCCAGAGTTAGTGGAATAATTAGTGTTAATGTTAATAATAATAGTTAATGTTAATAGGGCAAAGTAGAATGTGGACCTATTGAGAAATAGTTCTTTGGGATGAAATCAATCTGCATTGTCAGGCTATCAGCAGTTCAGTTCAAAGGATTCAGCAGCAGTAGCTCAATTCACTCCCAAATGCCATTCTACAATATGAACTAACCAGTACCCCCAGAGCACATGTCTCTAGCTGCATATGTAGCAGAAGATGGCCTAGTCGGCCATCATTGGGAAGAGAGTTCCCATGGTCTTGCAAACTTTATATGCCCCAGCCAGGGCCAAGAAGTGGGAGTGGGTGGGTAGGGGAGCAGGGCAGAGAGGAGGGTATAGAGGACTTTCGGGATAGCATTTGAAATGTAAATGAAGAAAATATCAAATAAAAAATTGAAAAAAAATCAGCGATGGCAGTTTGATCTAGGAGAAACCACAAGGAAAATTTCTTTAGTATGTATCTCCCTAAGATGTCACAAAAATGTCACTTAAACCAATATTACAGTATCATCTGAAAAGACCAGAGTCAGCAAAGTCCAAAGATGAAGAGCAAAGAGTGCCTAGGCAAACCAGTGCCATACAGCGATGCCCATTGTCTGTTGGGTTGTATTTATTTTTCCTAACATTATGTCTTTCTCTCAAGCATGCACTCTAGCAAAACATTGCATGCCTGTTTGCCAGGCTGCTTCCAGAAACATGCCACATATCTGTTTTCAGCAAAGCATCTTCTCATAAGACTGTTTCCAGAAAAGCATCACGTGATATAACTGAGTCTTCAAAGAAGTCAGAAATTTCCACTTCACTTTCCTCTCTCTTCAAAATTGGCCTGATAAATTAGCCTCTGAAATGAAGAAACTATAGTATTTGTGTGTCAATAACCAAGTTCCCTAGCATAGATCTTATGTAGGAAGGTGTTTATATATACAAAATGCATTATCTAAAGCTAAAGCAGAAGAATTGCATGACTTCCCATAGCTTTCAGTTACTAGGTGACAGGAAAAAATAACTAATTTTGCCACTTTTTAAAGGAAAGTCTTAAAATGCTAATCTGTTTATTTAATGTTTTTCTTTTTTAGATGCAAATTTAAAATATACTTATATAACTACAAAACAGGAAATGGGACCAGAAGTTATTTTGGAAATAATATTAATCACATTAAGTAATCAGAAAAAGTACTGTGATTTGTAGATTTATGAAAACAGAATGGAAAAACAAATTTCAGTGATAAATAAAATTGATAGTTTTCTTTTATTATAGTCTTCCAGAAACCATGGGGCTCTTATTTGTTCTAAGTTTTGGTTTTTGTTTGTTTCTTGTTTTTTTTTAATATTCTCAGAAAACTCTTTTCCAGGTTGTTTACGGTTTTAGGTATAAATAAAATCAAAATCAAACAAATAATAGACATAAATGCCTAAAGGGTAATATTGTCCCAGCCTTGATAAGTCACTAGTGCATCAACCATAGGAGTATAAGTACCCCACTCCTGATACATTAGCAACATTAGCAAATATAGCCTCTTTTTTTTTTTCAAATTTGAAACTATTATAGAAATAGTGAAATATATGAAACATATTTGTGGATTTTAATGCTATATTTTTGTGTGTGGAAACTTTAAGTCTTATGATACATCAACAGTATATATTTAGTGTTTTCTTTAATGCATATTTGTTATTCATTTTGATTATTATATTTGCACTCCTGTGTTGTGTTCTTAGATCGTAGAATTACTCCTCCTTCATTCATTGTCTCTTTCCCTTTTCCACTAAGAAAATAGTTCTGTCCTATGCTTCCAAGCTTTATGTATTTAAGTTCATATAAACAAGACCTTATTTACCTATGAGGGCACATGTTTTATTTGTCTTGTGGATTTATTCTGATTTTTTTACATGACTCTCCCTAGTCCTATTCAATTTTCTAATATATAAGTTTACTGTTTCTTTTTTAAAAATTTTCTTGCTGTAAATATACTACCTTTTTATATACTTTTAATTTATTTTTTTACACTCCATATTCCATTCCAGCCCACCCCATCCAACTTATGACTGCTCCACATCCCATACCTGCTCCCCACCACCCTGCTCTCCACATGGTTGCCCCCACCCCCACTCCACCTGACCTTTAATCTCCCTGGGGCCTCCAGTCTCTTGAGGGTTAGGTGCAACAACTCTGAATGAACACACACCCATCAGTCCTCTACTGTATGTGTGCGGGAAGTCTCATATCAGCTGATGTATGCTGTCTGTTTGGTGGTCCAGTGTTTGAGAGATCTCAGGGGTCCAGGTTACTTGAGACTGCTGGTCCTCCTACAGGACCACCCTTCTCCTTAGCTGTCCCTAATTAAAAAACAGGAGTCAGCTCTGTCTATCCATTGATTTGGTACAAATATCTGCATCTGATTCTTTCAGCTGCTTAGTGGGTATTTCAGTGGGCAGTCATGATAGGTCCCTTTTTGTGAGTGCTCCAGAGCCTCAGTAATAGTGTGAGGACTTGGAACCTGCACTTGAGTTGGGTCCCACTTTGAAACTGTTACTGGACCTTCTTTCCCTCAGACTCCTCTTCATTTCCATCCCTGTAATTCTTTCAGACAGGAACAATTACAATTACGGGTCAGAGTTGTGATTGTGGAAAGGCAACCCCATCCCTCACCTGATGCCCTGTTTTCCTCCTGGAGGTGGACTCAGTAAGTTCCCTCTCCCTACTGTTGGGCATTTCAACTAATGTCCCTACCTTTTTTTCTGAGAGTTTCTTACCACCTAGCTCTGTAGTGCATTCTGGTGGGTCCCCCCCCCCCAACCTCCCATTTCCTGAGGTTGCCTGTTTCCATTCTTTCTGCTGGCCCTCAGGGCATTCTTTTCCCTCACCCAATACCAGATCAGGTTCCCCTCCCCCCTGCCAACTCCCCTCCCTGTCCACTTTCCCAAGTCCCACCCTTCCTCCCCACTTGTGATTGCTTTCTTCTTTCTCACAAGTGGGACTGAGGCATCCTCACTTGGGCACTTCACTTTGTTGACCATTTTCAGTACTGTGAACTGTATTTTGGGTATTCTGTACTTTTTTTTAGGCTAATATCCAATTATTAGTGGTTACATACCATCCATGTCCTTTTGAGTCTTAGTTACCACACCCAGGATGATGTTTTCTACTTACATCTATTTACCTGAAAAACTCAGGATGTCCTCATTCTTAATATCTGAGTAGTATTCCATCTTGTAAATGAACCACATTTTCTGTATCCATTCTTCTGTATTGGGACATCTAGGTTGTTTCCAGCTTCTGGCTAACACAAATAAGCCCACTATGAACAGAGTGGAACACATGCCCCTGTGGCATGGTGGGACATCTTTTGGGTATATTACCAAAAGTGGTATAGCTGGGTCTTCTGGTAGATCTATTTCCAATCTCTGATTAATCTCCAGATTGATTTTCAGAGTGGCTGTACCAGTTTGCAATCCCACCAGCAGTGGACGAGTGTTCCTCTTTCTGCACATCCTCTGCAACATGTGTTTTCACCTGAGGTTTTGATCTTAGCCATTCTGATTGGTGTAAGGTGGAATCTCGTGGTCTTTTGATTTGCATTTCTCTGATCACTAAGGACTTTGAACATTTCTTTAGTTGTTTCTCAGTCATTGGAGATTCTTCAGTTGTAAATTTCCAGTTCAGTTAGATATTTTCTTTATTTACATTTCAAATGTTATCCCCTTTCCTGATTTCCCCTCTGAACACAACTTATTCACACCCCTCCCTCTGTTCACCTATCTACCCACTTCTGCTCCCTGGTCCTGGCATTCCTCTACACTTGCCTCAAGTATATACACCATATTTTCTTTTCTTAATTTGAATTAATTTATTTATTTACACTCCAGTCCTTGACCCCTCTCATTCTTCCCTCCCAAATCTCCTCTCCATTTCTTCCTTCCCCTTGCCTCTGAGAGGGTTCTCCCTCTCAACGTGCCTCCCCCTTCCCTGGAACCTCAAGACTCTTGAGTACTAAGAACATCTCCCACTGAAGCCAAACACATTATGTTACAACATGTTCATAATTTATTATAATAAATTTGTGATATAACATAAAAATTATAAAAGTATAATCATTTTGCCTATGTCCATTTATGTGTGACTCTTGTCTCTCTAGTGTTAGAGGAGGCCAGAAAATGGAACTGAATTCTCTCGAAGTGGAGCTTCAACTCGTTGTGAGCAGTGATTTGGTTCTGGGTGCTAAAAACAGTCCTCTGCAATAGCAGCGAACACTGCTAATCACTGAGCTATCTGTCCTAATTTCCATTAATATCTTAATTGCTACTGTGGCTAATTATAAAACTTGGCCCTTGTGAAGAGACCTGACAGTGAGGATAGCATTTGAAATGTAAATGAAGAAAATATCTAATAAAAATTGAAAGCAAAACACACACACAAAACACACAAAAAACATGAATGTGCATGTTGGGGGGGTTGTTCAGTGGCAGAAACCATTATTGCCATATGTGAGATTCTGAAATCAATCTCGTCTAACCACTTCCAAAATAAAATCTCTTAGATATTTCTGAAAATATTGCATGAACTTATTCTTTTTTTTTCCATTTTTTATTAGGTATTTAGCTCATTTACATTTCCAATGCTATACCAAAAGTCCCCCATGCCCACCCACCCCCACTCCCCTACCCACCCACTCCCCCTTTTTGGCCCTGGCATTCCCCTGTACTGGGGCATATAAAGTTTGCGTGTCCAATGGGCCTCTCTTTCCAGTGATGGCCGACTAGGCCATCTTTTGATATATATGCAGCTAGAGTCAAGAGCTCTGGGATACTGGTTAGTTCATTATGTTGTTCCGCCTATAGGGTTGCAGATCCCTTTAGCTCCTTGGGTACTTTCTCTAGCTCCTCCATTGGGAGCCCTGTGATCCATCCATTAGCTGACTGTGAGCATCCACTTCTGTGTTTGCTAGGCCCCGCCATAGTCTCACAAGAGACAGCTACATCTGGGTCCTTTCGATAAAATGTTGCTAGTGTATGCAATGGTGTCAGCGTTTGGATGCTGATTATGGGGTGGATCCCTGGATATGGCAGTCTCTACATGGACCATCCTTTCATCTCAGCTCCAAACTTTGTCTCTGTAACTCCTTCCATGGGTGTTTTGTTCCCACTTCTAAGGAGGGGCATAGTGTCCACACTTCAGTCTTCATTTTTCTTGAGTTTCATGTGTTTAGGAAATTGTATCTTATATCTTGGGTATCCCAGGTTTTGGGCTAATATCCACTTATCAGTGAGTACATATTGTGTGAGTTCCTTTGTGAATGTGTTACCTCACTCAGGATGATGCCCTCCAGGTCCATCCATTTGGCTAGGAATTTCATAAATTCATTCTTTTTAATAGCTGAGTAGTACTCCATTGTGTAGATGTACCACATTTTCTGTATCCATTCCTCTGTTGAGGGGCATCTGGGTTCTTTCCAGCTTCTGGCTATTATAAATAAGGCTGCTATGAACATAGTGGAGCATGTGTCCTTCTTACCAGTTGGGGCATCTTCTGGATATATGCCCAGGAGAGGTATTGCTGGGTCCTCCGGTAGTACTATGTCCAATTTTCTGAGGAACCGCCAGACTGATTTCCAGAGTGGTTGTACAAGATGGCAATCCCACCAACAATGGAAGAGTGTTCCTCTTTCTCCACATCCATGCCAGCATCTGCTGTCACCTGAATTTTTGATCTTAGCCATTCTGACTGGTGTGAGGTGGAATCTCAGGGTTGTTTTGATTTGCATTTCCCTGATGATTAAGGATGTTGAACATTTTTTCAGGTGCTTCTCTGCCATTCGGTATTCCTCAGGTGAGAATTCTTTGTTCAGTTCTGAGCCCCATTTTTTAATGGGGTTATTTGATTTTCTGAAGTCCACCTTCTTGAGTTCTTTATATATGTTGGATATTAGTCCCCTATCTGATTTAGGATAGGTAAAGATACTTTCCAAATCTGTTGGTGGTCTTTTTGTCTTATTGACGGTGTCTTTTGCCTTGCAGAAACTTTGGAGTTTCATTAGGTCCCATTTGTCAATTCTCGATCTTACAGCACAAGCCATTGCTGTTCTGTTCAGGAATTTTTCCCCTGTGCCCATATCTTCAAGGCTTTTCCCCACTTTCTCCTCTATAAGTTTCAGTGTCTCTGGTTTTATGTGAAGTTCCTTGATCCACTTAGATTTGACCTTAGTACAAGGAGATAAGTATGGATCGATTCGCACTCTTCTACATGATAACAACCAGTTGTGCCAGCACCAATTGTTGAAAATGCTGTCTTTCTTCCACTGGATGGTTTTAGCTCCCTTGTCGAAGATCAAGTGACCATAGGTGTGTGGGTTCATTTCTGGGTCTTCAATTCTATTCCATTGGTCTACTGGTCTGTCTCTATACCAGTACCATGCAGTTTTTATCACAATTGCTCTGTAGTAAAGCTTTAGATCAGGCATGGTGATTCCACCAGAGGTTCTTTTATCCTTGAGAAGACTTTTTGCTATCCTAGATTTTTTGTTATTCCAGATGAATTTGCAAATTGCTCCTTCTAATTCGTTGATGAATTGAGTTGGAATTTTGATGGGGATTGCATTGAATCTGTAGATTGCTTTTGGCAAGATAGCCATTTTTACAATGTTGATCCTGCCAATCCATGAGCATGGGAGATCTTTCCATCTTCTGAGATCTTGCAGAGTTCTATCAGACCTTCAAAGAAGATCTAATTCCAGTTCTGCACAAACTATTTCACAAAATAGAAGTAGAAGGTACTCTACCCAACTCATTTTATGAAGCCACTATTACTCTGATACCTAAACCACAGAAAGATCCAACAAAGATAGAGAACTTCAGACCAATTTCTCTTATGAATATCGATGCAAAAATCCTCAATAAAATTCTCGCTAACCGAATCCAAGAACACATTAAAGCAATCATCCATCCTGACCAAGTAGGTTTTATTCCAGGGATGCAGGGATGGTTTAATATACGAAAATCCATCAATGTAATCCATTATATAAACAAACTCAAAGACAAAAACCACATGATCATCTCGTTAGATGCAGAAAAAGCATTTGACAAGATCCAACACCCATTCATGATAAAAGTGTTGGAAAGATCAGGAATTCAAGGCCCATACCTAAACATGATAAAAGCAATCTACAGCAAACCAGTAGCCAACATCAAAGTAAATGGAGAGAAGCTGGAAGCAATCCCACTAAAATCAGGGACTAGACAAGGCTGCCCACTTTCTCCCTACCTTTTCAACATAGTACTTGAAGTATTAGCCAGAGCAATTCCACAACAAAAGGAGATCAAGGGGATACAAATTGGAAAGGAGGAAGTCAAAATATCACTTTTTGCAGATGATATGATAGTATATATAAGTGACCCTAAAAATTCTACCAGAGAACTCCTAAACCTGATAAACAGCTTCGGTGAAGTAGCTGGATATAAAATAAACTCAAACAAGTCATTGGCCTTTCTCTATACAAAGAACAAACAGGCTGAGAAAGAAATTAGTGAAACAACACCCTTCTCAATAGTCACAAATAATATAAAATATCTTGGTGTGACTCTAACTAAGGAAGTGAAAGATCTATATGATAAAAACTTCAAATCTCCGACGAAAGAAATTAAGATCTCAGAAGATGGAAAGAACTTATTCTTTTAACCAGTGCTAATATATAGTTTTTCACAGGTTCTGAAAATGGTACCCATTTCACATTCAGGCCTTTCCCCTGGATAAAGCCTACCAATGTCTATTTACAGTGCACTAGAGAAATTAAGAATGTTAGAGATCAGGGTAGTCTTTTTCAGTAATTGGGCCCCAATTTTTTTGAGGTTACAATTCCTTTGCCTTAACTGATACACTATATCCATGATTAACAGAACAATTAATCTAGACATAATAAATCCTTGAATGAAAATTGAAAAGTTTTACTAGTAAGTAAAATAAAATGTTAATCAAAAAAAAAATTATGGGCGCCTTTCCTTCGTGATAACTCTGAAGATAAGAAAAAAGAACTGCATCTCACTTAGTTTCATTGCAGTATATGAAGCTTCATAAACGCTGGCAAATTGACCTTGTGTAATGATTTCAATTACATTAATCAATATGACATACTTCTTTCAGAGGGTATGTAAAAATGTCTTATTCTTGATGCCATTCATAAATATCATGCTGGAAAATCATTTCTATTTGGCAATATTTATCTCTTTGATAGAGAAAACTATTGGATATATAAATTTCATATTGGTGTTATGCATCAAAAAGTCAGTAATTCAAAATAAATTAAATTTGTTATTTTATGATTCTAATCTGCTTGTAATATTTTCCAATTAGAAGATATGCAAGAAATAAAAGTTACTTGAAGCTATCAAAAGTTGAATCAGACAAATTTTGCCAATAGTTTTGATACAATTGCACTGGCAATCTATAGGAAAGTGTCTCAAAACCCATACAGCAATAATTTGAAGAGACAGTACACAGAAATACTGCAACTAAAGATAAGCAGGTTTGATCTCTTTGCAAACAAATATCCCATCATTACCCACTTTTCCTCTGTTGCTTTCCAGCAGTGGTTCTCTACCAGGGTTGGCTGCCACTTTTCTCAAATCCTATGTGGAGTTCTGAACCTGAACAGAAGAAAAACACACATAACCTAACATAGAGTGTTATGGGACAAAGAATTTTGTATGTAGAAGGTATTTTTCCCAGCTTATTTTAATAATATGTTTGAGTGTGAACAGATATTTATTATAGGATATGAATAAAATTCCAATAATAATTACTGTGGCTTTATAAGCTCTATTGCTACTGATAAGTCTATCCTTTGTTCTATAAAGTAAGTAGCAGTTACCACTCAACTGCTATTATTCATTGATATGTGTGTAAAAGACTATTTGTCCTACAGATATTGACTTACATAGCATGGTTTCATAAAAATAAACATAACTATATTTTCTTGCATTTATTATTTGTCAAGTGTTTTTGGCTTTTTTATTAAACATTGATAAAGTTGTTGGAAGTATACCTTTCAGTCCACATCAACATATCTGTGTAATACTTATTGAAGAGTTCAAGCTCATACATATGAAAAGGCAAAATAGTTGTTATATTCTTAATAAGAACAAATTGATGCAATGTATTCTATGACTTCAAAGTTAGCATGGAATAATGTACTAGAAGAAATGTAGCCAGGACATCTTTTTATGTTGCCATAGTTCTTTATTCAATAACCCTTATGTAGTCTAAATCTGTACAGTGCACCAAACAACAGGCCTCATGGGAGTGTTTGTGAGCTTTGATTAGGAGCCAGCCTAAGATCATTTTCATCTAATACACCCCATAGCAGAAAACCTAAAATGAACACACACTGTTATCTCCTCCAAAAACAATATACCATAACAACCAGAGGTCATCTTCCAGACAAGTGTACCAGCAGGAATGTTGGGGTCCAGTGAGAATCTGACCAAAACAGCCACAGCATGAAAACTGCTTGCTAACTTCTTCCATTAAGTGTTCTACAATATATGTGACCTTGCCTCTAGGCACCAAACAATTCTGTAGTTTACATGAGCTATTTTATGTTAAGCACAGACTCAGTAATACTCATAGTTTGAGTCTTAATGCTTTTTCTGAATCAGGCATGCTTTAAGAGACATCTTTGTACAGAAACAAAAATCATTTAGAAGAGACAGTAGAATGGAGACCTGAGATGCATTTTACGTTTCATAGTGGGATTTATCCTTTACTTTCAAATTCCTTGTGGATGTTAGCTTTTTACTTAGCCACTACTGTGCTGTGGAAGAGAGAAATCCTACATTTTCCATCAGATATATTTTATTATAGGATAGGTAATGGCTTGTTGGAGTAGAAAACAAAACACATGGCTACTTATTTTATATTGTTTTATTATGCTATCTACATGACCTTGGAGACTCTTTGATGTACAGTTATCTTACTCTATAGGAAAGAGAAAATTCTCGCTATTTTACTGAAAGGACAAAGGTGGCATGTATTTTGAATATTCTTATTTTATTTTTCACTATCAGTATGTGTATTTCTATATATGTAACATGCATAAGCACGGTATTGTATTCTGGCAATAAAATGTGACATTTTCCCAGAGTATAATGGGTTCACTTGCTTGATATTACCTGCCAAACTTACAGTACACCTGAGTGACTTTACTCCTTGCTGTGGTAATAAAAATAAATAAAATCCTGTCAAGGAACAAATTAAAGAAGCTTTTGGTTTTTGTTTGTTTATTTGGTTGGTAGGTTGTTTTTGCTTTTTTTTTTTGTTTTTTGTCTCAGTGTTGAGAGGATATTGCCCATTATATGTGACAAGTTCATTAGGTAGCAGCTTGCTTGCGTCTTAATGGACCAGGATACAAAGAAAAAAAATTCTAGGAGCAAAGCTAAACTATTTCTCCCCTTTTCTGTTAGTTAAGAATTCCAGTCCATTGATTGGATATTGCTTATATCAGAATAATTCTTTTTCTCTTAGTTATTCTTAACTAAAAATACCCTAAGATGCACTCAATATTGTATTTATCAACTCCCAACATATTTATTAATTCACTCATGGCAAAAAAAAACCCAAAAAACAAAAAACAAACACAATTAGTGTTTCCATAATTAGAGGATATTGAAAGACTGGTTTTGGTACTATAATATTTATTTCTTTATCCTTTTTTATTTTTATTGAAAATAGATTCTTTTCTTATAAAATATAGCCCGATTTTACCTTGAACTTCTCTCACATGTTTCTCATCCCCAGCCCTCCTCACTAGGTCCAGTACCTTCCTAACATTTATTACAAAAGAGCAAGCTTCTAGGAGATAACAATAAAGCAGGACAAAATAAATTACAATAAGATTTAAATCAATGTCAAAAAATGAATCAAAATATCATAGATTAAGAAACTAACAATTCATCTTTGCCAAATATAACTACCAATTCTTAAAATTGTAAAATATTTTTTTGCTCTCTCAGTAGATAATTATGTAATTCTTGAGGTCTTCCAAGATTACTAATTATGAAATAGAGAAAACTGAGAAGGTTTGTGTGATATACATAGGCCATGATTGTTGGTTTCATTCTTATTCTGCTGTTTACTATCTGGAAAATAAGTTTTCATTTCAAAAAAATGAAATTCAAGCTGACTGAAAGCTTAAAATCAAAACCCATCACTATCTGCTTCTTATACCATTTTTTTCTCTCTCTCAGCCTTATGCCTGGGCTTGAGGCTTGAAGAGGTGTTCACAAAGTCAATGTATCAGCTGCCCACATTCTAGTCTGTTCAGTGATGGATAGATGATAGATTGAGAATGGATAGATACATGATAGATTGAACGTTGATAGATAAGTAGATTGAAAGTTGATAGATGATAGATTGATTGATGCCCTGCCTGTTCTTGGTCTCCAACTCCTTCTGCACTAAGGCATTGGGGTCATAACTACAGACCTTAACTCAGAGGCTGAAAATGGTACTGGAGGAACATGAAATACCACTAGTTCCCAGGAAACTAATACTTCCATGATCAGGTTGCCATTCCATTTCACCATCAATTATATCCTCAGTTTGAACAAGCACTCAAGTGGATAAAATTAAGTAGTCAGGGGTCATTCAGGCTTTTCTCAAGTGACTATATACTCTGTGTTGTTTCTGGATTAGAGAGATTTTCTAAATCTCTTGTCTGCAGGTCACCAGCAAAAATAAGCACTCAAAACAACACTAGCATTCAAATAGTAGCAAACAATGACTTTTGCAAAGAAATTTAGTCTGGGGGGAAAAAAAGGCAAAAAGCTACCATAGACTATCTTGATAACACAGAGAGTATGGATGGGTTATCTCATGATGAATGGGTGCAAATCTCTTTATTATGATTTTTTTCTTTGCTTTGGGTATTCATTTTTGGTATATTATGGAATTCAAACATGTAATAGTTGTGAATATAGGAGCTCATAATTTTTTAAGAGTCAGTGCCAAAATTTGACAGGCCTTTTCAATTAAGTGACCTTTGAACCAAAGTAAACTACTAGGTTATTTGATGCAGAGTGAAGACCTTGCTAAGTTTCAGTATCTTCCTGAAAATTTACTGAAATTTTACATATGTCCCTTTAAGAAAAATCTGATTTCAAGGAATCTTTCTCTGCAGTACACAGTTGAGAGGGAAAATACACTGTTAAACTTGAAAGTTGCTGTCAATAACTTTTTTCTTTGCAAGCTCAGTGGGAAAGCTCAAGATTTTTAAGCAAGACAGGACGAGAGATTTTACAAGACTTTTATCTATCACTTTCATGTGTAAGTGTACATAAAGACCAACTAATACACCTGACCTGGAAAATGGTCAGACCTTATATTATGTTCTTGGTTCAGAGTAGCAAGTGACAGACTCTGCCATAGCAACCTACTTTTTAAAAGGCCCTTAAAAAGACCATGTCTCAACTACGTGGATGTTAGCACCATACAGCTTTCTGCCTGGTTGCTATTTGATAGCTTATATATTTGGAAACTAAATGTGTTTCATTTCCATATAACAATAATGACAAAGTTACCAACACATTTATAGTTTGAATGAGAATTTCTCCCTCCTAAAGTAAATTGAATCTCACCCTGACGTTAAAAATCACATTGTTTATTTCTAATACTGGTTTTTCTAGTTTGGCTGTCCACTCAGAGATTGAGGAGAAGTAGAGTCTGTGGGATTCTTGAGTCTAAATAAAGCCTTTGAGATAGGGAGTAACAGTAAGCTACACCAAAAGACAATTTTATTTATGTACCCAGACTTTTCCTGTACTAAAATGTGGGAAACTATGCTTCAGATCAGGTAAGTTATAAGTTGCGTGGATAGAAATGTTACTTGTAAAACCCGTCATAGTATTTATTGCACTTATGACCTCAAGACTAAACTCCTCCCTACTCCCGACTGCAATTGTTATATATTTACTCTCAAAAAGGTTGCAGCAGTATTTGTACAACAAAAAGTGGCTATACTAGTACAAATTTTGACACACAAAAGATAGACGGAGTAAAAGGAAAACAAGGGTTTAAATTAGTGATACCTAATGATATTAAGGATCAAGATGGACAGCCCGTGGAATCTCCAGTAACACCTCTTAATGAGACTGGGGAAAGCTTACCACTTCCACTATCGTCCATCGTCACCTGGGAACAAATGCCAGTAAAAAGTTGAAAATTCACAAAATGAACAGCTAGTATGGAATCCTGTCCAAATATAATATCTTAAACATTTTAAAGAATCAATAGTAACTTATAGAAGGTACTTGCCCTATGTGAGACAGATGTTAAATGCCTAGGCTATACAAAACAGGTTTATCCCACAAGACTTTGAAGATTCACCAGCACCTATACTGGAAGGTGGCCTCAATTACAATGGCTGACTTTGTGGCAAGAAGCTGCTGTTATGGAAATTCATAATAGGTCTAAAGGTGTTAATACCATGAAAGATCAACTGATAGGTGAAGGTCAATTTATTAATTTAAGACATTAGTTACAATTTGATGACAATTATTATAAAATGTACTTTAGTCACTTTAAGAGCCTGGGATAAGGTGGAAGAACAAGAGAAAGGTCTATTTCATTCACAAAGAATGCAAACCCAAAGACTATTACTTACTTCTTACATAGACTAACATCCACTATAAACAGGGTAATACAAATTCTAGATTTGAGGCAAGTATTAATTGATATTTTAGATTTCAGAAATGCAAATGCAGAGGGTAACTTCTTAGACCTTTGCAATTTGCATCAGCACCCACGGATGAGCAGATTAGAACTACTGCTGATATTGACTTTAGAGACAAGAAATGGCAAATAATCTTGAGACACTAAAATGTCCATTGTTTTGTCTGGGATAGATGAGTTTGTTTGAAAAAGGATTGTAGACAAAGTGTTTCTAGAGACTTCTTTCTAAAACATCAGCCTTCCTTGGTTTGTAGATATTTTCAGAGTAGGCACTGGAAGAATCAATGCAGACCAGCAAGAGATATTCCAGGTAATCCCTCATCGATGGGAAACTCCCTATAATAAAATCCTGTAAATATGTGAATCTCTCTAAGGAGGTTAAGCTTGTACCTGGGCAACACATGACATGAGACAGGCACTTCTTGGCAGCAATTCTCATAGCAACTATAGAAAACAAAATTTGGTATTGGACACTGTATATTAACATCCTATGCAATATGGCTTCATTGATTTTTGTTTAAATAAGTGAGAAGACTGGCTTCATGTCAGTGAATGGGTAGAATGGAATGGATCTGGATTCCCCAATGACTAGTTTATGGGTATATTCATAAAGATTTAATTGTACCTTGATAAACAAAAAAGGGGTACTAAGACTAGCTGGAAGACATGGGGGTGTAGGACAAAAAAAAACCTACTGAATTAGATCAAACTGTATACATCAAAGATATTTTAACATCAGACATGAAATCAAGCAACGTGTTACACTGGGGAGAGGTTTTGTTTATATTTCCACAGATGATGAAAGAATATGGGCTCCTTAAAAATTGATAAAGATCTGATCCAAGGGCAGATTGAAAAACCTAGGTGATAAAATGGAGAAATGGACTTTTGCTGAAGAACAGATGGTCATGCCTGCAGTTATAAAATGCTCACATCATTGGACCTTCCAAAGGTCATTCAGACTGTTAGGTTTCTGGGAATGTTACTTATTTCTGTTGTAAAAGTTAAACTGTGTACAATTTTTTAGATTAAACAGCATTGGGATAGATTTTAATCCAGCAACATGGCTACTCTATCTGGCAACTGATTACATCCGAAAACATAGGTGTGTGTTATCTGGCTAGAATATAGACAAGACCTTAGAACATACCTTAAATCCCAAATGATGTGGGTAGAGTTAGTTAGTGGAAAGAATCTGCCATGTTTGAAGGTGATATCAAATTGAAAAGGAGATAAGGTGATAAATCAGAGACAGATTTGACAGGAGGAGTCAGGAATTGGATAAGCACAACTCTTAAAAGAACAGGCATGAAAGAGAGGTGACTAAAGAGTACAACATCAGGATTGTGAGAGAGGGCATTTCAGTTCATGTGGTCAGTTCTGTTCAGTCAGTTGAGCTGAGTCAGTCTCTGGTGAGTCAATGCAGGGAGAACAGGACTTGGAGTTGAGTTCATTCATGGGTTCTTGTAGCTCAGTACAGGCCAGTAGACATAGTTAAAGCCAGAAAATAAAAAGGAGCCAAAAGATTATTACAAAATGCCAGAGTTAGTTTGAGGTCAAGCCTAGAAGCTCAGTGAGAACCTGAGAGAAGACAGATTGAATCATTCAGCTTGGAGTTGAGTTGGAGCCACAACAGTTAGAGTTGAGCCAGATAGCCAGAATTCAGGAAGAACTAGAAAGGAAGAGCTAATTCAATAAGTCTCACAGGCTGAAATTATTCTAGGCCTAGATTAGATGGATGGAGGCTAGAAGCTTTAAATTCTAGGCTTAAATTACCAAACAGGCAGTAAGCCTCCAAGATGATAATTACATCAGGTGAATAATGCTAACTTTTACATAAAGTCTTCTAGACAGTTTCTAAAATCATTTAGCATTTACATCTTTATTATCATCAAATCTTTAATAATTCCTTGGACTATCAATCTATTACCATTATAATCCAAGTAATTAATCCTTCTTTAAATATTTAATCACTAACTTATTCTTATGTATTCTTATACTTTCTGACATATGTAAGCAGAAAATACAGAATGAATATTATACTTGTTAAGAAAAATTTCATGGTTATTTATAATGATGCCTGGTTTCATATATGGCTTCCTGGTATGTTTTTATATGATAAACAATCTTGAAATTGTCTCATCCTTGGTGAATACCCGAATCAAGTAAAATGTTCAGCATAAATAAACAAATGTCAACAGGGTGTACGATGAAATTTTACTGCTGTGTCCTGTAATATATATGAATATGAATTTCAAAACTTCATAAGCTTGTTAAAGCTAACGTATAGTTGAGCTCAAATCAAAAACATCCAAATAGAAATAGTGAAAAATTTAACTTATGAATACCAGAGTGATTTACTGAATAATGGCATGTTCTATGCAGAATATACTATTTAGTAAATTAATAAAGTCATCTCATGATTTACTAAGGTTCTCAATATACCATAGTTTAAATTCTTTCCAGGAGTAGAACATCTCTACCCTAATTTATTGTGCACAATAAACACAAGGAAATACCTAGGGAAAGATGATTTGACCTGTAATTGTGGCCAGTAGATTTTTGGCAATATTTCTGTTGTTTTCCTATTTATATAGGCTTCAATCTAACAATTCAAAACATTTATATAGAGACTTGTCTCTAGGTATCTATGTGTGTATGATTTCTCTAGAAACATCTGCTTGCTCCCAAGAGTGTAATTGTGACACATGCCACATGTCACCTTCCGTGATTGTGTCCCAACTGTATTGAAAATTAAGAGAACTGGAAGACATCCATATGTCAGCTGAAAGAATGGCAGAGAATCTTGCTTGGTGATGAATAATTTGTTTAATCCTATCCAGTTATGAGGACAGCTGCTTCAGATTCTAGCTGATCCCTGAATTTGTTTTAATGTACTTAGATAAATAAGTCTGGAAACAGCAGAAAGAGTTGCCAATATCCTTTATATCAAGTTTGTTTTTATCCTACTTCTGATCTTTACAACGGATATTGATAACAATAGTTGTTAAAAAGGTTTTCTGATTTTTATCTCCTACTTCAACTGAACTAGCTACTTGAACATTACTTAAGCTTTTTGCTGTTTTGTATGAATATCTATCTGCCATCCACTATTCATTAGTATTTTAAGCTCTACAATGCAAGTGAAATTCATTTTATGTCATTCATTAACTGTTCTGTTGCTGTCTTAGGCTTTCAGTAAATAATTAGTACTATGGGAATAAACGTTACGTTATAATTCTAAAATTATAGGAAAAAGATCAAATTGCTCTGATTAAATACCTTAATTTTTATTTCTTTTTCCTTCTCTACTTTTAATAATCATCTACCACTAAAATTTACAAACAAATATTATTTTAATGAAGTTTCCACGATGAAAATAAAACAAATATCAGATGTTTCTCAAGGTTTAGTCACATACAAAGTATAATATTTCTTGCATTAAAATATAGTAGTTATATGTTCAAATAAGTAAGAATAAAATAATCTACTTACTGATATCTTAACAAACACATAAACTTTTTTATAAAATACCTAATATGAATTTGTGAACAGTAGGTAGTCTTCCCACAGACATTATGTTCTCTCTCTATTCCTCCAACAGATCCAATCAGATGGGTTCATCTTGCTGCAATGTTCTTTTGCCATCCATGCCTTCTATGGATCCCACAGTTTCCTCCGGACTTCCTATAATTCAGCACCTAGATCTATAATTGCCCCAAATCAGATGCCTTTGACAAAATCAGACACCCCTTCACTACAAAAATCCTTGAGAGATTTGGTATACAAAGGTCATAACAAAACATAATTAAAGCAATTTACAGTAAGCCTACAAACCTTCATCAAATAAAATGGGGAAAAAATTCAAAGAAATTCCACTAAAGGGAACCGTACATATTTGTTCATGGACTTTATTTTTATTCAATATAATACTTTAATCTTAGAGCAGTGATAATATTTTGAGGAATTTTCTATGCACCTCTTGCTCCCAAACTGCAGCACATATCTATGCTTCCCCGAGACCAATTTAGCTCCCAAATAATTGACACAGAGACCTTGTAGGTTAATTAACAAACTTGTAGCAGTAAACTGGGGAGATTCTGAGCTACTCTAACCCTCTAAAGTAGCTAGGCTACTTTAAAGTCACTGGTCTTTACTTTGATCTTAGTCTTGCCCTGGCTTGCTCTGATCCATGTGTGTCTTCATGGCTGATATCTCATAGTGACCTCAAGATGAATCAATCCTTTTTCCTCTGGACAATCTCTCCACGTTTTCTTTTCTTCCTCTCTCCTTTCTCACTCTCTCTTTAGATACCTTGGGATCCCTCTCTGGATTGGGAGTCCTGTCCTATTCTTTTCTGCCCAGCTATGAGCTGAATCAGTTCTTTACTAGCCATTCAGAGATGATGGAAAAACAATTTTTCCATAATATTGATACAGGCAATGCTCATAAAAATAATGACAACAAAGGACCTGTACTGACATGTACACTAGTACAGAAATCGGATTTTAATAACACAAAAAGTACTTTTACACAGTTCATATGAGATAACCCCAATATACAGCAATCAAATAATTGAAGGAGTTAAAATTGGAAAGAAAGAAGTAGAAGTATCATTATTTGCAGATAATACAATAGTATACATAAGTGACCCTTAAAATTCAACCTGAGAACAATTAACCCACAGTTAAACACTTTCAGGAAAGTGTCTACGTATAAGATCAACAACAATAACAATAACAATAACAACAACAACAACAACAAAAGTTAGCCCTCATAAATACAAATAACAAATGTGCTAGAAAATAAATCAGGGAAATAGTACAATTTATAATAACCTCAGATAATGTAAGATATCTTGAGGTTTCTCTAATCAAACAAGTGAAAGAATTTTATCACAAAAACTTTCTAGACTTTGAAGAAAGCAATTGAAAAAGATATCAGAAGATGGAAAGATCTCCCATGTTTATGATTTGGTAGAGTAAATTAGTAGAAACAAAACAAAACAAAGCAACAAAACAAACAAACAATATCAAACAACTATCCTACCCAATAAATCTACAAATTCAATGCAATCATGATCAGAATTCCAATACAACTATTTATAGATTTTGAAAATAAAATTTCCAACTTTATATTTAAAAACAAAATCAAAATTCTAACATTGCGAAAATAATCCTGAATAATAAAAACCTGCTAATGGATTCACCATCTCTGATTTCACGTTCTATAGTTCTATAGGTTTCAAGTTCTCTACAAAGCTATAGTAATAAAAACTGCATAATATCGGCATAAATATAGATGGGTCAATCAAAGGAGATGAATTAAAGCCCCAGATATAACTCTACACACCTATGGACACTTGATTTTTATTTCTTTTTTAAAAAGCAGAAATATACACTAAAATAAATACAGCATCACCAACAAATTCTTGATTTTCAACTGGATTCATGCATGTAGAATAATAAAATCTCCATATTTAACCTCCTGCACAAAACTCAAATCTTAGTTGATCAAAGTCCTAAACATAAAACCAAATTCCCTCAACTTGATAGAAGAGAAAATGGGAGATAGCCTTGAACAGGACTACATCAGTTTAGGAGATAAAAATTTGCACCCTATAGGTGGAACAACATTATGAATTAACCAGTACCCCGGAGCTCTTGACTCTAGCTGCATATGTATCAAAAGATGGCCTAGTTGGCCATCACTGGAAAAAGAGGCCCATTGGACATGCAAACTTTATATGCCCCAGTACAGGGGAACGCCAAGGCCAAAAAGTGGGAGTGGGTGGATAGGGGAGTGGGGGAGAGAGTATGGGGGGATTTTGGGATAGCATTGGAAATGTAAATGAGGAAAATACCTAATAAAATATTTTTAAAAAATTTGAACAGAACAATGATAGCATGAACACTGAAATCTATGGTTAATCAATGGGACCTTAGGAAAGTAAACAGCTACTGTAAAGAAAAGGACACCATAAATTGCACAAAGTAGCAGCCTACAGAATGAGAATAAATTTGTCTCTATCGGATCCTTCCTCTCAAAGATCAAGAACCCAAAGGAAGAGGAGGCTTAAAGATTGTAGTGGTCAGGGGTATGGGAGGCAGCAGAAGAGACCCACCAAATCAAAGAAGTAGGGCTCAGAGACTGAATTGGCAACATGGAGCCTGCATCAGTCTGTAGATGATCCTCCATGTATGGATGCTATCTTACTATTGCTGTGGGACTCCTAATGGTGGAGGCAGCTATGTCTCTGACTACTTTGCCTTCTCTTAGACTCTTTTTCTCTTACTAGGTTGCCGTGCTCAGCTTTGATATGAAGGTTTTTGCCTGGGCTTATTGTATCTTCTTGTGCTCTGTTTTTATGTCTCTTGCAGGCCTCCTCGTTTCGAACAGTAAGTGAGGATGAGTAGATGTATTAGAGAGCAGGTCGAGACAGGAATGCTGAGAGGAGTGGAGAGAGGGGAAATTGTAGTTGGTTTATAGTGTATGAGAGACTAATCTATTTTCAAATAAAATAAGATAATGGAAATTTGTCCTCAATGTAAGAGTGTTTGCCAAAGCAAAATGTATTTGTTGTGTAAAATCTACTAAAGAAATATCCATATTCAACCTTCCAAAGAATTAGTGTGGGACTCAGACTGATGCTGTCTCCAACCAGAATGTATATGTATCAGCAAGTTTTCCTTAGCTATCATGACAAAAATATTTTGTAAGAAATCAACATTTAAGTCATGTGACTTAGTATCAAATCTTCTAGAATAATGCAAATAATTAAGAATATATTTTATAAGGAATATATTTGTAATTTCTTAAACAATTCTTTATTTACTTATACATACATCAGAAACTTCCCTTCCATACAATATGAACAAACAATTTTTAAATAAACAAAAACTTATTAAGCATAATCTTTGCAAACATTGTCCTTAAGATCTTTGAGTATTTGATTATCTAAGAAAGATTAGATGAAGAAGCAGGCTGGCATATGCCTCTAATACAAACTCTAGGAGGCAACTCTTTGAGTTTGAGTTTGAGGCCAGTTTTGCCTAAAGAGCAAATTACATTACAAGCAAGGCTACACAGAAAAACTCTGTCCCAGAATAAACAAAACAAAAAACAAAAAACAAAAAGAAAAAGAAAAGAAAAGAAAAAGAGAAAGAGAAAAGAAGAAAGAAAAAAGAAAAAAAAGAGGAAAAAAGAAAAAAGAAAAAAATCAAATCAAAACTCAAAACCAAAAATAAGATTATATGATTGCTTAATAAAGAAAAATTGAAGGTATACCTCAAAAGTGTTTCTGAGGAAGCATATCTATAGCGCTGAGTTACTTTTAATTAAATGCACTTTCAGACATCCTCATTTTCTATCCAGCATACATACATGCAATATACGACATGGTAGTCTTTTATAATAACTCAAAAATTATCTTATGAACATACATATTTGTAAATTTGCTGTACATCCAAATCGAAACGTTACATTTCTAAACTAATCTAACAGACTATTTCCCCTTGCCTCAAAATTCGAATCTGCCTATTATTAATAAATTTGGAGATTTTTTGCATTAATTTTTGTATAAAACATTTGTGTATTGGCTGTCATTTTGTGTTTTGTGTTTGTTGTGTAAAAATGTAAACTTCTTTCCTCACATAAATCCTCTCCAATTTGGTTGCTGGTAATCTTCTTAGGCTATACACTGGGTTAAACTTTTTCATAAATTTATGTATGATATCCTGCAAATTGCAATTTGTAAATATTATATGATTCCAAAGGGCAACATTCTGAAAAATTATGAAATTTTTATTATAGTTACTTATAAATTATTTAATGAACAGTTTTGAATAAAGCAAGAATTTTTATAATTATGATTTTCTTATCATTGATTGTCTTAGTAATCAAGGTATTAGATCATAGAAATATCCTTTTCCCAAACAAATACAATTTCTTTCATAATTCCTGCATATTTCTTGCATTTAGTTTATTTTGACAGCCAGCTAAAGACAGTCTTAGGATGCTGCTTACTATAACATGTCACAGAATTAATTACCAGAAATAGAGACTCTGCATTTGACCAATGGAGTCTTAATACATGTGATTCAGAGGAGACATGATATTAACATATTAGAAGTATTAAAATAATAATGCCATACAAATATCAAACAAAATATGATTTGAAAAAATAAACTATATGCACTTGATAGTGTTTTAAAATGATAAAAATCAAGTATCCATTAACAGCATATATCTCTGCGTATAAAACAAAGATATGCTAACATTTGTAGTTTCAAATAAAAGTATTGGACCATTCAACAATAAACATCAGCATAATTACCAACATTCCATTAATTGAAAATAAAGTCATCAGAAAATCAACAAAAAAGATATACAACTAAATACTTGTTATTATCAGAGTTACAAAACATCCATACAGCCATAGAAAATGCACATTTTTCTCACATGCACATGATATAGGTCATTTTTGATATTGTGTCAATTCTGTTCTCACCTATTCTGTGACTCCCAGCAGTGCCTGGCTGTCCAAAAGTCTGAGAACCGCATGGCATCGTGGAATAGGCTCAGTCAAGCTCCCCACTTTCTACGTCTTCAAGAGGCCATGCCCAGCAGCAGAGCAGTCACAGACCTATACCTAGAGATATGGCTCAGTGTTAGAGCTTTTTACTTGCATGCACACATCTGTAGATTTGATCTCCATCATTGCAAGAGAAAGAAGAAAACATTAATTCAGGAAAATACATGTAATTATGGAGAATCATAGATAATAATCAGAGGTAACATGATTCACAATTTGGGGCTGAATGTGGGTAAAAGACAAAAGATATGAAGATAGTTCGTGGTGAATTATGGGAGTAAAATAAAGAATATCACAATAGCCAGAGGATAATGAAATTTATTCACCAGAAATTAATAACACCATTAAGAAGTTAGGTGACCATCACATCTCAAATTAGGAAAAAAATTCTTCATGGTGTAATAGTCACTTATTTCCAGATATGGTAATAATAAGAGAAGACAGACTTAACATCTTCTTTTTTTTCATTTCAAATTTTAACTCTAATGGGAAGAACTCGTGTATTCATAGCCTCCCTTGCTATATTGCAAGAGTGTAGAGCTAACTAAGCTTAAATAATTCCCAAGGTGCCATCAAGGTCAAACAAAACTTAAAGCCTACTGACCTCATTGCTGGGATAGAGGTCCAGAATAGTAGCAAAGTTCACTTTCTTCGCTATTTTTGGGTATTTCCAGTAGCACTTTTTTCTTGAAATATTATGCCTGTCTATTCAGAGAAAATTATGAAAAAAAAAGGAAAACAGCAAAAGAGTCATTGAATATCCAGTAACCATAGCTGAGCAGTCCTGTTGCCCTGAAATAATCTTTCTAATTCCTTTTTTAAATCTCCTCAACAGATGTCACCACAGAAATCTGACCCATCCCAAGGGAAAGATTGACATTTTCATCCAACCTCTTCCATTACATATTTTCTTCAGTAATAGTTCAGCATAAAAAAAAATCTGCCACTTTTCTCTCAGCATAAGTAGCCAACTTGAAATCTGCCTCTGGTCACAATTGTAGTATTTTAAAATATTTTCATGTAAAATTCATGATTTTATATAACAAAGTCCTGTCGTTTTCTTTAAAAGAAACTTCTGAAAATAGTTTTAATCTATTTAAACTTACTGACAGTGTCTCTTTATCCCACAGTGGTAGGTGAGCATGTATTTCATCCTGATTTTTAATGCTTTAAAAGTACACTGTTGTTTGAGGATTAGTGTTTAGGCTTTGCCTGCACACTGTAAGTCAGAGTAAACAAATTAATAGATACAGAAAAATTTTAAAAAAAGCAAAGCCAACAACAACCCGAGCATTCTTCTGAAACCTGGTAGGATGTATGGTCTTTATTACTGCTTTGAAAGTGAGTAATCTTGGAAGGTTTTGAAGTAGGATGGTAACAAATGTTCTGAGGGTTTGATTATATTGTAAATCATCCAAAGATCATTTTATTCTTCAAGTGTTCAGTTGCTTAAGAAATGGGAAAAGGACATGAAGATGGTGAAATGCCTGAGGAGAGGGCCATCTTTACAGCTCTTGTATTTTCAATGGGACTCTATGATCAGAAGTAGCTTTATACAAAATACTACTGCTGTTAAAAAAAAAAAAGTATTCACTAAGCCCATGACTGATAGTTTAATAAGATTCATTCCATGTAGAGGAAACTTTTGCATCCAGAGAAAATACTTATTCTAGTGAGATAAAAATATCACTTCTTCCATACAGATTTTTTAAGTGCACTGCTGTCATAAAGTACATCACACCTAGCCACCATAGATACTTATGTCATAATGGATTTCAATGTTGGTCTCCCCACAACTAAATCAATAGTGGAGAAAGCCTACTTTGCTAAGCCTATGAATGACCACCATCCTTGATAACACAGCTCCTTTGTTCATGAGCCATTGTGAAACCCTTTTCATATTCTAGAATAATGGTCTATATATGTACTTAACTGTTAGCATCTTTTGTTCATAAGATAATCACATGGGCACAGACAAATGGTCTTCACCAACTTTCTCACAGAGTAGGCTCCATTAAGAAACTTCACCCACAAGTTTGTTTGTCATTCAGTTTGCACTTGCATTCTTTCCAAGTTCTTGACTACCCACATATAATTATGAAATCCCATATTCAGAAATTGTTTTCTAGTAAAGTAAGTTGATTTTCTAGGAAAAAAAAAGTAGTGTATTGACTGAATGTATTTTGGGGGGGTGAATTGACATGTACCACTATTATTAAAGGATGTTCTATAGTAACATTCCAGGATATTTTAAAAAACAACTGAAGTCTGTGTCTTTATATTCTGTATCTCTCAAATAATTACAGAAAACTTGCTTTGGGGGTATAAGGGCATGGAAATGAAGCATGCTGTACAGTAAAAAAAATGTATTGGTCTATCATATAACTTATTTGTAGCTGTAGGCCCAATATGTAGTTAATATTTTCCCATTTGTCATTCCCCACTGGTTCATGTACACTCATCTTTTGAAGTCTACCAATAGAAGAAATACATTGTTTTGAAATTCTAGTGTCCTGATAAGCAATTTATCTACCAGATACTGGCAAGGGCCCTGCATCACCAATATCTGTCACTACCACTTCAAGAACCTTTGAATATTATGGATGCACAAGGTCCATTATTGCTCATTCACTTCTATAGTATTCTGACCATAAATTAGAATTTCTTTATTTCTGTGTCCCTGTGTAATAGTTAATTTTGTCATTGCTTTGAAAGGAACACCTGAGAAAAATATGCAAAAATAATTCCAAAATGATGAATATGGTTCCTCTGAAATCCAATAAGCTCATTAGACACCTGGGTTCTTCTTAGTGAAGAAGTCTCCTGGAATAGATTTCTGCTATGGAATCCCTCAGAGCAGATTGCTAATATAGAGGGTCTCTGATTATAAACAACTACCAAGGAGAGAGATTTGATCAGTCACTGGTGCAGGTTAAGGCCATCAACACTGTATTAGAAGGGACTCAGAATACCTTTCAGGATGGCAACATAGTAGTCATGAACAAAAGTTTCAAAAGCTATATATAGTACCAAAGAAGCTTGCATCAAAATCCACAGAGGCCATTATTAACTGGTAGTATTTTCTGCCATCAAAGTTCTTGGGATGAAAGAATTATTAAGTTAAGTTAAAAGGTTGTTAGAGGTAGCATTCTCATGAGCTGCCACGTTGGTGTTGTGACACACACCCGGATCCTCTGGAAGGGCAGCGAGTGTTCTAGATCACTGAGCAATCATGCCAGCTGATAGGGATTTTAGATGTTTCAAAAAAGTGCATTTTAATTTTACATGATGAGATGCTTGTGAGCCTATAGAAGCAGTGAGTAGGTTGTTATAATTTGAAAGTAGTATATTTATCTAATAGAGAGGAATGAGAGATGATAATTAAACTTGCTTGTTACTTTCACAAAATTAAAATGACCCTGAAAACCTATATCTTGGTTTACACAATGGAGATTTCAGAGGCATTTAACCTAACCAAGAAAAATTGCCTTGATTGTAAGTTTCACAACTCTATGGACAGAGTTTCTGAAATGAGAAAATGAGTGTAGTAGAAGGGTCTATTTTTCTTTGCTTTTGATTGGAGATACAGTGGGACCAGAGTCATCAAAGTCCTGCCGATGCATTAACACTCATGCATTACCTAATGATATTGGTTGTACCATCCATTAAAGCGCAAAAATACAACTTTTAACCTGGATTTAAAGGTATTTTATTAGAGCAATGGAAACGGTAACTTATACTTACTATGTGAGATTAATTGTCATCATGATTGTGTTTTCTTTTTTTAACATAAAATTTTCATTCATTTTCCTCACATTTTATGCATTACCTAATATAATGAAGTTTTTATTTTTTCATCTTCTATACTTAAATTTTTCATACTGGTCCTTAGAATGGTAGTGATTACATATAATTTGCAATATAGCTTAAAGTAGTATAACCCATTCCAAGTAGCCATTAGAACTAACAGCAAGAGAGGAAATATACACTGTTGTCAGAAATCATCTCATCCTATTTTTGTCACATTGTTTTTATTTAACTCATTTGATCTGACTTTATGGTCATCTGTTATTATATTTTGACTACTGTTTTTACATAATGTAGAGACTTTTATAATTTTAAGATACAAATATATTATTTTTAACTCTAAATTATTTTATATTCATTTATTCTAATTGTGAATATCTATCTACTTTTACATAGATCTGAGTTTCTTAGTATACTAATTCTATGTAAAGAACTGTTAGGAAACTCGTAGAGCCCAGATCCAGTAGAAAGACAGGCATCAAGTGAGGGATAGAGTCACTAACTCACAGTCAAAACTCTAACCCATAATTGATTCTGTTTCTGAAAAACCTGAAGGAATGGAAATGGAGATGAGCCTGAGGAAAGGAACAGCAACAGGCCCAAAGTGGGTTCCAGCTCAAGGGGAGGCCTCAAGGCCTGACACTATCACTGAGGCTATGCAACACTCACAAAAAGGGACCTATGATGACTGCCCCCTGAAAGACCCAACAAACAGCTGAAAGAGTCAGATGCAAATATTTGCACCCAACCAGTGGACAAAAGCTGCAGTCCCCTGTGGCTGAATTAAGGAAAACTGGAAGAAGCTGAGAAGGAGGGCAACCCCATAGGAGGACCAGCAGTCTCAACTAACCTGGGTCCCTGAAATCTCTCAGACACTGAACCTCTCAGACACTGGACCACCAACCAGGCAGCATACAACAGCTGATATGAGGTCCCCAACACATATACAGCAGAGGACTGGTGGGTCTGGGTTCAGTCAGAGAAGATACACTAAACCCTAAAGATACTGGAGGCCCCTGGGTGTTTAGAGATCTGGTGGTGTGGCGGGGGTGGGACATTCTCATGGAGACAGGGGTATGGGGATGAAGTATGGGATGGAGACCAGGAGAGGAATGAAATCTGGAGTGAAGTAAGAAAAGATAAAATAATAACTGTTAAAATCTTTTGCAGTGTATTTCTTGTGAAAATATGATAGTTTTTAAAACTTCAGAAAGTCTTATTTTTTCTAGTTATGAACAGTATTTTTACTGCATATTCAATATTTTTAAACTTTTCTATTCATACTTTATTTCTTTGAATTTGTCACTTTTTTATCTTTTTGTTTTGTTTTTGAATTTTGTTCTTTGTTTTCATTTTTGAAAAGTTTCCAAAAATGGATTTGTCTTTTATTTGTTTGGGTTTTGTTTTTGTTTTTTTGTTTTTGTTTTGTTTTTGTTTTTGTTTTTGTTTTTTGTTTTTGTTTTTGTTTTTGTTTTTGTTTTTGTTTTTGTTTTTGTTTTTTGTTTTTGTTTTTGTTTTTTGTTTTTTGTTATTTTGTTTTGTTTTTTTGTGTGTGTGACAGGGTTACTCTGGCTGTCCTGGAACTCACTCTGAGCCCAGGCTGGCCTCAAACTCAGAAATCTGCCTGCCTCTGCCTCCCAAGTGCTGGGACTAAAGATATGTGCCACTACTGCCCAGCTTAATTCTCATTTTTATCTTTAGTGTATCTGAGCAGTTTTTTTCCAAAGTTTTCTGTTTGTGTATCGCTTTCCTTTTAAGTTTCTTGGTAATGTTTTTTTGCATCTTCTGGAACATGATCCGAGTCTTTCATTAGTTTTAGTAAATTCACTGTGATTACGTCAATTATTTATTCTCCTATTTTCATTTTTCTTCTCTATTAAATGATTCAAATATATGCTTGTGTCATATAGGATGTTTTGTACAAAACTCACTATGTTGTGTTTGATTCTATTGTGACGCTCCAGCAGTATCTCACTCTCCTAACAATATATATTCCCCTCACAGACATTTTCCAAAATTACAAATAAGTTGTTCCTACTAACTTTTGATTCTGGGATTTCTGTTTCTTGTAAGATTTTTTTTAATGGATTCAAGATGGGATCGCTCTAAATTTGGGGATGTGGCTCTGTGCCCTCACTTCTATGATATGTGGAGAGAAAAATGTAGTCTTCTATGAACTTCAGCTCCTTAGT
The DNA here is from genome assembly GCF_000001635.26 of Mus musculus. Lineage (NCBI taxonomy): Eukaryota > Metazoa > Chordata > Mammalia > Rodentia > Muridae > Mus > Mus musculus. The sequence continues at coordinate 92,316,525 of NC_000080.6, forward strand.
TGTAAAGATGAGAGTGTATGTCATATGTCATATGTTAGAATTTATACTAGGCATCTTGAAGATAGAATTATGATCTTAGAAAAATCTGAAGGAAAATTTTGTGCTAGTGTGCTAGCTACAACCTATAAGGCTGTTGACACAGTTTAATTCTGAAACATATAACACATCTCACACACACTCCTCTATATACTGTGACTCTCCACATGTAACAAAGCAATCACACTACATATGGAAAATGCTCAAGCTTTGATGAAACAGTGGGAAATCAACTGATTGACCAAGTTCAACTAAACTGACTGATTCCATCCTGTGGATTACTGTTATATCATAAAAAGTCATTTGATATATTTTGGTTGTATCATGAGTTGGTTTTCATAAGTGGGGAACTCAAATACCCCTTATGTCCTTAAGTGTGAAACTCAAATAGCACCATGAAAATAATCTGGCAGCTTAGAAATGCACATTTTGGATTTTATCCCAGACATATTGAGTCAGAAATTCTGGGAGTGAGGCCCAGCAATCTGTTTATTAAAATTTCCTTCAGGCTATTCTATTGCAGGTGAAAGTTTCAGAGATGATTCACTATGCCATATTTGACAGTGATTTCAACACCATATCTAGAAGGTCATCAGAAAACTATCAAATGATTCTTCACCAACTATTTCTTACTCCCAATTGTAAGACGAAGAGTGAAGCAAGTTATGTCTCTCGCAGAAATCAGAGCTAAATGATCAATTATTATGGCAGGATTAGTTCACTAGACAATCAGTCATCTATGATATTCTAACCAATTAAAAAGACTTTATTGCAACTTTTACCTTATGGTTGACTGGAATATAGGAAATGATGCAGTATCTCAACTTAAAACATCGTCTCTTAAAAATGAGAGCAGTCTATCCATGATGCAAGAGAATGAAGCGGAAATGTTATTTCCAGAAGAAATGATGCACGTGACTTTCTAGTTGCCTTCCTGTGCTTTGCAGGCTTCTGACTTACTATAGGGATGAATAGCTGTACCTTAAACTGGGGTCGACTTGCATTTTAACAGATAATTTTTGTCAAGATAACTTAATTGCTCTAGGGAAAAATATAAGCGTGATAGTAGGTAGATGATAGGTATTGGAAACTTCTGCTTTATCGCCACTGCTTTCTGGTATTCATTTTACAATAAACTGGCTACTTTAGTTCTACCTTCAAATGAGGAGTTCAAATAAAAGCCTTCAGAGGAAGAGTATGCAGTTCTCTGTTCCACTGAAAGGCCATATTGCATCACAGCCTTCTTTTAAAAATATGTATTCACATTAGTGTGTGTGTGTGTGTGTGTGTGTGTGTGTGTGTGTGTGTGTGTTTGTGTGTGTGTGTTTGTGTATGCATGCGCGAGTGTGTGTGCAGTGTGAATGTATGTATGTATGTGTACCAAATGAATGTAGGGATGGTAAATAATCAGAAGAGGTGGAAGATTCCCTGGAGCTGGCATTACAAACAGTTGTAATGTAGGTTCTAGGGACAACGTAAGCTCCTCTGCAAAAGGAGTAAGTCCTCTAAACCACTGGGTCATTTCTCAGCTCCAAATACTGCAGCTTTACCTCCTCCACCTCCTCCTCCTTCTTTCTTCTTTTATTGATTTCTTTTATTTGTGTAGGAAATTTATTTTACCATGGGAATGTTTTCATGGCAGAATGTGGGCAGGTATGTATAGCCCCATTTGTGCTTCAGGAGTGTCTGTCAATACACAAACACAGCTTAATTACTTCATCCAGTATCCTAATTATAGCAAACCACTGCAAGTCACACCTGGGAGACCTGCTTTATCTCTTAAATATCCCTGTTTCTCAACATTGATAATTGAACATTTAAAAATGAAAACACACACACGTGTGTGTGTGTGCGCGCGCGCGTGTGTGTGTGTATATATATATATATGCATATATATATATATACATATATATATATATATATATCATTGTGATCACTCGCTATATTAAAAGGTAAGAAGTGTTTCCTGTATATTCCTATATATTAAAGTGTTTAGCTAAGAACTAAAGGGTGAAATTTAATATACACTGTGCCACTTCTGTGAAAACTAAGCTGTGAATCTACTTTGACTGGTCTTAGATATTTTTCTGTATGGTACGTACCCAGTAAATTCCAAGTTCATAAACATAAGCAAGAAAAATACCCTTAAGTCTTTTCATGTGACAAATATTTTGAATTCTTACTACCAACCACCACAGAACAATGAAATTTATAATTTATCTATAAACTACAGTAAAGGCTTGAAATTCTATCTCAACTGTTTCATAGTATAGGGAAGGAAACTGAAAGTCCAGGCCCTGACTGTGCTACATATTAAGTTCATGGCCTAACCAGACAACTTAGTGAATCCCTGTCTCACAATAAAGAGTAAAAGGAGAATTGGTAATAGAAGATTTGAAGATTAGAACACCTTACATAAGAGGCTATGTCTTTAATACTCTGAAGTGCCACCTTATGTGCACATACTAAATAGAAAAAAGAAATTCAAGTACATGTGATGTTTATACTATAAATCTGAGAAAAGGATTTATTTTCAATTAAAATAATTGATATTAATTACATCATAATTTAAAATGCATTTTAGCAATAATAATAAATTTTAAAGGGTCCAATTGCTAGGCTATCTTCCTCTTATAATACTAAAGTTCTATAATCACCCAGTCTAAGCTTTCTGTTCTTGTTGTTTTATTTTGTTTTTTTTGTTTTTTGTTTTTTCAAAACAGGGTTTCTCTGTGTAGCCCTGGCTGTCCTGGAAATCACTCTGTAGACCAGGCTGACCTCAAACTCAGAAATCTGCCTGCCTCTGCCTCTCAAGTGCTGGGATTAAAGTCATGTGCCACCACTGACCAGCTCTTCTAATATTTCACTCAGACTTGATTGATCAATTTTCACCTTTCTCCTTCTTTAATTTCAGCTATCTAGACATCTCACTGAATGACAAAGTACAGCAATTTTCCTTGGTTGTGGGTAACTTCACTTAGCTTATGTGTTTAAGCAGTCCATCCAAGTTGTAGCATGTTGTAGAATTTCTACTTACCTCTAAGATGAACAATATTTCAATTTTCCTATGAATTGTATTAATTTCTCTCTACTTGGAAGATTTACGTTCTTCTATCTTTAGGTTTTTAAACCACATTTTTTTCATTTTTTTCTCTTTTTTCTCTTCTCTTTTCTTTTCTTTTCTTTTCTTTTCTTTTCTTTTCTTTTCTTTTCTTTTCTTTTCTTTTCCTTTCCTTTCCTTTCCTTTCCTTTCCATTCCTTTCCTTTCCTTTCCTTTCCTTTCCTTTCCTTTCCTTTCCTTTCCTTTCCTTTCCTTTCCTTTCCTTTTCTTTTCTTTTCTTTTCTTTTCTTTTCTTTTTGATCTAGCTGTTTTCAAATTAACAAAACCAGATAAATAGCATCCACAGGATTTAAATTGGTCTGAAGCCTCAAAATCACTTGTATTTTTTTTTTCGTAATGTAAGCCTCATAAATAGGTCTGATGTAAATCTCACATGACTTTATGTGCACATACCTCACAACTGATAAATATTACAATTAGTGTTTGTTATTTACTTGTGTATATTTTTCTGAAGAACATCTCTTCAAATCCCTAGCCTACCTTCAAATTCTATTTTCTGTTATTGTTGAACAGTAAGAGTTTTATCTGTAGTCCTGCTACTCGTACATTCTCCTACAAGTTATTTACAGTATATTGGATTTTATCAATTGTTTTATCGAAGATTTTAAGTCTTTTGAAATGGAATTTGTATATTTTAATTTTTTTGAATTCGGGTTCTTTCAGAGTTCTGAAGATTTTCATGTTGTCTATTAGATTTTTCAGTTTTATCGTTGAAATAATTCTGTGGGTCAGTGCTTTTAAGTGATTTTTTTCAAAGCTTATATTTTTAACTACCGTTATTATATTCATTATCATCATCATTATTATTGTGAGCATGAAGGGTGTGTGTGTGTGTGTGTGTGTGTGTGTGTGTGTGTGTGTGTAAGTGCTCATGTCCATGTCATATTCATACTGATATACGAAGAAACGTTGGAAGTTAATTCTCACTTTCACTCTGTGTTTTTGGTAACTTTTTCTGGCTTTCAGACTTAAACATGAATAGTTGTATGCTCCATGCCATCTTACCAGCTGTTATCAATTTCTTAAAAAAATAACAACAGCAACATAAACAAAACAAAACCAAAAAGCCCAGCACTTTCTAAAACTCTGACTGCACTCTTAGGGATGTATATATCCATTCTACCAAACACTTTTTTTTTCTTCTGAAACAGTGTCATTGTGAAGGGATACAGTTGTGAACTGTTGGCTTTTTTTTTTTTTTTGAGTTGGAACTCACTTTGTAGACAAGGGTGGCCTTGAACTCAGAAATCTGCTTGCCTCTGCCTCTCAAGTACTGGGATTAAAGGCATGTGCCACCACCCCCAGCTGACATTTTTGTCAAAGGCATTTATCCACACTTGCAATAGTTTATTTCCACATTCCTTTTTTCATTCTTTTGGTGAGTGGAAAAATCTGTATGGTTTAAATCAATCTGAACTTTTAAAGATGTGTTTTGCCTAATATGAAAAATACATTATAGAAGGCTCTTGTGCACGTGAGAGATTTTTGTCTTTTGCTGCTGTTATGTAGACTCTCTGTACAAGTCTATTAAGGGTAACATGCCTATATTTTATTTGAGTTCTCTGTTTCTGTGCTGACATACTGCATGGTTACATCTACAGCTGAAAGTAGAACACCGTAGGCTTCTGGCACTATTGCTGCACACTTCCTATTTCTACCATTTGCTCTGGAAGTTTCTGCTTTCTACATTTGAAAGATTTAATACATGATGGTTACTTATCATAAAATTGTTATTTTATAATATCTATCTTTTTATTGTTATATGTAATATCTACTTGCTTCACAAATATATATTGACTTCTGTCCTTGGTTCCTAATTTATGGAATATATTTTCATTATTTTACATCTATTCTGTATATTCACCTGAAGTTCATGTCATTTGTTTAGGTGTCACCATGTACTGTGTTTTGTTTTCCTTATTTTTAATTTAGCACTATCTTTTAAAAGGTAATTATTAATAATCACTGTAATGAAAAGAGTTTGACCATTTTGTTTATCCATTTTTGTATGTCTAACATCTTTAACATCTATATTTTCCCCCATGTTTTATTTATTGTTTTTACTGGTATTTTTGAGGAAGAACATTTTTTCCACAAAATTTTTATTAGATATTTTCTTCATTTACATTTCAAATGCTATCTGAAAGTCCCCTATACCCTCCCCCCTCCCTGCTCCCCTACCCACTCACTCTCACTTCTTGGCTCTGGCATTCCCCTGTACCGGGGCATATACATTTTGCTAGACCAAGGGGCCTCTCTTTCCAATGATAGCCAACTAGGCCTTCTTCTGCTACATATGCAGCTAGAGACAAGAGCTCAGGGGTACTGATATGTTCATATTGTTGTTCTACCTATAGGGTTGCAGACCCCTTCAACCTTTGGGTACTTTCTCTAGCTCCTCCATTGGGGGTCCTGTGTTGCATCCAATAGCTGACTGTGAGCATTCACTTCTGTGTTTGCCAGGCACTGGCAAAACCTCACAGGAGACAGCTATATCAGGGTCCTTTCAGCAAAATCTTGCTGGCATATGCAATAGTATCTGCATTTGGTGGCTGATTGTGGGATGGACCCCCGGGTGGGGCAGTCTCTGGAAGGTCCATCCTTTCCTCTTAGGTCCAACCTTTGTCTCTGCCACTCCTTCCATGGATATTTTATTCCGTATTCAAGGGAAGAATGAAGTATCCACATATTGGTCATTCCTTCTTGATAATCTTGTGTTTTGGAAGTTGTATCTTGGATATTTCAGGTTTCTGGGCTTATATCCATGTATCAGTAAGTGCATATCAAGTGACTTCTTTTGTTATTGGGTAAACATCACTCAGGATAATATCCTCTAGATACATCCATTTGCTCAAGAATTTCATAAATTCATTGTTTTAAATAGCTGAATAGTACTCCATTGTGTAAATGTACATATTCTGTATCTATTCCTTTGTTGAGGGACCTCTGGTTCTTTCCAGTTTCTGGCTATTATAAATAAGGCTGCTATGAACATATTGGAGTATGTGTCCTTATTCCCAGTTGGAACATCTTCCGGGTATATGCCCAGGAGAGTTATTGCTGGATCTAGTGGTAGTATTATGTCCAGTTTTCTGAGGAACGGCCAGACTGATTTCCAGAGTGGTTGTACCAGATTGCAATCCCACCAGCAATGTAGAAGTGTTCCTTTTTCTCCACATCCTTACCAGCATCTGCTGTCACATGTATTTTAGATCCTAGCCATTCTGACTTGTGTGAGGTGGAATCTCAGGGTTGTTTTGATTTCCATTTCCCTGATGATTAAGGATGTTGAACATTTTTTCAAGTGCTTCTCAGCCCTTTGGTATTCCTCAGTTGAGAATTTTTTTTTCTCTGTACCCCATTTTTAATGGGGTTATTAGAATTTCTGTAGTTCAGCTTCTTGAGCTCTTTGTATATATTGGATATTAGTCCCCTATCAGATTTAGGATGGTAAAAATGCTTTCCCAATCTGTTGGTGGCCTTTTTGTCTTATTGACAGTATCTTTTGCCCTACAGAAGCTTTGCAATTTTATGAGATCCCATTTGTTGACTCTTGATCTTACAGCATAGGCCATTGCTGTTCTTTTTCTCCTGTGCCCATATCTTCGAGGGTTTTCCCCACTTTCTCCTCTATAAATTTCAGTGTCTTAATTTATTTTGGATACATTCCATAATATATTCTTTGTAGTTACCACTATACTTATACAAAAATTTTAAAATTATTACAGTGAAACTCCAGTTTGTATTTTATGTTCTTTTGTCACTTTCAAAAGTTTTACACCTATATCTTTATGCTCATTTCATTGTACAGTATTGATTTTTATAAATAACTTATTCTTTTTTGCAAATTAGCTGAGATTTATAATTAGAGTTTATGTACCATTTGCTTAAAATGTCTCTCCAAGTTAAAGAAAGCTTATGGGCAATCAGGAATAATCAGGCGTCTCTAAACTCTCAGAACATAGAACCCTGAGTCACAAAAGATCTATGTGTTCAAAGCCAGCCGTGATATATGTCAGTGAATCAATCCTCCTGAGCTACAGCCTGACACCATCCTGTAGAACAAATACATTAAATACCTGCATATCCAGGTGTTATTACTGAAGTCTCTATGTCTACTTTATAAATGAGTTTTCCATGTATTATGTTTCCCTATTATATTTTGGGATCATTATCTTCAACACTCTCACATGACAGATCTAATTGTATCTGTTTTTCCTCAGGTGATCCACATATCAATTACTCTACTGCAAGTATTTGGAGAATTAAGATGTTCATTCAATTAAACCATGTGTGCTTCTTAGTGATATTTTATTGCTATCTTTGCATTTGCAAAAAAAAATGTGTTGTCTCAGTAATCATAATCCAATATCATACAGGTAGAGAATTTTTTTTTAATCTTCCTGTCTGAAGTTCCATGAAACATCTTCCCTAGATGTGTCTTCCAGGAATCTTCTGCCCGTGAGTCCTCATTTTGAAGCCCTTGTTTCTATTTAAGAGTTCTGCCTAGTGCTTGTCTACTACATACTCTCTGGTGTTGCAACAACTTTACATTCCTTTTCTCCACTTCCGATATGTGTCTGAGTCTGTCAGAAATTAGATTTGGGTAAAATAAAGTCAGTCCTCCAGGGAGACCTGGAAAAAGCCACAAGATTTGACATGTGTTTTACTGTTCTCTCTCCAGGGAAATGTTAGATGGTTTCCCCTGTGGGACTGGGCTACGCAGCAGAAGGCCATATAGTAAGTAAGTGTCAGATGTTTTCTCTCTAGTTTTGATGCATCTTAGATTGCCTGCATTATGGGAACCTTTCAGCTGGATTCAGTGTGTCCCAGAAAGGAACTGGTCCATTCAACTTTCTTACATCATTTTATTTCTCATTAATAAATATGGGCCTTCCTGTTCTAAATTCTTACTAATGCTATACTTCTTTAAGGATATTTTGCAATCCAGAGGGGGGGTACTTTTATACATATGCATATGCATATAAATCCAAAAATGTTTTCAGCTGCTATCCATCTAAAAGCACTAATGAATTTCTACATCATTGACAATAGGTTATGCCTAGCAATAGAAGATGAAAGAATATGGCTAACAATTTTGCTAGAAACACTATCATTTGGAATAGAGAAGTGTAGCAATTTAAAACTTTGATATTAGACTGGACTCATTACCCATAAGACATACTTGCTTTTTATTAAAATTGTATTGATTTTGCAATGCCAAAGGAATCCATTTGATCTAGGCATATGATAGTTTTTAGTAGCAGCAGAGGATAAAAAAAAATCCTTCAGAACTGATGTGACTACTTCTATAATTTGAGTACATCTCACTGATGCTTTTATGGACTTTATTAGAGAAAAATTGCCATGATACTTGCACACAATGTAATACATATTTATAATAAATTCAGGCTCTGGAATTAGAAAATTTAGAGTTGAAATGCTGATTGAGAGATCTTGTACAAGTCAGTTAATTTCTGAGAAACTTCATTTAGTCCTAGCTAACATACTGCCAAAATAGCATCTATTTAACAGTGTTATTCTGGAAAATAAGTACTAGCAACAGTAATAGAAGAATAAATAGGAATGGAGGTAGTAGCAGCTAATATATTGACAGCTTTGCATGTGTTTGGCAGAGCTGTAAGAGATTTACATTTATTAATTCATAGCACATTTTTTGGAACACAATATTAGCACTCAATAAATGTTAACTCATTGCCATTATTACTGCCACTATTCATGAAAAGCACCAAATTGAGTTTGATTACAAAATTACTTGACAGGTCACTAGAAAATGTCTGTATTGAAAGAAGCAATAGAGAATTCTAATTTTAGAGGAGAAGTAACACCATTTATATCAGAAAACAAGTCTGTAGACTCCGTGATTGGACATCAGAATTGCTTTCAAGGAAAATGTGATACAGGCAACAAAGAAAATCTTACCATCCACATCTTTTGTGTTCCAAGATTTTGTAGATATCTGTTATCACACCAACTATCTATTTAATGCTATGATAGTATTCTGACCAATCAATGTGTTTTTTTTAATTGTTCAAAGTAACTATATTTTGGCAATTTAATATGTAAGAATTGTGTTTACATCATTTATACTCCTGATTTTTCTTTAACCAACATTTTGCAACCCCACTCTTTGTCCATTTCATGATTTCTTGGATAATTTAATTATTATGTATACACACACATACACAAACATACTCTGAGAGAGAGAGAGAGAGAGAGAGAGAGAGAGAGAGAGAGAGAGAGAGAGAGAGAGAGAAAGAGAAGACAGATTACAAAGTCCGTTTAGTGTTGCTCTTATGTACATGTGTTTGCGTAAGACCATCAGGGATCAGATGGGGGGAAAATTACAGAACCTATTTTAGATGAATAGCTATTGTCAATTGGGAATTGTTTATCTTTTTTTTTAAACCACAGACCAGACTCTTGATATGCATTTTACCTATTTTCCATCTGTATGTAACAAAAATGTTCAGTTTTTTTTTTATATTTGTTTTTTTGTTGTTGGGTTTTTTTTGTTGTTGTTGTTGGTGGTGGTGGTTTTTTGTTTGTTTGTTTGTTTTTCTTGGTATTTCAAGACAGAGTTTCTCTGTATAGCCCTGGCTGTCCTGGAACTCACTTTGTAGACCAGGCTGGCCTCGAACTCAGAAATCTGCCTGCCTCTGCCTCCCAATTGCTGGGATTAAAGGAGTGTGCCACCACACCCAGCTTAGTTTTTTTTCTTGATGGTATTATATTGATATAGGATCTATGAATGTAGTCAAGGCTACCATTCAAATTACTGTGCTGATTAGGTTGGCACCAACAGAAATCTCCCCACTGCTGTATCCTGAGTTCTGTCTTTTGTATCTCTAAGTAAAGTATGTCATCCATTGATCTTTTCAATTTCATTTTATCTGTAATTCATTTTTTACACTCCATATTCCATTCCTCACCCCTCCCCATGCATCATCCAACTGCTCCACATCCCACATCTCCTCCCCATCCCACCCCATCTCCACGTGGATTCTCCCACCCCCTACCACACCTGACCTCTGAACTCCCTGGGTCCTCCAGTCCCTTGAGGGTTAGGTGCTTCATCTCTGAATGAACACAGACCCAGAACTCCTCTACTGTATGTGTGTTGGGAGCCTCATATCAGCTGTGTATGCTGCCTGTTTGGTGGTCCAGTGCTTGAGAGATCCCGCGGGGGGTGGGGGTAGGGGTGGAAATCCATATTAATTGAGACTGCTGGTCCTCCTACAGACCCTCCTCCTCAGCTTCTTCCAGCCTTCCCTAATTCAACCACAGGGGTCAGCTGTTAATCATATATCTTAGTTCTTTTCCCTTTAAGTAAAAATCTGAAAGTGTTAAAGCACATTTCGGGTTAAACTTAATGATTTTTTTTTTCAATAAGGACTGCTTGATTGGCATACCAATAAATGAATATCGGCACGTACCTTTCTTTCTGCTTGTCAAATTGTCTTTTGGAAAAGCAAATGATTTACTAATAAGTTTAAGTTCTATTTTTATGTTTCTTATACTGTCATAAACAGTCCCAATGATGATTTTTTATAGCTTCATAAAGATTTATTTCACCCTGTATATTCAAGATAATCTATACATCCACACAAAGTCATCCTGATAATTTGCAAATAATCTCCACGTTTGTTGTGACATCAAATATACTATTCTTAAAGATCTTTGAAAATACAAATTCTGCTCTATATTCAAATTGTGACGTATGCATTTGGGCTGATATAGAACCTATATAGATCATTTAGTATGATAAAACTGCTGAGATACTTTAGTTAATATAAAAAGGCTGAGCAAATCTCCACATGAAATACTACCAAGTAGTAACACTTGTATTCATTCAGTATAGTGACAAATTATATTACTCAGACTCGAAGCATACATTACATATTAAATAAGGTGTTTTTTTTTCCTTAGGTTTCTCCACACGAGTGTTGGAGGACTTCAGTGTTTCTATCATGCCCCTTGGAATATTGTAAGAGATCCTTATTATCTATGTTTATTGTGATGTGTGTTTGACTTTTTTGTTGTTTTAACCATTTCCTTGACTTTTATAGAATAAATAATATCAATATAAATGACTTTCACAGCTGGGTAGTGGTGGTGGATGTCTTTAATCCCAGAATTTGGAAGGCAGAATCAGGCAGATTTCTGAGCTCGAGGTCAGCCTGGTCTACAGAGTGAGTTCCAGGACAGCCAGCACTACACAGAGAAATCTTGTCTCAAAACAAAAAAACAACCCCCCCCCCCAACAAAAATGACTTTCACCGATATTTTAGAAGTATCAGACAAATTAAAAAAAATCTAAAAGTTTCTTCAATAATAGAGAACTGATTATCAATGTAACTCAAAGACTTGATTCTGACACCTGAATATTTTTAGCATAATTTATAACTTATATTCTGAATGTTTTTCTTTTTTTTTTCTTCTTTTTTTTTTTTTTTTTTTTTTGGTTTTTTGAGACAGGGTTTCTCTGTGTAGCCCTGGCTGTCCTGGCACTCGCTCTGTAGACCAGGCAGGCCTCGAACTCAGAAATCTGCCTGCCTCTGCCTCCCGAGTTCTGGGATTAAAGGCCTGTGCCACCATGCCCGGCTCTGAATGTTTTTCAATAGATCAAATGCACAGTTTTCTTTTCTATTCCATTGCATATCTATACTACAATTACTTAGTTGGTTTCTGGGTCAATTGTCATTTAGAGTATACCCATTCATAGATTATTGTGGACTGACCATTGAAATTATGATCTAATAAAGGTAAATAGAGATTTTCTTTGAGACCCGGATGTTAATATTTTAAATTATGTAACCCCCCCCCAAAAAAAATGAATCGCATGGTAGTACTACTTTTAATTTTTCAGGGCAAATAAATTTCTAATAATTTTCTAGCAATGTCACTGCTTGAAAAGAATATTTTGCTAGCACAAACTGTTAAGATATACAATGGTAGACATGTGTGAAGTCTCTTGAGCATTACACAAAACATTTATTATATTTTTTTCAAGGTTTTCCTTGAGAAAATATCAAGGAGTTGTGGATTTCTTTCCAGTTATAAAGTATACTATTTTAATATTTGTCAAGTATATTCCTTACTAATTCAAGCAATTAGAACTTCAATGAATTCGACTATTTTACTTTGTGAGGACAATGTTGAAAGGTTTCAAACATCTGATGAAACTAAACTAGGTTTATAAACATATGTTATGGTCATTTATTAAATTATATAGATGCTTATGTGCACTATAGAGGTAATGATTAATAATACTGTATACTGTGTACCTCAAATTATTTTCAGAATGTTATTCATGACTTTAAAGTGTCCCTGAGGAAAACATTTTCAAAAAATGTAACAACCTTCATACAATAGAATTATTACACCTAGTGTTCGTATTACTTCTCTGTTGTCTTCATTTTATACTATTAACAAGCACAACTAATGACTTTTGAAACTCCTCATTATACATGATATTCTATTATGTTACATCCATTATAACTTGTTAGAAACTTTTAATACTGAATGACACCAGAAGGCAATTCTCTCTAATAGGCACAGATACTTAAATATTACTCCATGTATATTTTATTATCTTATGAAGCATACTGGTAACTGATCATGCAATTTTGTCAGAAAGAAAGGGTTACCAAGAAGTTTCTAAATTACCCAAATTATTAAGTATGACAGCTTAAAGTTGCCAATTTAATTATAATTTCTTAAAATGTTTTTTCCTAGTAAAAACAGTTTCTTGAGAACACTTTAACTCCTGAAATTATGTGAATATCTTCTCCACACCTTATTTTTTTGTTATATTTAATGACTTTTCTTCTTAATTTTACTATTTCATAATCCAACTCTGTAGAGCCCTTTTGTTTACTTTTGTCATAATTTATTAGGAGATAGGTCCCAAAATAGGCCATACACATTAATAATACATTGTACCTCTTATAATACCGAAATATATACCCAATGATAAAATTTCTTGCATATATTTTGTCTGTGGTATAAAGCAGTTGTATTTCCAGAACCATGACTGTAACCAAATTAATATACTTATTATTGAAAAGATTTACCAAATGTTCTATTTTTATACTGAATTTATACTAATAAAATTTAATATTAGACACTGGTACAAAATGTTATTTGGGGTGTAGGTAGTAATTTCTGTTCAAGAGAGAACAAGCAAACAGCACAAACAAGATACAATATAGCAAGGCAAAAGCCCTCATATCAAGACTGGAAAGGGCAACCCAATAGTCTGAAGAGTCAACAAAAGTGTCAGAGACACACCTGCTCCAACTCTTGAATGACCACTTAAATAGACCCCTTTTTGTCTTTTATATTTTTATGAGATTAAGATGTTTTGAAAATTTATCCTTTAAAGAGTAACAAAAGAATAAGCAAAGGAAGAAGTCAAAATATCACTTTTTGCAGATGATATGATAGTATGTATAAGTGACCCTAAAAATTCCACCAGAGAACTCCTAAGCCTGATAAACAACTTCAATGAAGTAGCTGGATATAAAATTAACTCACACAAGTCAATGGCCTTTCTGTATACAAAGGATAAACAGGCTGAGAAAGAAATTAGGGAAACAACACCCTTCTCAATAGTCACAAATAATATAAAATACCTTGGTGTGACTCTAACTAAGGAAGTAAGATCTTTATGATAAGAACTTCAAGTCTCTAAAGAAAGAAATTAAAGAAGATCTCAGAAGATGGAAAGATCTCCCATGCTCATAGATTGGCAGGATCAATATGGTAAAAAAGGCTATCTTGCCAAAAGCAATCTACAGATTCAATGCAATCCCCATCAAAATTCCAACTCAATTCTTCAACGAATTAGAAAGGGCAATCGGCAGATTCATCTGGAATAACAAAAAACCGAGGATAGCAAAAACTCTTCTCAAGGATAAAAGAACCTCTGGTGGAATCACCATGCCGGACCTAAAACTATACTACAGAGCAATTGTGATCAAAACTGCATGGTACTGGTATAGTGACAGACAAGTAGACCAATGGAACAGAATTGAAGACCCAGAGATGAACCCACACACCTATGGTCACTTGATCTTTGACAAGGGAGCAAAAACCATCCAGTGGAAAAAAGACAGCATTTTCAACATATGGTTCTGGCACAACTGGCAGTTATCATGTAGAAGAATGCGAATTGATCCATTTCTATCTCCTTGTACTAAGGTCAAATCTAAGTGGATTAAGGAACTCCACATAAAACCAGAGACACTGAAACTTATAGAGGAGAAAGTAGGGAAAAGCCTCAAAGATATGGGTACATGGGAAAAATTCCTGAACAGAACAGCAATGGCTTGTGCTGTAAGATCAAGAATCGATAAATGGGACCTCATAAAATTGCAAAGCTTCTGCAGAGCAAAAGACACCTTCAATAAGACAAAAAGGCCACCAACAGATTGGGAAAGGATCTTTACTTATCCCAAATCGGATAGGGGACTAATATCCAATATATATAAAGAACTCAAGAAGGTAGACTCCAGAAAATCAAATAACCCCATTAAAAAATGGGGCTCAGAGCTGAACAAAGAATTCTCACCTGAGGAATACCAAATGGCAGAGAAACACCTGAAAAAATGTTCAACATCTTTAATCATCAGGGAAATGCAAATCAAAACAACACTGAGATTCCACTTCACTCCAGTCAGAATGGCTAAGATCAAACACTCAGGTGACAGCAGATGTTGGCGAGGATGTGGAGAAAGGGGAACACTCCCCATTGTTGGTGGGATTGCCAGCTTGTACAACCACACTGGAAATCAGTCTGGTGGTTCCTCAGAAAATTGGACATAGTACTACTGAAGGATCCCGCAATACCTCTCCTGGGCATATATCCAGAAGATGTCCCAACCGGTAAGAAGAACACATGCTCCACTATGTTCATAGCAGCCTTATTTATAATAGCCAGAAGCTGGAAAGAACCCAGATGCCCCTCAACAGAGGAATGGATACAGAAAATGTGGTACATTTACACAATGGAATACTACTCAGCTATTAAAAAAATGAATTTATGAAATTCCTAGGCAAATGGATGGACCTGGAGGGTATCATCCTGAGTGAAGTAACCCAATCACAAAGGATGTACTCACTGAGAAGTGGATAATAGCCCAGAAACTTAGGATACCCAAGATATAAGATACAACTTGCCAAACACATGAAATTCAAGAAGAACGAAGACCAAAGTGTGGACACTTTACCCTTTCTTAGAAATGGGAACAAAACACCCATAGAAGGAGTTACAGAGACAAGATTTGGAGCTGTGACGAAAGGATGGACCATCTAGTGACTGCCATATGCAGGGATCCATCCCATAATCAGCTTTCAAATTCTGACACCATTGCATACACTAGCAAGATTTCGCTGAAAGGACCCAGTTGTAGCTCTCTCTTGTGAGACTATGCCGGGGCCTAGCAAACACAGAAGTGGATGATCACAGTCAGCTATTGGATGGGTCACACGGCCCCTAATGGAGGAGCTAGAGAAATTACCCAAGGAGCTAAAGGGAACTGCAACCCTATAGGTGGAACAACAATATGAACTAACCAGTACCGGGGAGCTCGTCTTTAGCTGCATATGTATCAAAAGATGGCCTAGTCGGCCATCACTGCAAAGAGAGGCCCATTGGACTTGCAAACTTTATATGCCCCAGTACATCGGAACGCCAGGGCCAAAAAGGGGGAGTGGGTGGGTAGGGGATTGGGGGGGGTGGGTATGGGGGACCTTTGCGATAGCATTGAAAATATAAATGAGGAAAATACCTAATAAAAAAAATTAAAAAAAAAAAAAGAAAATCTGTGAGGAGTTGAGAAAGGGAAAAAATATAAACAAAATAAATAATTATTTTTCTAACGAATAAATAATTAAAATGATACAATTACAATATTTTAGGAAAAAGTAAAATGCTTATTTTTTAAGATGTATGCCATTGAATATTTTTATTTTTTTCTTAAATAATCTAAAAAGCTGGTTGAGCAGCTCCAATCCTGGGCTGTTATCTTTATCTTTTCAAGGACTCAGTTTCAATTTCCACTATCCAGACTGCTTCTCACAAAGTTCTTCAATTTCAGAACCAGGAGACTGGATGCTCTGTTCTGTTCCCATTGAGCACTGCATTTCCATGGCAAAGAAGAATACTTGAAGGCATAACACTCATACACATAAAATAAAATGAATTTTTAGGGAAAATTTTATTGAAACAATTGTAAGGGAAAACATGATCAGAATGTGTTCTACAAAAATATCTATCTTTAATAGAAAAGAAAAAATTGTACCAGTAGAATGCTAAACACAACAATAAAAAAATCATATTTTAGTTTTACATTTTTAAATGCTAAGTCACAGTAAGCTTAGAAGTACTTATGTAAGGATTTTCTAGAAAAAAACCCTGAAGTGTTTATCAAAATTGTATTTTCTGATTTCTTCAAATGATTATTAGTTTGATTACTTGCTTATAGTTCCTTCTGTTGGGCACCATTTTTTGTTTTCATGTCATATAAGACTTCTAAAGTTACTCAAGATAATAAAAATGACCATTGAAAAATGGAAAAAAATGCTATACGATTGATGTTGACATTATATCCTTCAGATATATACTATTCAGAAAGGGTTCCTACCTTGATTGACAACATCTCATGAAAAATTCACCTGTGTAAAGAGCATCCACTATGGGAAAAATATTATCCAGCAGTCTGAAAATGTGGAAAACCCTGAAGGTATATTTCATAGAAGTCAAAGGAGCTCATGGATTTTTATATCCTTCAGGCAATAGTCTACAAATATTGTATCTCTGAACAAAGCTTTTGATAAACATTGAATAGGTGTTAGTTTGAAATGATCCCCATGGCTAGTGCCTAAGGAGCTGCTCTTATCTTTTGAGTAATGTTTGTTGCATGAAATCTCCCTAATATTCCTGACTGAATATGTTGTTTCTGTAAGTTCAACACTATCACAGGAGATACTACCCCAAAACTTAGACAAACAAGAAAAATAGCATGCATAATTTACACATGATCTCTTTCCTGAGTTAGAGGCATTTTTTCTCATGAATTAGAGACTGATACTTTCCACAAAATATTTTTTACCATACATCAAATCACCAAAAATTTATATTGTTCAGCATATGTAATATAACCAAATTTTTGTGATCACTATTTTTAGCAGTAGAAAAATAACCTGTCAACTAAAGTAAAATGTTATCAAATGTCTTTAGCAAGAAAGTACTTCAAACTACAGAATTTATTTTAATTATTTTAATTTAAAATGTTTATTGCATGGAACATGGGGGTCCTAAGGAAGGAGCTAGAGAAAGTACCCAAGGAGCTAATGGGGTCTGCAACACTATAAGAGAATCAACAATATAAACTAACCAGTAACCCCAGAGCTATGTCTCTAAATGCATATGTAGCAGAAGATGGCCTAGTCAGCCATCATTGGGAAGACAGGCCCTTGGTCTTGCAAAGATCAAATGCCCCAGTATAGGAGAATGCCAGGGTCAGGAAGCAGGAGTGGGTGGGTTGGGAAGCAGGACAAAGGGAGGGTATAGGGGACTTTCGGGATAGCATTTGAAATGTAAATAAAGAAAATATCTAATAAAAACAAAATGTTTAATAACATCATATTATTGTAGTGAACTCATAAGTAAGAACATCACACTGATTGAAACAGGTTAAGTAAAGAGAGCAGAAACTCCTTCAGAAAAAACAGATGCAGAAAAGGAATTCAAGATTGCATGAACAATGAGATTGTGCATCTGAGAAGGGACGCAGGTCAGTAGGCTTCCTGGCTGAGTGGCAAGTTAGTGGCAAAAGTTCAATCAAGGAGCCCTGCTGGCGAGGATGTGGAGAAAGAGGAACACTCCTCCATTGTTGGTGGGATTGCAGGCTTGTACAACCACTCTGGAAATCCGTCTGGCGGTTCCTCAGAAAATTGGACATAGTACTACCGGAGGATCCAGCAATACCTCTCCTGGGCATATATCCAGAAGTTGTCCCAACTGGTAAAAAGGACACATGCTCCACTATGTTCATAGCAGCCTTATTTATAATAGCCAGAAGCTGGAAAGAACCCAGATGCCCCTCAACAGAGGAATGGATACAGAAAATGTGGTACATCTACACAATGGAGTACTACTCAGCTATTAAAAAGAATGAATTTATGAAATTCCTAGGCAAATGGATGGACCTGGAGGGTATCATCCTGAGTGAGGTAACCCAATCACAAAAGAACTCACACAATATGTACTCACTGATAAGTGGATATTAGCCCAAAACCTAGGATACCCAAGATATAAGATACAATTTCCTAAACACATGAAACTCAAGAAAAATGAAGACTGAAGTGTGGACACTATGCCCCTCCTTAGAAGTGGGAACAAAACACCCTTGGAAAGAGTTACAGAGACAAAGTTTGGAGCTGAGATGAAAGGATGGACCATGTAGAGACTGCCTTATCCAGGGATCCACCCCATAATCAGCATCCAAACGCTGACACCATTGCATACACTAGCAAGATTTTATCGAAAGGACCCAGATGTAGCTGTCTCTTGTGAGACTATGCCGGGGCCTAGCAAACACAGAAGTGGATGCCCACAGTCAGCTAATGGATGGATCACAGGGCTCCCAATGGAGGAGCTAGAGAAAGTACCCAAGGAGCTAAAGGGATCTGCAACCCTATAGGTGGATCAACATTATGAACTAACCAGTACCCCGGAGCTCTTGACTCTAGCTGCATATGTATCAAAAGATGGCCTAGTCGGCCATCACTGGAAAGAGAGGCCCATTGGACACACAAACTTTATATGCCCCAGAACAGGGGAACGCCAGGGCCAAAAAGGGGGAGTGGGCAGGTAGGGGAGTGGGGGTGGGTGGGTATGGGGGACTTTTGGTATAGCATTGGAAATGTAAATGAGCTAAATACCTAATAAAAATTGGAAAGGAAAAAAAAAAGGAGCCCTGCTTCCCATGTGCAAACCTGCATTTCTGGATTTCTGCGTAATTTTTAAATAAACTTTTTCAGTGGTGTGTTGTTGTGGTGGGGGTGGTGGGGGTTGTGGTTTGTGTGCATGTGTGTGTGTGTGTGTGTGTGTGTGTGTGTGTTTGTGTGTGTGTGTGTGTACAGACAAGTTGCTCAGCGGCCACAATATGTTTGTGAAAACAGAACAAAAAATGCAGGAATGTGTCCCTGCTTCCATTGTAGAATCTGAAAAGAAGTCATGTCCACAGGCTTTCTGGGTATTTCATATGAAATTTCTTACTGCCAAGTAACTAGAACTTTACTTAGTACTGTTAAAGCACAGCCCTTATCCAAATACATGGATGATAATTAATAAAAGTTTGATTAAGATAATATCAAAATCAATGGTTTCTGAAACCAATTTTGGCAGATGTGTTTCTTATATTTATAACCTGAATAAAAATGTTTTTTCCAAAGTCCAGGCAATTACTAAATATTAAGGCTAGCATTTACACCATGCAATAATGAGAGAATGATTTTTTGTAATACTTGCTATTGAGTTTTTATTTATTACTATCATTGGAGTGGCTATAAAAGGTAGCTTTTTGGGATATTAATTTACATTTCGGTAATGAAATATTCATATATTACTATATAGATCTATAGATCTTTACTAAGGCAAAAATCAGCTTCAAAATGATTGAATTCATCTGGTGTCAGGAGAGTAAGATTAGCAGTCAAGGACCTTGTGTTTGAGGTTAGAGACTGTCCAGTATATCTGGCAAAGATATTTATCAATCTTAATGTTTTCTTTTTTTCTTGGTTTTTTTTATTGGATTTTTATTTATTTACATTTAAAAATTTTCCCCTTTCCAGTTCTGCCCTTTGGAAACTCCCTATACCATCCCCCTCAACTGCCTCTATGTGGGTAGTCCCCTACTCACCCATTCCTATCCTCCGGCCATGGCATTCCCATAAACTAGGGCATCGTATACACTCAGGGCCAAGGACCTCTGTTCCACTGATGTCTAACAAGGCCATCTTCTGTCACATATGTGGCCAGCACCATGGATCAGTCCATATGTACTCTTTGGTTGTTGGTCCAGTCCCCAGGAGCTCCAGGGGTCTGGTCTCTTGACAGTGTTGCTTCTTCCATTAGTCCATCCTTTCTCAGCTCCAAACTTTGTAACTCCCTCCCTGGGTGTTCTGTTCCCAATTCTAAGAAGGGGCAAATTGTCCACGCTTTGATCTTCATTCTTCTTGAGTTTCATGTGTTTTGCAAATTGTATCTTGGGTACTCTAAGTTTCTGGGCTAATATCCATTTATCAGTGAGTGCATATCATGGGAGTTCTTTTGTGATTGGGTTACCTCACTCACTTCAGGTCCATCCATTTGCCTAGGAATTTCATAAATTCATTCTTTTTAATAGCTGAGTAGTACTCTATTGTGTAAATGTACCACATTTTCTGTATCCATTCCTCTGTTGAGGGGCATCAGGGTTCTTTCCAGCTTCTGTGTATTATAAATAAGGCTGCTATGAACATAGTGGAGTATGTGCCCTTATTACCAGTTGGAACATCTTCTGGATATATGTCCAGGAGAGGCATTGCTGGATCCTCCTGTAGTACTATGTCCAATTTTCTGAGAAACCACTAGACTTATTTCCAGAGTGGTTGTACACACTTGCAATCCCAACAACAATGGAGAAGTGCTCTTTTATCTCCACATCCTTGCCAGCATCTGCTGTCACATGAATTTTTTATCTTAGCCATTCTGACTACTGTGATGTGGAATCTCAGGGTTGTTTTAATTTGCATTTCCCTGATGATTAAGTATGTTGAACTTTTTTTTTTCAGGTGCTTCTCAGCTATTAGATATTTCTCAGTTGAGGATTCTTTGTTTAGCTCAGTTCCCCATTTTCTAATGTGGTTATTTGGTTTTTTTTGGACTCCACCTTCTTAAGTTCTTTATATATATTGGATACTAGTCCCCTATCTGATATAGGATTGGTAAAGATCCTTTCCCAATCTGTTGGTGGCCTTTTTGTCTTATTGACTGTGTCTTTTCTCGCAGAAGCTTTGCAATTTTATGAGGTCCCATTTGTCAATTCTTGATCTTACAGCACAAGCCATTGCTGTTCTGTTCAGGAATTTTTACCCTGTGCCCATATCATGGAGGCTTTTCCCCAATTAGTCTGAGAAAGAAATTAGGGAAACAACACATTTCACAACAGTCACAAATAATATAAAATACCTTGGTGTGACTCTAACTAAGCAAGTGAAAGATCTGTATGATAAGAACTTCATGTCTCTGAAGAAAGAAATCAAAGATGATCTCAGAAGATGGAAAGATCTCCCATGCTCATGGATTGGAAGGATCAATATAGTAGAAATGGTTAAAGCTATTCTCAACAATAAAAGAACCTCTGTTGGAATCACCATGCCTGACCTAAAGCTTTACTACAGAGAAATTGTGATAAAAACTGCATGGTATAGGGACAGACAGGTAGACCAATGGAATAGAATTGAAGACCCAGAAATGAACCCACACACCTATGGTCACTTGATCTTTGACAAGGGAGCTAAAACCATCCAGTGGAAAAAAGACAGCATTTTCAACAAATGGTACTGGCACAACTGGCGGTTATCATGTAGAAGAATTCGAATTCATCTATTCTTATCTTCTTGTACTAAGGCCACATCTAATTGGTTCAAGGAACTCCACATAAAACCAGAGACATGAAACTTATAGAGGTGTCCATGTTTTCTATGGAATCTTCTGCACCTGAGATTCTCTTTTCCATCTCTTGTATTCTGTTGGTGATGCTTTACATCTATGACTCCTGATTTTTCCTAGGTTTTCTATCTCCAGGGTTATCTCCCTTTGTGATTTCTCTATTGTTTCTATTTCCATTTTTAGATACTGGATGGTTTTGTTCAGTTTCTTTCATCTTTTGATTGTGCTTTCTTATGATCCTTTAAGGGATTTTTGTGTTTCCTCTTTAAGTGCTTCTATGTGTTTACCTGTGTTCTCTTGTATTATTTAAGACAGTTATTTATGTCCTTTTTAAAGTCTATCATCATCATGATATGTGATTTTAAATCAGAGTCTTGCTTTTCTTGTCTGTTGGGGTAACCAGGGCTTCCCGTGATGGGAGAACTGGGTTCTAGTGATACCAAGTAACCTTGGTTTCTGTTACTTATGTTCTTGACCTTGCCTTTTGCCATCTTGTTTTCTCTTTTATTAGCTGGTCTTGCTGTCTCTGACTGTGGCTTGTCCCTCCTTGAAGCTTCTGTGTCAGTACTTCTGGGAGACCATTTCTCTTTTTGAGGAATTTAGATATGGGAAGCTATAACACAGGGTCATTTCTGGGGTGCACAAAAAACCAGCAGGTTCATGTCCTCAGCTATTCCTTGGTTCTTATGTCATGGTGGTCCTGGGAGAGAACCTGTTTGGCCAGGAATTTAAAGAGACATAGTGGTCTTACCTGTGTTTGCAGGTGTGTTGGAAGTTCTGAGAGACCAGCTCTCTCCAGGTGCTATTTGGGTATAGAGCCCTGTGGCACAGGATCAGATCTGGGCACAGATGGATACTGGAAGGTTCTTTTTTCAGGCTCCTTGGTTCCTGTGTTCTTAGGGTTTTGGGTAGGTTCGTCTGAGCAGTAGTGTTGGTCTTACCTGCCCTCAAATGTTTGTAAGCATTCCTGGGAAGTTAGCTCTTTCCTGGTCCTATATGGGTATGGAGTCCTGCGGCACAGGATCAATAACAAACTTAGATAGATATTTTTATTTTATTTTATTTTATTTTATTTTATTTTATTTTATTTTATTTTATTTTATTTTATTTATTTTGTTAGCAAGTGTTTTTCTGGGTAGCTAAGTCTGGCATTGAACTCTTAGACATCATTGGCTGATCCTTCCAGTGCTGGAACCACATATGTAAGCCATAAATATTTTGGAACCTATCTCTTCCTTTTTTAAGTTCTTTATTATAAAATTTAAGATGTTTCCTTTTTCTGACTATGTTATAACTTAAAAGTATATCAGGTAATCCAAATGCCCCACTTGCATTTAAACATTAACTGTCTTTCACATTTTGTTAAAATGCTAAATAGAAATATGACCCAGTAAATATAAAAAAGACAAACAGGTAAGTTTCTATCATTAGCAAGAATGAGTAAACCAGAATATGCATATGAAGAAAACTCCTGTGAATACCTAAGTTGAAAATAAATAAAATGAACAGATTGTGGGGAGGTATAAAATCTATACCAATATGAAATGGGTTACATAGTAATAAACCTCAGAATAAAAAGTATGTAAAAAAGTAGAAATTAATAATGATAAATTTGATAAAATAAAATAGGAACAACTATTTGACTTTCAGCACAAAGAATAAATATGTCTCAGAACATAGAACAAAAGCCCCCAAAATGTAAGATATAATTATTAATGTAAGATTGGTTTAGGGCATATGCCATTCAATTAATGACTGCATCAAAGAAAAAGAAAGCTGAAGGATAAAATTACCAGGGCAAGAATAAAGGATGTTTCCTCCAAAGCAAGAACTTTTTTTTTTTTTGTCTCCCAAGTGAAAGGATTCCTTGACAATAAAACAGGGTAAACAAAAAGTGAACTAAAATTATTTTTAAAGTTTTATATAAGAGCAAGCAAACAAGTAATACAAATGAAGCATACAAACTACTTGAAATAAGCTTCAATACATTAGAAGATTATAGGCCTTTTTAAAAATCCTGGTATAAAATACATTAAAGCCTGGTCAGTCATAAATCAAATTATACCGTAAATATATGCAAAATGAGTATAGCAGTAAATATTTTAAGAAAATATTTCTTAAATTAATTAAATTTAATTTCTTAAATTAAAAATAAACATAAGTGTTTTAATATATATAAGATATAATTTTATCAGAAAGATAAGGATTTGACTTGCATATCAGGTAATATTTTCAGAAAATTTTAGAGAGTAATTTTGGCAATAAGGATGTCATAACTTAAATCTGTGATATAATAGAATTGATTGGGAATTTAATCTTCAGGACATAGTTTGCTACGCACACTCCAGTGAAGTTTGCTTGGCAGGCCGAGAGGCCTGTGACCACTCCGAGGCAGAGTTTCACCGAAACTCACCTCCTGGAACTTTGGCGTTCTTATAACCCATATATTCATACCCTATCCCAACATTAGCCTGGTGTATGGATCCCCGAGCTCTCTTTCAGTATTGTTTTATTATATGTGCCTTTTAAGATTGAATTCTGACATAGCTAAGCCTTCGCCAGTGTTCCAACATCCTAGAAAGTCCTTGAGCTGACCATGGGCTTAGAATTCAGTAAGAATGTTGCCTATGCAGTGACATTCAGAATTGTCTCTGGTATTACACTATCACTTAGAATAAAAGCCAAGTTGCTCCCATATACAGGAATTTACAATGGTTTAGTAAGTAGATAGGGCTGTGGTTTTAGAGTATTGCATTATTCATGAGATGGCTAGATAGAGGGGAACTCCCTAATTGGAACCATGACTTGGATGTGAAGCTACCCAAGTAGATGAAGGGGTCTACAACCCTATAGGTGGAACAACAATATGAACTAATCAGTACCCCTAGAGCTCGTATCTCTAGCTGCATATGTATCAGAAGATGGCCAAGTCGGCCATCATTGGAAGGAGAGGCCCCTTGGTCCTGCAAACTTTATATGCCCCAGTACAGGGGAACGCCAGGGCCAAGAAGAGGGAGTAAGTGGGTAGGGTAGCAGGGTGGGGTAGGGTATAGGGGACTTTTGGAATAGCATTTAAATTTAAATGAAGAAAATATCTAATAAAAAATTGAAAGAAAAAAAGGAAACATGAGAACTCTAGTTTGGACACCCTATCCCAATGTAAGAAGCTAAACACCATGAAATCCCTCTGTAATCCCCAAAGCCGAATCAATGGAGTTGGCTGGCCAGTCAGGACAGCCAAAGGTGAACCCCAGAATGAGAGCTCTTGTGTCCTAAAACAAAGTGGAGAACAGTTGAAAGACAAGTGAAATTTGGTCTTCACTGGCACTAATATACAGGTATACATAGACATATAAGCACAAATACATGAAAAAAACACATAAAAGACATACAACCACACACCATTCTTAGCACAACACACACACACACATTAAAACATAAGGTTTTAAATTAAGGTTTAAGGTTTGATAAGATACTCAACACACATACTTGCTCATGCATATAAGCACATGCACATGAATATACACACGCGTACACACATGTACACAAATACACACACACACAAACACACACAAAGGCTCAACTAAATAAATAAGTGAGAAAATAGGAGTATGACATCGATGCCAAAAAGATTGTACAAAAAAAAAAGAAACTACCCCTTTCAGATAATAATCAAAACATTAG
Organism: Mus musculus; assembly: GCF_000001635.26. NCBI lineage: Eukaryota > Metazoa > Chordata > Mammalia > Rodentia > Muridae > Mus > Mus musculus. The sequence continues at coordinate 92,342,111 of NC_000080.6, forward strand.
ATATACAGAACAAAGACAGAGTAGTAAAAGCTACAAGGGAAAAAGGCCAACTACCATATAAAACCAGACCTATTAGATTTACATCTGACTTCTCCAGAGAGACTCTAAAAGTTAGAAAGTCCCGAACAAATATCTTGAAAACTCTACCTTGTGCTGGGCATAGTGGCACACTCCTTTAATCCCAGCACTCGGGAGGCAGAGGCAGGCGAATTTCTGAGTTCAAGATCAGCCTGGTCTACAAAGTGAGTTTCAGGGCAGCCAGGGCTAGACAGAGAAACCCTGTCTCAAAAAAACCAAAAAAGAAAAAAAAAAAAAACAAAAACAAAACTCTACAAGACCCAGACTATACACACTGTACCACTACCATGAAAACCAAAGAACTAATGGGAATTAGCAATCATTGGTCATTAATTTCTCTCAATAAAAATAAACTCAACTCCCCAATAAAAATGCATAGGCTAACACAATGGATGTAAAAACAGGATCCATCCTTATGCTGCATATAAGAAACATACCTCAACATCCATATAGACTTTACATCATAGTAAATAGTTCAAAAAGATTTTCCAAGCAAATAGAAAAATGAAGCAGGCAGATATAACTATAATGCCTTCTAAAAAAAATAAACTTGAAAGTAAAATGAATCAAAATAGATTGAAAAGAACCTTTCATACTAATCAAAGGAAAAATTTACCAAGATGGAGTCTCAATCCTTTTCATTAATGACCTAAACCTAGGCGCACCCATATTTCTAAAAGAACATCACTAAAGTTTAGATGACATATAAAAACTCACAGATTAGTAATGGGGGACATCAATACACTGCTCTTACCAATGGGCCGGTCATCTACACAAGTATAAAAGAGAAATACTGGATCTAACAGACATTATGAATCAAATGGGCTTACAGATATCTAAAAATAATTCATTCAAACAAAATAAACCGTCTCAGTACATCATATAACAAAAATTGAACACATACTCTGTCACAAAGAAAATTTTACCACATACAAGAAAATTGAAATAATCCCCTGCAACCTATCAGACCATCACTGATTAAAGCGTGCTATCAACAACAGCAGAAAGAAAAGAAAGCTTATAAACTCATGGAATCTGAACAGTAACATGTCTGCTTAGTAATCCAAAGACTTTCTAGGTCTGTGTGTTCTTGCTGGAATACAGACACATCACACACCTTTAACCTCTCCAGCTGGAATAATGACCTTAAACAACTCTGGCTGGAATATAGACACACCTTCAGTGCACATTTCAAAACCATACAATGATATCCAGTTGAGGGTCTAACAAAGTGAACAGAATAGTGGACAGAATGATTCAGAGACAGGATATGCCCAACTCTCAGGAGAACAGCTACTTAAGCACAGAGAGAATGCAGTAAAGCTCAGTCAGGGGAGTTCAGTCAGTGTATTTGGAGCAGTTCAGTTCAGTCACTGCAGTGCAGTTCAGTTGAGCGAATGCAGTACAGTAGACTTGAGCTCCTTAATGAATTCTTGCAGAAGCAGTTGAAGCCAGAGAGTAAGGAGCCAGAAGACTGGAACAAATTGCCAGAGTTAGTTTCAGTTCAAGCAGAGCAATGCAGTGAGAAGCCAAGACAAGCCAGATTGAGTGAATCAGATTGGAGAAGAATTTGAATTGTAAAGCTGAGTGGATCCAGCCTACCAGAGATCAAAAAGAATGAGAAAGGGTGAGTTTATTTAGCCGTAAGCGTCTGAGACAACAATTACTCTGGTAAACAAAAGTTACATTTCCTGAACAACTTCAGGATCAAGCCAAAAATAAGTAAAGAAATTAAAGACAATATAATTCAATGAAAATGAATGTAAAATATATCCAACTTTATGGGGAGTAGTGAATAGACGAAAGCTCATAGCACTAAGTACCTTCATAAAGAAATTAGTAAGATATCATACTTGTAACTTTACAGCACACCAGAAAGCTCTAGAACATAAGCAAATGCACACAAGAGGAGTAGACAGAGAGAAAAAATCAAAATGAATCATATTTAAAAAATAAAAATAAAGAGAAGAGTTTGAAGAATTCATATAGGAAAAATTTTGTTCTTTGAGGAAATTCCCAAAATAGACAAACCCTTATACAAACAAGTTTAAAGGCAGAGAGAATATCCAAATTAAGAAACTCAGAAATAAAAAGGGAACTTAGCAACAGACCATGAGAAAATCTAAAGATACATTAGGTCATATTTCAAAAGTCTGTATGTAGGGATAACCTTTTGTACACTTTGTAAAATTATCACCTACCAAAAAATCTGATGCCAAATGAGCTAAGGTAGCATTAGAAGGTGGTGCATCTGGTAAAGAGATTGAAACTCTGGGAAATAGTCAGTCATGGGAAGGTTGCCACCTGGACTTGAAATAAGTCAGACATATGAAACTTACCCATATGACAGACATAGAATATTAAAAACTGGTTAAATAAGTTAGAAGCTAGTAGGAAGAAGTCTAGTTTGTGGCCTAAGGGCTTTTTAATAAATAATAAGCCTCCGAGTCACAATTCAGGAGATGGGACACAGGTGGAAATCCCATGGTTACACCTGTACTCCATCAAATTGGCAAATCTAAAAGAAATTGACTATTTTATTAATAGATGCAACCTACTAAAAATAAATCAAGATCAGATAAGAGATTTAAATAGACCTATAACCCCAATAAAAATCGAAGCAGTCATTAAACATCTCCCAACCAAAAGGAAAATAAAAAATGATTTTAGTACAGAATTATGCCAAATATTCAAAGAATACCCTGCAATTATTCCACAAAACAGAAGCAACAAGAACACAGCCAAATTCATTTTATGAGGGCATAGTCAACTGGTACCCAAACCATACAATGATTCAACAAAGCAAGGGAATTGGAGATCAATTTCCCTCATGAACATTGATGAAGAAAAATATTCAACAAGATACTTACATACTGAATCTAAGATCATCCACAAAGACCAAGTAGATTTCAAATGAAATGAAATTTGTCAAAGAAAAGAAAACAAAAACAAAACCAAAAAGTGTCATCTTGTTAAATACCCCCCAAAAGCCTTGTCTTTAAGAAAATCCAACACTCTTCATGATAATAGTGTTAGAGAGATCAGGAATACAGATCACATACCTAAACCTAATAAAGGCCTACAGCCAATATTAAGTTAAATGGAGAGAAACTTAAAGCAATTCCACTAAATTCAAGGATAAGAAAAGGCTAGTGTTCAATCTGGGCATATCTATTCCATATCGTAATTGAAGTTCTATCAAGAACAATAACTAAAGCAGATAAAAGGGATACAAATCAGAAAGGAAGATATCAGAGTAATTATCTTTGCAAAGTATCAAAGTATCCAAAAGTTCTACCAGAAAACTCATACAACTAAGAAACACTTTCAGTGAAATGAGTGTACATAAGATTACCTAAAATATAAATAACTCTCCTATACACACATGAAAACTTGGTTGAGAAAAAAATCAGAGAAACAAACCCTTCATAATGGCCATAAATAATATAAAATGGCTTGTGATAACTTTAATGAAGCAAGTTAAAGGCCTGTATAATAAAACGTCAAGTCTTTGAAGAAGGAAATTCAGGAAGACATCAGAAGATGGAAAGATCTCACTTGCTTATGGATCAGTACTATTAACATAAGAAAATGTGAATCCTAACAAAGGCAATCTACAGATTCAACAAAATGCCCATCAAAATTTCAACACAATTCTTTATATACCTTGAAACATCAATACTAAACTTTATATTGGCGAGGGTGGGTGAGTAAGGGGAAGAGAGGGGTAAGAAGAGGGAGGGGAAACTGTGGTCAGGATGTAATATATGAGAGGAGAATTTTTTTAAAAAATGAAAAAATAGTGAAAATAATTCATAAAATAGGTCATGGAGTAAAAAACCAAAAGCAAGAGCTTTTAATGTCATATAGAAAATCCTTCTATTTAACAATATTTTCATATGTCCACTATTTCCAGGAGAGCAGCAATGATTGAGAGCATTTCCACGAATAACCCATTTTATTCATAAAGTGGAAGTGATACTTAGCGGCTTTATCATGAAATATTTCCTTGTATATGAGACATTCTTTATTTTATGTTTTATTTCTATCCTCTTTTTAAAATTTTTCGAATGTCATCTCCTTTCCAGTTTCTCCTCTACAAACCTCCTACCCCTCCCTTGTTCCCCTGCTTCTATGAGGGTGCTCCCCCAAAAACCCACTTACTCCAACCTAAGCGCCCCAGCATTCCCCTATTCAAGCTGCCACAGGACCAAGGGGCGCCCCTTCCATTGATGCCTGACAAGGCCATCCTCTGCTACACATGCGTTGGGAGCCATGGGTCCCACCATGTGTACACTTTGATTGGTGGTTTAGTCCCTGAGAGATTTGCGGTGTCTGGTTGGTTGATATTGTTATTCTTCCTATGGGGTTGCAAACTCCTTCAGCCTCTTCAGTCCTTGCACTAACTCCAAGATTTCATTGTAGGAAGTTGCTTCATTTATAACTAGAGTCCAGTCCTATCTTCCAATGTTCATTAAATAATGTAGTTTTCAAGTCATCTCACCATATTTATAGGTGTGTAGATAAAGATTTGACTATATTCTGGGTGTGAGTAGTGTGACCTGTTTTTCTGTATTTTTGAGTTAGAATTTTCCATTGCTAACATAGACTGGAATGATAAGAGTGTTCCCAAAGAGCACAGAAAGATGAGTAATCCTCGATGGCCACATTAAAAATCACTAATTCATACAAAAATCTACTATTTCATGTGCAAATTGAAAAATAGCTATTTTTCATACTCTATGTATAGATATACATTTTACAAAACTTGCTATATAGAATCATTTAGTTGTTCTCAATGTTTTAATGGAGAATTCAATTTGAAATTATATGTGACCCTTGTAATGTGGTGGAAGAACCTAATTCGAATCAGTATTTTATGGATGCGAAAGGTCAGTAATTAGTATTCCTCCACTAAGCATCCACAGGCATTGCTAAAACTCGATTGGTTCCTGGATGAAGAATGTAATTAAGTGAAGTATGGTGGAATACAATACTCTGCACTTCTCCTTCCCACTTTTGCCTTTTGCCATCAGCTAAGATATCCCAGTGGCAGACTGGAGGTTAACACATAAAAGGAAATTATGTGAAATACCTGGAAAGAGGACAGTTATTCATTCTGACTCTTTGTTTTTGGAGATTGTGTTTGCTATAAGGTAAAATATTTTTTGTTAATGTTATACATTTAAACCAACATGTTCAATTAAATAGCACACAAGATCTGTAGAAATTGCTCAGTATTTAACTGCTCTTGCAGAAGACCCCAGTTGGTTTCCAGTACCAATGTTAGGCAGCTCCCAGCTTCAACTATGAAGGCTTTCACACCAACTTCTTCCTTCATGGGTGTGAATAATATCATACAAAGATAGAGGCATACACCTCACTAAAACAGAATTTAATCTTTTTAGAAGAAAAGTACCATAAATGATTACATGGGGGCCCTTGTTCTGTCTTTATTTAGGATGTTTTCTTTATATTTCCATACAAATATCTGAATTAATGTACTATCCACTCATGCAATCAGCCAATGTGAATTCTTGTTCCACAGAACTTTATGATCCATGTATTTTTTTTTTTTTTGCTAATCACATACATCTCCCTGCCTAAAGAAAGGCTACCAGACCAATTCAGACAACAGTTTTGCTAAACCTGACTCTCCTTCACTAATTGTACTTTAATGACAGTTTTCCATTTTGTGAATAACTGTGTTTAAATATTCAGAGAAGAGATTATTAAATTTTTTTGCTGAATGACTCATACAAGAACACTAATTAGAACAAGAAAAACAGAGTTGCAATTTTCCAAAATAGTAACTGTGCCAGGTGAGCTCAGAAATTGCTTCTGTTCACTGAAAACTTTTATATAGAAAGTGGCAAATAATACTTGTAATAATGATTAATGGTTTTGTTCTGGATATTTAAAAATGAATTGCTCTCTGCATGTCAGGACTGCTTGTTTCTATTGCAAGCTCAGCCACTCACACTTTTACCGACTGACCTTCTGCTAGACTTCTGACTCACTCTCAACTTAATTCTCTTCTCAAAGAATAACATGGGAATTATAATTAAAAGTAAACATAAAACAGTCATCATAAATAACAAAATGAAAAATCTTTATAGAACAGGCTCCCACTTGCACAGTAGTTTTAAGGGTTTACTACATGTAATATAAATTTGATTAAAAAATTATTAGACAAAATAATGAGAGTAGGATGTCCTGCCACGGAGGACCCTACACTGAGTAGGTTAAGTCTTGTCCTATCTTTTATAGTTATTAGTCTCTTTTAGGAGAATAACCATTTAAAATTTGTCATGGGTTACAAAGTCCCCAGGTATGTCTGAAATTCTAATAACAGAAGCACAGATACCACTAATTACTTACTAAAACATTTCAAAACAAAATTTTACTTTTGCAACTCTGAAACAGAACTTTCTTTTTAATTGATCACTTAAGCACATTTTGAGTTTCTTAAAATCCTGTTTCCCCAGCTATTTTGAGAGAAAAAAATGTAAAGGATTGTAACACAGTTTTGATTACTTCAAATTAGATATGGCATGCCTAAAGGACTTTCTTCAATTTGCCCTTTATAACATGATATGTTCCCCCCTCTTGCTCCTGTATCATGACAGGTAATCTGATGAGAGTTAATTTCATTTTGAATAATGGCACCCCTCTCATGATCTGCATGGTATTCTGTTGACAGTTAAGCAACATGACTATCCCCTTTACAGGGTTTGCTCAGTTGCAATTTTGTTCTTTTTCCAAGAGGCCATACTACCAGGTTTGGTAATTGTGTCTGTGCTCATGACATTTCCAAGCAAACACTTTCAAAGATCATTTCTCCCAACACAAACATCCATAGAAAGATGGGAGGTTTGCTTAAGATCACATTGGCCCTTGTTCAAGCTTTGCTAATGCGGCAGTATTTGAAAGTCTTCCCGAAAATAAATTGTCTGATGTTTTTCTACAGTATGCAGAAAGTACCCTACCTGAAAGATTGGACTAGTCAACTCAGCACATAAAATTCCTTTTCTGGCACCAAAATAAGCTCCAAGGAAATAAAATGATCTGCCCTCTTTACAGTGCCTTGCACATATAGATGCTCATTAACTATTTGGAGCTAAAGAAACATTTATTCTCTATCTATATTGTGGTAGAGAAAGTGTCCGCCTTCAAATATTGTGCTCATCTAATTTTTCACGCTAATTCTCAAGGCCATTAAAAATACCACCTGCCAAGTCACAATGTAACTGTAGATTTACAATAAATTCAGCAGCTCTACCCAATTTGTTAGCAGATGCTGAACTATTCTGGGATAGACAGCTACTCTATGGTATCTTGTAGCAATTAAATTTGCAATGCTTTCCTGGTGCTAGAAATATCTAATTTTTCATTTACATAATTATTTGTTCATGTTTGAGTGTTAGTGAACATAAAATATTTCACAAAGAGTATGAGGAACTACAGGAACATTAATAAATCTGGGGCATATGTGGCCAAAAGTGAGGCAGTTTTGACTATTCATACTTAATTCAATTTTTAAATTAAATGTACAGACATTTCAATAACTAAGATATTCTGCGATATTCTGAGCTTAATTTAAACCTACAAGCAGATTAGGTTTTCACATATAATGTAAATGAAGACAAATACCAGCCAGTGAAGGGGATACTGCAATTTTAAAACACAAATTTAAGGAGAGAGAAGGGGACAGAAGCATAGGCAGGGTTGGAGAGGGAAGTGGAGAGTGGAAAAGAGAGAGGTTTTGTATAATGCCAAAACAGTTATCAACTCTGTCTTTGATGATATTGTTTGCTGTTATTTATTTACACTCTTTCTGATTTCACTTGTGATTACATATAACATGGATTTTGCATCTTGCTAGGCAGGGTTTCTACCTACCTAAATCATCTGCCTCATAGTGCGTTTTCTCTGTCAAAGTGCATAACTAAATAATGCAGAAATCTCATGTTTTTTTTATTAAATCCTTAACTGTGAGCACACCCAGTGATTTGTGAGTCTCTGATTATATGATTATATGTACATGTATGTACATGAGTAGAGGGGCTTGTTTATTTCTGCACCCAAAAGATGGCGTCAGACCTCTCAGAGCTAGAATTATACATATTTTTGGAAACCTGTCTTGTTACATGGGATCTAAAATATTATCAGTTAGGATAAATTTTTTTCAACTGTGTTTTACAGAGCAGATTATATTCAAATTCAATCTATTCATTAGGCATAACTTCTGGATTCCTAAAAATAGAGAGTTGTTCTTTTCCAAAGCAAAAACATTTAATATCTAAAGAAAATAGTAATGCTATAAAGAATTTATTTTATTCACCAAATATCTGTCAGATAGTCTTTATATATGTGTTGAAAGAAATTTCAAAAAAAGTATTCCTTCAAGACAAATTTCTGTGCACTTCCTAAAATACACATTTGAAAGTACCATTATATTTTTGAGTAAGATGTATGTAGCATGAACAATTGACATTAGTTCAGAGTCTCTTCAAATGCTGGAAATTATACAAAATAAGGTCAATTTGGCAAGGAATAACCTGAGAATTTAATCAGTAGGAGACTGCATTTTATAGATATGCAAAGAATTGATATCATCCAAGACATACATAAATTTATAATTTTTGAAACAGTGAGAAGCAGATGAAAGCAGAGAAAATAACAATGTGTTGAATAATCCTTAGGAGTAACAGTTTTGAAACATAACCTTTAATAATTAAAGATAATTCTTATAAAAATTTTAAAGTAGGTATAGAACAGATATATTTTCATACCTACTATGGGCTGTGGTATAGCTCCATAGCTCCATAATTTGCAGTACAACTGAAAAAAAATTAATGATATACAAAAGAAAATTAAATCAAGTTCTCTATTTTATGAGGAATACAGCTAATTTTGACCTTTGACATACATAAAACACATACTACACACACACACGCACACTGCAAATAGTCCCACACAAAATCTATTTACCCTTGTATATACCCAGTTTTATTACTGTCAATAACAGTCAGGTGTTTTAGCTATATAACTACCTGATTTCCACAGTCCTGTCTTTTAAATTATTTTCAGCTGTTTGGGACGTTAGCTGAAAATTCTTTGAGCTTAATCCAATAAATATAAGAACTGCATATATATATATATATATATATATATATATATATATATATAGAGAGAGAGAGAGAGAGAGAGAGAGAGCTGACTAGAATACTATTTTCAAAGCTAAAAAACAATTACCAACAGGTTTTCAATGTCATTATTCTCAGTGGTTTTTATTTGAATCTTCTTATAAATGAAATCCTTATATTTTTGTTTGTCTCTTAACCTATGTTTGCACTTTACTCTGATTTTTCCCACAAAATTATTTAAAAAGTAATGAGCCACTTGTTCTGTGTAATTATCATAATCTAAATATTGATTAGTTGCTCCACACAGTGATCTCTGTCTCACATTTATCTCATAAAGTTGTAGATTGTGTAAACTTAACCATAGTTGCCATCCTGGAATTCTATACCTAGCCTAACTCTCAATCACCATAGATGGAGAAAACAATATATTTTAATTCAAAACCAAATCTAAAAATATCTATCCCAAAATCCAGCCCTACAGAAAATAGTAGAAGGAAAACTGCATCTCAGGAAGGATAATTATATCAAAAAACAAAACATGAAACAAAACAAAACAAAACAAAATTAGACAAGGAAAAAAAACGAAACAGAAAAAAAAATAACACCCCACAGGAAAGAAATAATTCCATACATTTCCATAGCAGCAAAAACAAGGAAAGCACACACACACAAACACACAGGAACATCACCAATATTAAAATAACAGGAGATAACAATCATTAGCCATTAATATCTCTTAACATCAATGGAATCAATTCGCCAATAAAAAGATACAGACAGAATAGATTAAAAAACAGGATCCATCATTGGGCAGCATACAAGAAACACACCTCAGCAATAAAGATAGACATTACCTTGGGGGAAAGGTCTAGAAAAAAGTTTTCCATGAAAATGGGCCCAAGAAGCAAGTAGGAATAGCAATTTTAATATCTAATCAAATATCTTTCAACAAAAATTAATCAAAAGGAACAGAGAAGGACACTTCATGAACATTAAAGGAAAAAAACTTCAAAAGCCTGTTTTCTACAAAACTAGAAAATCTTAATGAAATGGTTGAATTTCTAGACTGATACTACTTACCAGAGTTAAATCCAAGTTAGCTAAACTTTTAAAAAAAGAGGCTCAAAAGCCTGAAAGAAATATAAGTAAGCATTAAAATTCTCTCAACAAGAACAACAACAAAAAAAAACAGGATGGCCGATGGAGCCAGATGATTTCAGTGCAGAATCTTGAATCTTTAGAATCTTAAAGCGTTTTCTCTAAAATCAGGGACAAGACAAGGCTGCCTACTTTCTCACTATCTATTCAATATAGTATTTGAGGTTCTAGCCAGAGCAATAAGGCAACTAAAGAAGATCAAGAGGATACAAATTGGAAAGAAAGAAGTTAGAGTACCATTATTTGCAGATGGTATGATAGCATACATAAATGACCCCAAAAATTCTACCAGAGAATTTCTGGAGTGGATAAAAACCTTCAGCAAAATGGCTGAATACAAAAATTAACTCAAAGAAATCAATAAGCCTCCTTCACACAAATGATGAATGGACCAAGAAAAAAATTAGACAAGCAACATCCTTTATAATAGCCACGGATAACATAAAATATTTTTGTGTAACTCTAACCAAGCAAGTGAAAGATCTGTATAAGAACTTCAAGTATATGAAGAAAGAAATTGAAGAAACCAGAAGATGAAAAAAATCCCCCAACCTCACAAGTAGGTAGGATTAACATAGTGAAAATGACCATTAATCAATAGCAATCTACAGATTCAAAGCAATCACTATCAAAATTCCAACATATTTTTATAGGCCTTGAAAGAGCAACTTCATATTGAAAAAGAAAATACCTAGGATAGCAAAAACAATCTTGAACAAGAAATAACATTTGGAGGGATCATTATCTCTGCTCTCAAGCCTTATTACAGAGCAATAGTCATAAAAACTGCCTAGTATTGGTGAAGAAACTGAAATGTTGAATAATAGAATAGAATTGAATACCCCAAAATAAACCCATACATCTATGGACACTTGAGTATATATATATGCCAAAATCATACAATGAAAAAATGAAATCACCTTCAAATATGGTGTTGAAAGAATTGGATGTCTACATATACAAGAATGAAGATAGATCCAAACCTATCAGGCTGCACAAAACTAAAGGAAAACTGGGTCAAGGACCTCAACATAAACCTGAATACACTGAATCTCATAGAAGAGAACGTGGAAAACACCCTTACAAGCATTGGTAAAGGATACAATTTCCTGAACAGTACACCAGTGGCTCAAGTTCTAGGAGCAACTGGTAAATGAGACCTCATGAAACTGTAAAGCTTCTATAATTCAAAGGATATTGTCAAGAAAGGACCCAGATATAGCTGTCTCTTGTGAGACTATGCCAGGGCCTAGCCAACACAGAAGTGGATGCTCACAGTCAGCTATTGGATGGGTCACACGGCCCCCAATGGAGGAGCTAGAGAAAGTAGCCAAGGAGCTAAAGGGAACTGCAACCCTACAGGTGGAACAACAATATGAACTAAGCAGTACCCCAGAGCTCTTGTCTCTAGCTGCATATGCATCAAAAGATGGCCTAGTCGGCCATCACTGCAAAGAGAGGCCGATTGGACTTGCAAACTTTATATGCCCCAGGACAGGGGAACGCCAGGGCCAAAAAGGGGGAGTGGGTGGGTAGGGGATTGTGGGGGTGGGTATGGGGGACTTTTGGGATAGCATTGGAAATGTAAACGAGGAAAATACCTAATTAAAAAAAAAAAAGAAGGAGACAAATCAGCAGCCTACAGATTGGGAAAGGACAGTAAACATCTGACAGAGGGATAATACCCATAATTTACAAAGAACTCAAAAAGTTAGATGCCAACAACAAATAACCCTAACAAAAATGAGGTAAAGAACCAGAGAATTATCAGCAGGGGGATCCTTAATGGTCAAGACGCACTTATGAAAATGGACAAAGACTAATCTTAAGGAAAATGCAAATCAACACATTTCTAAGGTTTCATCTTACACCAGTGTAAGTCTTTTGCTGAGAACAAAAACGTAAGTGATAGGACATGCTGGCAAGGATGAGAATGAAGGGGAACACTTCCACATTGCTGGAACGCAAATTTGTACAACCACCTTGGAAATCTACTTAGCAGTTTCTCAGAAAACTGGAAATAGTTCTACCTTGAGACCCAGGCATACCACATCTGGGCATATACCCAAAGGAAGCTCTAACACCCCACAAAGAAACTTGCTCAACTATGTTCATAGCTGCTTTACTCATAATAATCAGAAACTGGATAAAACCTAGAAGTCCCTCAACTGGATAAAGAAATTCTATGCAATGGAGTACTACTCAGCTATTTAAAACTAAGACATTGTGAATGTTCAGACAAATGGATAGAACTTGAGAATATCATCGTGAGTCTGGTAACCTAGTTCCCCCCCCCAAAAAAAAACATATGCATGGTATGCACTCACTACTTTTTAAAAATTTTTTTGTTTTTATATTTTAATTTTTTTAAAAATTTTATTAGATATTTTCTTTATTTACATTTCAATGCTATCCTGAAAGTTTCCTATCCCTTCCCCCTGCCCTACTCCCCTAAACACCTACTCCCACTTCTTGGCCCTGGAGTTCCCCTGTACTGGGGCATATATAGTTTGCAAGACCAAGTGGGCCTCTATTCCCACTGGTGGCCGATTAGGCCAACTTCTGCTACATATGCAGCTAAAGACAGGAGCTCTGGGGGTACTGGTTAGTTCTTATTGTTGTTCCACCTAGAGGGTTGCAGACCCCTTCAGCTCCTTGGGTACTTTCTCTAGATCCTACGTTGGGGGCTCTGTGCTCCATCCAATAGATGACTATGAGCATCCACTTCAGTATTTTCCAGGCACTGGCATAGCCTCATACGAGGCAGCTATATCAGGGTCTCTTCAGCAAAATCTTGCTGGCATATGCAATAGTGTCTGGGTTTGGTGACTGTTCCTAGCCTTAAAATATAGGTACTATGTTATAGTTGAGAGAACCAAAGAAGTTAAACTAGAAGAAAGTCCCATAGTAGGATGCTTGAATCTTATTTAAAATGGTGAATAAAATAGTCATAAGAGGCTGATTGTGGGAGGGACCTGGGAGGGAGGAGATGTTGAGTTCAGGATCAGGTATGGAGAAGGACAGGAGAGATGGCTAGATGGCCATGAAAATTAATGTAAATCTGCCATTGATGGGTGTGCAGAAGTAGGGGGGGAATCACCAGAAGGAGACAGAGACCAGGAATGAGGGAGGTGCCCAAGAATTAATGAGGGTTACCTAAGCTATGACTCACTACATTTTGGAGATGGAGCATGAAGAGGCCACCTACTGTAGCTGTTCAGGAACCCTAGTGAAGTGATAGCTACATCAACCTATTCACAAAAGTTTCAACCCCAAATCATCCTGTCTATAAGAAAAGCAGGCATAGTGGATGAAGCAGTGACTGAGGGAATTTCCAACCAATAACTGGTTCAACTTGAAACCCATCACATGTGCAAACATCAATCCCTAATTGTTAAGGATACTATGTTATGCTTGCAGACAGGAACAAGTTGTCCTCTGAGAGGTTGCACCCAGCAGCTGACTCAGACAGATACAAATACCCAGAGCCAAACAGTGGATGGAGATTGGGGACACTTACAGAAGAATAAAAGGAAGGATTTTAGGCCCTGAAGGGGATAGAAACTCCACAGGAAAACCAACAAAATCGAATAATCTGGACTTTGGGGTTCTCAAAGTTAGAACCATCAACCAAAAAACCTAACGGGCTGGACCAAGGATTCCACCGCATATGTAGCAGATGTGCAGCTTGGTCTTCATGTGGGTCCTGAACTGGAGCAGGAACTATCCCAAAAGCTGTTGTCTGCATGTGGGATATGTACTACTAGCTGGGCTGCTTTTTCTGGCCTCAATGGGATAGGAAGTGCCTAGCTTTGCAGAGACTTGAAGTGTTGGGGACAGGGCAGATACCCAGGTTAGGGGGAAACATGTTCTCAAAGGAGAAGAGGAGGGAGGGACTGAGGATTTGTTGTGGGAAGGAGCGATTGGGAGGGGGCAGTGGGCAGGATATAAGGTGAATCAGTTAAAAATAGTTTGTTATGAAAGAATGAAATATAAGCAAATCATATATAGCAGAGGACTTGCTGGATGTGACCTCAGTGAGAAAAGGTGCACTTAACATTCCAGAGAGTTGAAGCCCCAGGGAGTAGGGAGGTCTGGTAAGGTGGGGGTTGGGGGCTGTGGACATATTCTTGAAGATTGGGAAGGATTATTAGATGGAGAGCAATCAGGGGCAGACCAGGAGGGGGATGAAGACTGGACTGTAAAAAAAGGATAAAAGAATAAAATAAAGCCTATTTCTCATATAACATCCCAAATGTTGTTCCCCTAGAAAACCCTTGCAGATTTCTTCTCCCCACCTCCTTTTCTTTGCCTCTGAGAAGGTTCCCCACCCTTACATCCTTGCTCCATGGGGCACATCCACTCCCACTATGGCCAGACAAGGCAGCTCTCTGCTGCATATGTACCAGAGGCCTCAGTCCGGTCCAGGAGTACTCTTTGGTTGGCAGCTCAAGTCCACATTCCCCTATGTCCTATAAACCTTTCCTTTCCACTACCTCCAGTCAGTGGTGGGTTAGAAAAAAGGATTTTGAAAAATCTAAGCCTTTAGGTAAACTACAGCTGAGCCTGTGAATAGAATCCCTGTCTAAAAGTAAAAGAATGCATAAGATATTGGCAAGGATACAAAGGGATAACAATACTATACTTCTCTAAGAGACATGTAACACTCTATTTCTAAAATATTTCTGGAACTATTTTGTTGTTCATTCAAAAGTATATTGCTTACTTTTTATGATACTGTGAACCAATGCCAGACAGAAACAATTTTAAAAAACTAATGAATTATTTTTGGCTCATTATTTCTGAGAGAATTTTAGTCTATTATGGTGAGTAGATGATGACAGGAGGAGCTTAGTTCATGGCAGTGAATACAAAGAATGTGTGGAAGTTTCCTTACAGGTAGGTGAGCAAGGAGTCCTAAAAGAAAAAGAGGAGGGATGTCTATAAACTGTCAAGATACACCCTGGCCACCTACTACCTACTTAGCCCAACCAGATAACACTTTCTTGATTTTCCCAGGACTTCAATTAGTTCCATCTGCTGAAGACTGAATGTTGAAACACATGCCTTTAGGGGTATTTCTGATTAAACCACAATCAAAATCAATAATAAAATCATTGCCTGTGCCACAAAAGTCTCCTCTCAGGCATATAAAAAAGAATTAGAGTTGGGTGCTTAGAAATTTGTGGGTCTGTATCCACTGTAGTCATTATTCCCAGTATCCCAAAATACACATATGCATGCAATAACATCAGTGAAAAGAAACTATACATTTGAAGCACAGACAGGGTTGTATGTGAGAGGTCAAAGGGAGGAAAGAGAAAGGATAAGGCTTTTAATTAAATCATAATCTCAAGACCAAACAAGAAGCAGAGCTCCAGTACTTGCCGACCATGTGTAACAACATAGGTTCAATCAGCAATACAGCCAAACTAAAATGTAAATGTTACAAAAGCATATTTGAATGCTCCCCTGATGTGGTCGGTGAGAAATAAAAGTAGAGGAAGCAGATTCTCCTGTATGTATTTGTAAGCTCACAGGTCAGACTGATAGTGCTATGTTAAAATCTAGGATGCTTGCTAGTTATAAGTAATTAGGGAGGATTTTGACTTTAGATTTTTTACAAGTGTAATACAGCTTACAAAAATATTCTATACAAGAGGATTTTGGTGGTGGTGGTGGTGGTGGTGATAAAAAGAAAAGGCACACATGTAACATTTAAGAAAGTGCATGCTACACTAAAAAATGCTAACAATTATAATTTCAACACTGCCACAAAAGCATGTTCTTATAATATTGTCAAAATATTCAGAGTAATATGCCTACAGACGATTTCAAGTGAAAAAGTCTATTTATATAGTTATATTTAACAAGTTAACAAAATTTTATCAAATGCTTAAGCACTGGAAATATTTCTACCATCTTCAAATTTTACTGATAATCCCATGAGGACAAAGTGTCCACTCTTTCTGATGCCTTGTGAATTATCTTACCATTGCCATATAATTTCAATGGTCAATTTAGTAAGTGCAGTTAATTTTCTAATTTTAAGACAATTGTGGAACAAAAGCTAACTGATATAGTGTAAAACAAAATTTAACCATCACCCAATGAATTTACAAAAACTTTGAGAGTCTTTATGTATTGAAGCATCTATTTATTGTTAAGTATTATACCTCAAAGACAGACAAAAAATATCACAGAAATTGCCACACTTTTTTGTGCCGATTAGAATGGTTTTTTTTAGATAGCTACCTCGCCTGAACAAATGGCAGATGCTATCAGGGAGACTGAGCAATTTAACAACCTGCTGTGTCACAGATGCACAAATCCTAATAATTGCAGAAAGTAATCTTTCCAAACACTGAAATCCAGTGTTAATTACATTTTTGTTTTATAAGTTATACATTTCACCGACTCTTAAATGGTGGACTGTTTAACCACAAGCCAATATGTTAATTCATTTTTCATCTATGCATGATACGTTTCTCAAAATTGTGGTTTGTTTTTGTAAAACATTGGATTGCTTCAGATTTGTTTGTAAAAATGAATACTTTTCATAGAAAGCTATGTATTTTCTTGAGAGAGTATAATATATGCTATGTAGTGGGGCTAATTTTTGCAGTTTCAAGAAAAGCTGAGTCCTGAGTGCCTAAGTGATTAAAACTAGCTGCAATGTCAATATCATGATTTTACAAAGAATAAGGGAGTCAGAGTCAGAGCAGTTGAGTTTTTACCAACCAATATTTACATTCACCAATTATATCAGCAGTCAGTATCAGGAGTCAAAACTGCTGTCCTATGATAAAGAGCATGCAGATCATTGTATCAACATAATCTGTTATGAAAAACAACATGTTTTTAAAGTAAGATCATTTTAAGATTCATTTCAAATTTATAGAATTATGTTTTAAGATAGGTGATTATTAATTTTTCTTGAAAACTCTTCTAAAATAATAAAAATATTTGAATCCATTGGACCTTATCAATTTCAATAGACTTGAACAGTTGTCATCCTACAAGCTGATTTTTCGCATACTTCTAGAGTGCATTAACCTAAGCTTCCTTTGTCTTTTTTCTGATTGTACAAGTTGGAATTTTTTGGCCAGAATTTTAATTCTGCCATGTTATATTGTGATTATGCCACAAAATATTTAGAGAAAATATCAATCTATTATTTTACCAAAATATCACAAGACTTTGATTTTTCCTAAGATCTCTCTCTATTCTGTCATAGCCAAGTCACTGTCTTTTAAAGTGCAAGTACTCTCAACACTCTTGCCAATGTTTTCCTTAAATGTAGACTGGTCTAAATCTTCCTACTCTGCTTTTCTAATAGTTTCTCCATCAGACACTCAAATGTTGCTTACTTTAATTGCATTTTGAAATAATACAATTTTTCACTATTACAATTTCTGATTGCATCATGTTCAAGATTTTGAGCTTACA